>NC_133331.1:26425956-26731789 GCF_042186555.1 Aquarana catesbeiana | reverse complement strand
CATAGTCCCATTGCCTTTTTGGAAAGATGGTTCATAGAAATATTTGGAAGAGACGCATTTTCCGCACAGTTTGCGATTGAGAGAGCCCACCGGGTCCCCTTCAGGGCTCCGCTCCCTGGAGGGCTCCCCAGGTCTTTATTAATGACATTTCTGAACCATTGTGACAAGATAACTTTACTACGCAGAGCCAGAGAGAAGGGGTTTATTCTTTATAACGGTGTAAAGGTTTCATTCTTCGCTGACTTTTCGCTGGAGCTGCAGAGACGCAGGGAAGGGTTCGTGGAGATCAAACGCACCCTTCAAAAATTTGAAGTCAAGTATGCTTTACTGTATCCAGCTAGGCTACGGGTGGAGGCAATTGGGGAGGTTCTCTTCTTCGATTCCCCGGTGGGGGTAACACGTTGGTATGAAGAAAACAAACAAAGACTGAAACCCAAAGAATGGAGCCCAGAGAGTCAGGGTGTCTGATAAGAAGATAAGAATATTTGGACTGTGGGAAGCGATATGAACTTGGTACAGAGAGGAAGAATGATGGTGTATGGTAGAGTAGGAATGGGGGAGGAGGAAGATATTACACTTAAAATTTGGCACATGTGGATACTATTGGTGGAGGTTGGGGGGGGAATGTTAGGAAGAGGTATTTTGAAAGGAATATATGAGGTGGTCACGAATAAAGCCCCAGGGGCTAACCTGGTAAGGTGGGGGAGGGGGGGGGGTGGGGGGGATTGGGGGGGAGGGAGAGGGGGGTGGGTGGTGGAGAGGAAGGGGGGTTGCAAATTTATCTTAAAGTGGAATTAAAATGCACTTAGTAACCGGGGGGGTAGCTAGGGGAAAGGGGGGGAGGGGGGACGTAGGATTAAGCACATGTGTGATAATTACAAACACTATGAATAGGAACACGGGAAAAAAGGAAAAGGGGACACTTAGAATGTCTACTAGAAAGGGAAATAATAGTAAGGAAGCACAGAGGGTAATTAAGGGAACACTTCTTCCTTTTTATTTTTCTTTCTTCTTTTTATACGTAGTACATAGCTCGGTATTAATGGAGGGGTCTCACTTTGGCTACCCTATGGGTTTTTTCTTTTTTTTGTTGGGGGAGTTATAATGGGTAAGGAGGTGTTATTTTTGGGCACAAGACAATATACCAAGTTTAAGACGCCCATTGCCATTGGTTTTTTGGGGGCCAATTCCTGCCTGTTGCTTGCTTGATGCAGTCTAAAATTCTCAAAATAGGCTCCTGGAACGTACGGGGGATGGGGAACCCAAATAAGAGGGCCACCATTTTTTCACTGCTGGAGATAAGGGGGGTGGGTATGGTCTGCCTACAGGAGACTCACTTGACAAAGGACACGATGAAATGTCTTTCAAGTAGAAGGTTCCAGGCCCAATACCACTCGGTGTACTCCTCTTATTCTAGGGGGGTGAGTATATTGGTAACAAGAAGTGTGATGTTCTCCTGTAGGCAGACCAGAATAGATAGTTTGGGTCAAAAAAAGTAAAAATGGCTAGATGGTACCAGAGGATACAGCACCTCATCCCCTAAATAATCAAACGTTAAATGGGTGTGTGGACAAGGGATTATAGCGGTGCTAGGGTCAGGAAGATTAGAGAAGAAAAGATAAAACAAAAAATACTAAAATTACAAATTTTATTAATAGTCTATCATAAATACAATGTACATTATAAACAATTCATACAGTAATTATACAAATTTTGTGGATACATGTACTGTAAGTGACCCTAAGAATGGTCAAGTGGGCCAGATGGCAAGTGGCCGTTGAAGGAGGGGGGCTCATTTTCCTACATGTTTCGCCAAAACATTGGCTTCTTCAGGGAACAGGAGCTCATAGGGTGGATATATATAAAAAATTCTGTGTGGTGGACATAAAAACACATGTTAGAAATATTAATTTGACCAAACACTGCATAGTAAAAACAATAACACACTGCAACTGTGGCTGGACATTCATGCAACCCTAAGCTCCACACCACTAAACGGAACTGCGGACATACCTGGGGCGTCAGTGCCCAAGACGGGAGGGAAGAGAGGGAGAGGGGGAACACAGCCACCCAAGGAGATCCCCACAGGGGAGCAGGCAGACCGCGCCGTAAATTATGCCTGCAGGGGGCATACAGTAGACCTGGCAAAGGAATGTAAAGATAGTCATGTGTCATAATGCACTGTGGTAGTTATTCCAGGAATAGAGGGTTGCGCATATGTGCATTGTATTAAAAAGAGAACAAAAAATATATGTATATAAATAGGTATAAATGTATCTATATCTCTGGAAAGGGTGCGGACTTACATGTATATCTAAAAGCTGTAGAAAGGCAAGGTCAGGAAGTGCCTGTGATATATGTATGCACACAGCAAGGAAAGGACATCAAGGTTGAACCATATCTGCAGACCACTTAAAGCAGGCCTAGTTGGAAAAATGGATAGTGTTAGGGGTCTTGCTGTTGTTAACTGGGGCCAGATATGGTAGTTTGTGCCTATACTTACTTGATGGTATCTGCTGTAAGAAAAGATTCTCATAGCGGTACATTCACAGGTATATAGTACCGGTGCTGGGATGAAAAAGGGATAAAAATAACAGTGGATCCTATATGAAATATAAAGGAAAAAAGGAGGATCAGAAAGGAAGGGAAATGGAAGCTTTAAAATGTACTTGGGCACAGGTGAGGCTAGTGAAAAGGAATCTATTACCTAATTCATCATGAAGCACACCGTGTTGCTTGAGAAAATCAGTGTTAACCACCAAGTAAGAGGCCGGTCCAAAATAAGTTCTAAAAAGTATGTAAAGGAATAATAAATAATTTATTCATGTAAACAACATGAAGTCAGGGTGTTTTGAAAGGCAGAAGTTTACCTTGTAGCTGTGTGCAGAGCGAATGCAGGCACGTCCCTCGTCCATGGGAACTGAGGGACTGGCCGGTTACTCATATACCCCCCACACCTGATCAGATGATGATCAGGTGTGCGGACGCTAAACGAGGGGTAGCCACGGCTGTGCACTGCACGGTGCCTAGGAACTACGAGTTCCATCATGCAACGCGCGCACATGCTCAGATCTCACGGACCGTGTGGCGATTGGAGAGGCGAACACCCCTGGAATGGGAAGTACCAAGGTGTCATCTCACCCAATCTGCCGATGGAATAAAGGACCAGAGGGTCTGAGAACAGACGTGGGCACCCAGGGGCAGACAGTTGTCTGCGCCTTGGCGTCCGTACAGGCAAAGACAGCGCTAGCCATGTCACCCCCAAACCGGGAGAGCCCGCGGAGCCGCCGCCCACCACCCACGCCACAGATAATCCCCCCAGTCGTGGGGCTAGCCAAGGCACCAGGGACAACCGCAGTCCAGTGGCGGGGAACAAAGGGGCACGAAGTGTAGTGCGCCGAGACACAGGATGGGAGGATATCCCAACGATCTTGCCCAACGATCCACAGGGGCCACTGGGGAAGGTGGGAATTACTGTGTGTCAGCACACGACATCCAGCCACAATGTGTGCAGTGTGCATAGAGAACCACTGGGTCCCAGTACGACAGTAAAACCTGCAACCAAAAATTGAAAATACAATGCAAAAACAATATATAGAAAAGAATATATAAAAAAGGAAACACACAGTATATGTATTGCAACAGTTGTGTCGAAAAATATTGTTCAATAATGACAAAAAAGAGTTTTAAGTCGCAAATAAATACAGGCAATATACACTTATAGAATATACAGGGATATAAGATATATTGAGTCAATTTGCCAGCTTGTCTCAGAAAAGGAAAAAGGCATTTGTAATAAATGTAGAAGGCAAGGTATTAGTCCATGTCAAAAAAACATTATATGGATGAAATACCGGGTGGAGCCATGGCAGCAAAGGGAAAGAAAGACAGGGAATACAGGAGAATGAGAAACTAAGAAGGGAATAGAAGGGGGGGGGGGAAAGGGATGGAAGAGGATAGGGTAGAGAGGAAAAACCACAAACGACGTTGTCTGGGGAAGGGGCATGGAAAAGAAAAACTTAAAGGAAGGGCTTAAAACTAATATATTCATTGAGTCCTGGGAAGATGGTAGCATTTAATATATGAATCCATTTGGTTTCGAGTCGTAATAGTGAATTATCAGTACTACCGCCTCTTACATGTGAGGGGATATGTTCAAGTGCGGAAAACAAAATAACATGGGGATCGGAGTTATGTTGGGCAGCGATATGCCTATTAATGGCCGTAGTGGTGGTGTTCTTGTATAGTGGTTTGATATGGTCCCGGATACGGGTCTGAAAGGGACGCTTGGTTTTGCCAACATAGAATGCGCCGCATTGGCATTGGGCCAGGTATACAACCCCAACAGTGGCGCAGGTGACATAGTGTCTGATGGTGTGTGTGTTTCCATCGGGTAGATTAACAACCTGAGAGTTGGCAACGAATGTACATATGTCACATTTGCCACATTGATAGGTACCGGTGGCAGTGGGCCTATGTGCAGTGTCAGTAGAATGATGACTATGAATCAGACGATCACGGAGAGAGGGAGAGCGTCGATAGGTAATATCAGGATAAGTGTTAATATATTTGGCAATGGTAGGATCAGATGTGAGTAAGGGCCAAAATTGTTTGAGGACGTCTTTGATTTGGGTATGCTGATTGGAGAATTGGGTGATGAGTCGTGTGGGTTGTTTAGAATCCAATGGTTTGTCGGAGAAAACCAGGTCTTTACGGTTGAGTTTTTTTGCCTTATGGAATGCTTTCTTTAAGAGAGAGTGGCTGTAGCCTCTATCTAAGAGTCTATTATAGAGGTTGTGTGCCGCCCTGAAGAAATCTTCATCGCGGGTACAGTTACGTTTAATCCTGACATATTGACTATATGGTATACTTCGAAGGAGGGGCTCAGGATGGGCACTCTGGGCATGTAAGATTGTATTGCCCGAAGAGGGTTTGCGATATAGAGTAGTTTGGGTCGTTATGTTTTTTTTATACTGTTCTATTGAAAATAGAATGTTTGTTATTGCTAACATTTATATCCCCCCACCTTTTAAATTGGAAGTGCTGTATAGTCTAATGGAGTTTATGTTGGATAAAACGGACACCCCGGTGATAGTACTAGGGGATTTTAATGAGGTGTTGAATAGAGAGTTGGACAGATTTCCACCGAGAGTCCAAGTAAACAGTGTAGCAGGGGGCCGGTTGGGTCAATTCCTTGAGGAGGCAGGCCTGTTGGATATGTGGAGGGCCCGGAACCCTGGAGTAAGGCAATACTCCTGCTTCTCTTCCTCCCACTCCACCTTCTCCAGGATTGATATGACCCTGGGGAACGCGGAGGCAGTGCCAATAATAAAGGATGTAGTATATTATCCGAGAGGGGTCTCGGATCACTCCCTGATGGTGGCCTCAGTGGGTATAGGGGCCAGGGAGGCTAGAGGGTTTTGGAAGTTAAGCCCATATTGGTTGGAGTTAATGGGGGAACCAGAGAGGATAATAATAAAGTTAGAAGATTTTCTAAGATTTAATGAAGGCTCAACTACAGCAGGTGTACAATGGGACACACTGAAGGCATTCCTTAGGGGTATTCTGATCCAGGGGGTGGCAGGAGTCAAGAGGAGGGCAAGGGAGTGGGAGGAGGGAATTAGGAGGGAACTGGAGTTGGCAGAGAAGCAACTTATAGAAGGCCCTACACCAGAGAAGCAGAAACTGTGGGAGGAAAAACAGGAGGCCTATAGAACAGCAGTCCTGAAGAGGGGTGAAAATAAGCAACTGTTCCAGAAACAACGGACCTTTGGGGAAGGAGAAAGTGTGGGACGTATTTTGGCCTACTTGGTAAAAACCAACTCCTCCTCCTCGACGATCCTGGCAATCAGGACTCCAAATGGTGAGATATCCTCTCAGAGTATGGAAATTACAGATACATTTGAGAAGTATTATGAAAATCTGTATAGGTCGCAGGGGATCGTTGGGGAGGAGGACATGGAAAACTTTTTTAAGGATATACGGGTCCCCATAGCTACTGAAGAGGATAGAGAGGGTATGGATGCGCCAATTACACTAGCTGAATTACAACAAGCTGTAAATGGAATGGCAAACCAAAAATCCCCGGGGCCGGATGGTCTTCCGGTGGAGACTTATAAGCACTACGGGAAGATCCTCCTGCCAGAGTTGCTGAAAACACTGAACTGGGCTTTACAGGGAGGGTGTTTGCCTGTTTCTATGACCGAAACAAATATTATCTTGCTTCATAAAGAAGGGGGTGACCCACTGGAAACGTCGGCATACAGGCCTATATCTCTGTTGTGTACAGACGCTAAAATCCTGGCAAGGGTGTTGGCTGCCAGGCTTAATAAAATTATGCATAAACTTATCCACGTGGACCAAACGGGATTTATTTCCCATAGGACCACGAGTATGAACATCAGGAGGGCATATATGAATCTCCAGTCCCCGACAGTGAATATGGGATCAAGAGCAGTAGTATCCCTGGATATAACTAAGGCCTTTGATAGCCTGGAGTGGCCCTATCTCTGGCGGGTGCTGGAGGAATTTGGCTTGGGTCCTGTCTTCAGAAAGTGGATAAAAATACTGTACAGGGGCCCAAGTGCGAGGGTTAAGGTTAATAAAGAACTTTCAGGGAAAATATGCTTAGAGAGGGGGACAAGACAGGGATGTCCCCTGTCCCCCTTGCTTTTTGCCCTCGCCATGGAGCCACTAGCAATTCATATCAGGTCCAGCTCAAAGATCGAAGGGTTCGTAAGAAGAATAGGAGAGGAGAAGATTGCCCTGTATGCCGACGATGTCCTATTGTTTCTCGGGGATACGGGAGGCTCCCTCAGGCAGGTAATGGATATAATGGGAGGTTTGGCAATGTGTCAGGACTGGTGGTGAATTGGAGGAAGTCTGCACTATTGCCATTAGATAACCTTAGTGGTCCGGTTTTGTCGGGAATTCCACACTTAAAAGTAGTTTCAATGATTCGCTATCTGGGCATAAATATGTCAAAAGAACCCAAACAGTACATTGTAGACAACCTAGATCCACTACTGGGTAAATTTAGGTGTAAAATTGATATCTGGAGCCGGCTGCCCCTGTCTGTAGCAGGAAGGGGCAACCTAATTAAGATGGTTTGGTTGCCTCAGCTGCTGTATCTGTTACACAACTCACCGGTGTGGGTGAACAAAAAGTGGTTCAAAAAGATCGATTCGCTTTTTAGGGAGCTGTTGTGGAGGAGAGGAAAGGCCAGGATTAGCCTTCAGAACCTACAGCTACCAGTCAAAGAAGGAGGAATAGCCCTCCCGCATCCGAGGTGCTATTTTCTGGCAGCACAGTTGCAACATGTAGGGGGTGGAAGTTAACTCTGGAGGCACCCCATAAAACCGTAGTGGAGGCATTGGAGGCAGACTCACTACCTGGTAGCGGCCCCACAACCAAGTTAATAATAAAAGTTTGGAAGGTAACAAAGACCTTAATGGGATATGTTGGGTTTACAGAATACGCTCCCCTCTGGCATAACAGAAATCTACAGGAGATAGTGGCTATGGGGGAATTCAAAGAATGGGCGAGGTGGGGTATAAATAGACTTTCCCAGTTGTACAGAGGAAGCGTACTGAAAACCTTTGAGGACCTTCAAAAGGAATATAGCATTTCAAGACAAACATTCTTCAGATATTTACAAATGAGAGCGGCATTGGAGGTACAATTTAGGGTAAGCCCCCCAGTTTGGACAGATGCTGCACTGCTGCAGAGAGTGATTAAACCTGGGAAGATGAAGGGTTTTATCTCCGGAATATATGTGCAACTGTGCAAGGAAACTATTGTCAGACCAGAGCATCTTAGCTGTAGGGAGGGGTGGAAGAAGGATGTGGGAAAGTTAACAGATATACAATGGAGGGAAATACTGGAGGTAGGACAGGAGGTCTCAGCTTCACCTGCACAGAGACTCTCCCACTTAATGCTGCTACATAGAGCATACTATACCCCAAAAAAATTATTCCGTTTTGGTGTAAGACCTGATGCCAAATGCCCTAGGTGTGGGGAGGAGGGTGACTTGATACACATGGTATGGAGGTGCCCCAAATTAGTACGTTACTGGCTGGGGGTTGTGGGCTCTATTGGGGGCAAGTGGGGGATCTCTCTGGAGACAGACGTCAGATTCTGCATTCTTGGATACAGGGTATGGAGCCGGGAGGAGGCAGCGGCTAAAATAGCAGTTTTGAGATGCCTCTACCAGGCTCGGAAGCTTATTATGCAGAGATGGCAAACAGCCCTTCCCCCTGTAGTGAACGAGTGGGTCAAAACAATAAATGAGGTAATATGGAAGGAAAGAGCCCTATATATTAGAAGAGGGAATCTTAAAAAATTTGAAAGGATGTGGAACCCGTGGTTAGTTAGCGTAGGGTGTCAGGAATAAAGGAAGGACCTGGCTTAGGGTGGGAAGAGAGTAAGGGAAAGGAGGGAGGGTTGGGGAGAAAATAGCCTCCTGTCGCCTTATTATACCGTGCGTAGCCTATCTGCTGGATGGGACATGTAGATGTAATGGGAGTGGGGAGGAGCGGATGAGGGCTACACGGCCCCCTTGCTAGTGGGGTATGTCTACATGAATTTGCAGCTGTTTTAATATGGTGTATGTAAATTAAGAATTGTTAATAAAGATTATTTAAGATAAAAAAATTAGATACTGCACCACGGGCCCTGCAGGACTCTAGCGCTGGAGAAGAGGAGCAGAGACGTCTTCCTTGGAGCTTTTCTCCAAGTATTGAGGGTCTTACATAAGCAGTGGCTGACTCATGGTATTACAGAATAAGGGATGGCCAGCGGAAAAAGAGAGATAGCTGAAAAGAGAAACAGAAGGATTGAGATTGCGAGTAATCTTCTAACATGAAAGTCTGAAAACTACATCAAAGCAAACAGCTGAAACAAACCAAAGGAAAAGAATGTACCTTTTTTTTTTTTTTAAAGTACAGAAAACTTTCCTACCAGCAGATGGCGACACAGAAGGTTGCTGAGACTGGATCCAGGAACAAACTTCACAGTTTGAAGACAGTCAGGAGGCTGTATATTGCCCATCCCACAGCAGCCCACTCACTCTTAGGTGATCCCAGGACAGGCAGAACCCACCCCCAGACTCCTCCTGTTTGTGGGCAAAACTAATCGCTTTGCCCAGAACCAAAATGGCGCAAGAGCTTCCGTCAGCCAGTGCTCATGTGCGGACTGGGCGCAGCCCTATGACATCATCGGGAGCGCCCTAGGCAGGTAAATACGGCGCTGGGCGGCCGCCCCGCGCCTGTAGGGAGACCCTGACACCTACTGCACAGTGCGGACCGCTCCTTGCTCACCCGGAACCTACCTAAAGCCAAATGAGAAGGGAGAAGAGCAGGAACTGAATAAAACAGGTAAAGTCATAGCCTAACAGACAAGAAAGCCCCTAGAAAAGGAAATGTCAGGCTGGCCCTCCAAAGCTCCAGAACTAAGTCATGCTGAATGGCAGATTTTGTTCCTAAAGAGGAAACACTGCAGGGACCCATTAAGACAAAACAGACAAGGGTCTCTCAGGCTTATTAGCGCGATGTTAGCAGCCCTAGCACTGAGACTACGCACTGGGAGAGGCTTGAACCCAGCCGGTTACTGCTCATCGACAGGGTGGGGGACATAAAATTCCTTACTTCATCACTGGTATGTGGAGGTATGAGGAAAAAAAGAAGAATGGGGTGGCAGCTGAACATGCCTTCATTTATGCTATTTACTGGTCCTGAGGGAGTGGTCAAGAGGCGGAGCTCTATCACTAGTATGCTGCCATGTGGGCGTCAGGAAAATGGACTATTGAGGCTTGCAACAATAAAAAAATATAGCAGAGAATGATTAAATTTGTGTATTGTTTGCTTTGATTTTTTTGTCTTTTATCATAATAGCTAATGAAAACTAAAATAGTGAATAGCTGTACTGAATGTAATAATTTTAGCTAGAAGTATAGAAATACATGAAGGCCTTTTTTGGGGCATTAAAGCAGGGTGTACATGGACTGAAAATGACTTTTGGTCCTTGTGTACTGCTGTCTGTTCAACAGAAGTCAGTCTAACGACCAGCTTCTGTTAAATGGTCATGCTGGAAAACAGCATTCGATCAGCTCTTGGCTTGTAGCTGTGTGGGTGGACCGAAGCTAGGGCCTGCTATACTGTGCTCCCATATGGATCAGATCAGTTCGTTGATTGCCTCCGGGCCGTGTCAAGTCCCCTGGTACACCTGTCTGCACAGTCTTTAAACCGGCAGGTCCTCGTTTTTGGCCATCTCCTTCATTCCACCCCTCGCCTTGGTGTCCTTTTGGCAGGGGGTCCTCTGTGTGGGACCTTGTTCTCTTTCCCCCTTCTGCTGCCATTGGACCTGCAATCTTGTGGTGATGTATTCATCCACCCTACCGGGTCGGGGGCCTTCTGGGCCAACAGCTGCAACACATCTGTTTTTAAGAAATACAATCTGGATATGAGATTATTCCAAGAGCCATACAGCTTGTACAATGTTTTTTACGTTCTGCGACAAATCGCATACACCCCTGATGAAGAAATAGCAATTTTGAAACGCGTTGGGTATTTCTGTTGCTTTTACTTCCAACTCAACAGACTTCTGCGGTTACTGTTTGTACAAATTGAACTGTACTGTATGATCATTCATCTCCATAATATCATTTTGACATTGTGTACTGTTTATGTCCTAATTATTTTAAATATTTTCCCTTAATAAAATGATATATTTTTTACATTTTTTTCATACTTCATTTGCCATCTGCCCTCTCCAAAGTCCCACTTAGAGGAAATTTCTTTCTTTTTCAATCTGTTGTCAAAAATATGACAATGTTGAAAAAATCTTTACTCGATCAAATGTGCAGTGTAAGTGGAGGAAGAAAACTGTTTGCAATAGCTAGAAGTATGGAAGTACATGAAGGCTTTTTTTGTCATTAAAGCAGGGTATATATGGACTGAAAATGACTTTTGGTCCTTGTGTACTGCTGTCTGTTCAACAGAAGCAAGTCTATTGACCAGCTTCTATCAAATGGTCATGCTGGAAAACAGCATTCAATCAGCTCTTGCAGCCAATGGCTGGGAGCGATGATCTGTGTATTCAGGTGGGAGGATCTGTGTATTCAGGTGTGTATTCAGGTGGGAAGATCTCCCTTGTCAGAATACAAATAGAGCAGCAAAGGAGATCCCTACATCACACATTGTTCGTGTTGATGTGGAGATCTGTACATTTTTTAATCGGTTGAACGAAAAAAAAGCTAAACATGTATACCCTACTTAAAGAGGAACTGCAGTCTGCTCACATAATTTGTAATAAAAACATCTTTGCCATTCTGAAGCTTCCCTCAAAGCCACTTTGCATATTATTTTATATATACTGTGATTCTGTACTTGCCAAATATGCTGCCGAAATCTCCCTCCACTGAGTCTGGGTGCATACATTTTAAATGTGGGCAGCTGAAGCTGCTGCCTGTTCACTTCCTATATTTACACAGACACACAGAGGAACACCTCCAGCTCTGCAGCTCTCATTGGCCTTCTTATGACTCATCCCCCCCTCCCTTCCTGGCAAACGCTTACGAGAGTGAGAGAGAGAGAGAGCTGTACATGATGTAATAAGCCTAGGCTAATGATTAGACAAGAAACAGGAAGTGGGCTGTATAAGGGATTTACTGGCAGAAAGAAAAATGTTTTACTATCCAAAGTTAAAACAACAACAAGGGCTGAAGATTTAATGGAAAGTTGAAAGTTGAAAAAATTACTGAAGGTCACTTATCTGGAAGGGGATTCTAATGGGGATTCTAAAGTTTTCCAATTTAAAATTTCTAAATCTTTGATACTTAGGAGAAGGTGAAGCTTGTTATTGAGCTAGATGTACACACAATCAATTAAATCCTTTATGATTTATCATGTTAATGTAATTATAAAAGTAATTTTCAATATTTTTTTTTAAATCAGTAGCTTTCATTCAAATAATACCTGACAATCCTGCCCTAAGAAATGCCAGGCAGCCATCCTTTGCTGGAGTACATGCATGTAGACAAGAAGTGGCTGCTAAAGGGTTGCAGGAATCAGCAGCACAGATTATATAATAAGTATAAAAGCCCTCAGACCTTGAACAATCCTCTATTTATGCAATGGGTTTGATTTACTAATATTGGAGGGTGCAAAATCTGGTGTAGCTCTGCACAGAAACCATCAGCTTCCATTTTTTTTTTGTCAAAGCCTAATTGAACAAGCTGAAGTTAGAAGCTGATTGGCTACCATGAACAGCTGAACTAGAATTTGTACTCCCCCACTTCAAGAAATCAACTCCAATGTAAAGCTGTGCTGGATTGTAAAGATTCTTCTGTTTTATCAGTAGAACTGATTACCAAATACTAGATGCATTAAAGTTGTATTGCATCATAAGACATGCTTTATCCCAAATCCCTATATAGCCACAGTTTATAACAACAGCCAAAATTCAGAACATTATCTCTATTTCATTATTTATTATTCGACTTTATTGCAGGCTGACAGCTTTCGTAGTGAAATCTTTCAGCAATGCTCGCCCATACATCTTCATAGATGAAAGACACTTGAATGAATCGTTCAACTGGCTACGAGAGCATCGTAAGGAAAGTGGGTGCTTCAGAAGTGTGGGAAAACTCTTTAATAGTGCCTTGAAGGTACAGTAAAGTTTGTTAGAAATACATGGAAGTAAATAACTACATGTCGTATGTGATAGAATCCCATCCGTTGTTTACTTTCCTCACTGATTGCCCACTCAGGCCCCATGGGCTATATTGAGAGGAGACAGGTGGCATCTCACTTGCTTTCTCATACCTGGAAGTACTGGGATTTTTACAGACTGTCGAAGCAGATCCGCCTGTCCATAGGGTCCGGTCCCCTAATTTATTTATTTATTTATTTCAGGTACTTATATAGCGCCGTCAATTTACGCAGCGTTTTACATATACATTGTACATTCACATCAGTCCCTACCCTCAAGGAGCTTACAATCTAAGGTCCCTAACTCACATTCATACATACTAGGGACAATTTAGACGGGATCCAATTAACCTACCTTTGGAGTGTGGGAGGAAACCGGAGTACCCGGAGGAAACCCACGCACGCACAGGGAGAACATGCAAACTCCAGGCAGGTAGTGTCGTGGCTGGGATTTGAACCAGTGACCCTTCTTACTGCTAGGCGAAAGTGCTACCCACTTCACCACTGTGCTTCCCAAATCTACATGTGGGGCGCCGGACGCATTTTTTTTTTTTTAAGCACATGATTAGAGCATGAGGCTCTAATTGGCTTAAAAAACGGGTGGAGCCCACCCACTTGTGTGACAATAGCAAATTAATATTCGCTATTGTCTTTGTAACAAAACTTCCCACACTCCGCTTGAGTGCTTTCGTCATACACAGCTTCCTTCCAGTCTAAATATAGGTATCGGATATTCCAACTGCTGACAACCACAAACAAGACAATACTCGTTTGGTTGCTTACCATGAACTGTTTATTGAAAACGCAGGTACACAGGTAATACTCAGGACAACCCCCCCTTTGCATTCCGGGAAGGGTAGACTGTCCAGTCAGCAGGGAGAGTTGTTGGAAGAATCCCCCTCCCTCCCTCCTCACAGCAAACATACTTACACATCCCATAATATCCAAGGCAGACAGACACAATAGAACAGTGGAATACAACCACACCCCAAATGATAAGGCAAAGAGTACACAACAAAATGAGACAATATACAATATATATATATATATATATATATATATATATATATATATATAATAATTCCAGTGTAGTTGTACAGTGAGTCCGATTAGTACAGATCAGACTGGGGTTCTCGGTCTTACTGTGCCTCTATTAGAGACACAGGGTGACTTAGACATAGGAGGTGCATGGGGAGCTGAAACAAGAGTTTCCCAACCTCCCCAAGGGACTCTGGGTTCCACGGGCCCTTCCGTCAGACATCTCCCCTTTCGGCACAAGACTAACAGAGGAGGAGACCCCAGACAGGTTGACTCCAAATTAGTCACTAGTTCCAGTCCCCCAATGCCGGTATCCACACAGTACCCCAAATAAATTGTCCCAAACAGAGCATTACTCACCCAACCAACCTCTGCCTCTCTCAGAGAACCTACCTGCCGCTGGGGGGAAGTACAGACTGGCCCTTCTCCCTGGAGTCCTTTCAGCCACTGGAGAGAAGAGAGGGTGACTAGGCTCACTCCGTCATGCTGTTGGGGTTCTGGACTGACTGCCCAGCATCCCTGGGGTATACAAGTGGAGACTGAAGTCCCATCCACTTTTGGTAGATGAAAATCCCCCAGTGCTTGCAAAGCATGGCTGACATCCTCCTGTCTCAGTGCTGCACTATTTTCTGGGATTGTGTCAGTGGAGACCGAAGTCCCTTCCACTTTCACAGGAACTCCCTCTTCTGTTAGTTGAAGGCAGAGGCCAGCAGCACTCTGATTTGTTGTCAGCTCTTCTGCTGGGTTGGTGTGAGTGGAGATCGCAGTTCCATCCACCAATATCAGCTCAAGCTGCAGTTGTTTGCAGAGGCCAGTAGCATTCTGCCCTGTTATCACTTCAGCTGAGGACCCCACATCATCCTCTCTGGCTATCTGTTGGGGAGCGACCGCCACCTTCTAACCATGGGCCCCTGGAACTGCCGCAGGTATAGGGCAGAGGTCTTGGACCCTCTGACTGGTGGCCAGCGCTTCAGCTGGAGGAGTCTCTTGTAACTCCACAGATGCTGCTGTTGGTCCTGGCAGAGCTTAGTGAAGTTTGGCCCTGATACCAGCTCTTCTGCTGGAGGCACACCAGGTTGTTCTTCCTCAGCAAAAAGTCTATAAAATTCCCTGTCTCTGCAGCTGGTGTCTGGGGATAGAGGTTCATCATCTCCTGTCTGTGGAACCCAGAAGATGCTATTGGTGCTGGGCAGAGGTTAGCAGAGCTCTGCCCTGTTGTCAGCACTTCAGCTTTAGGGATGACAATCTCTGGATTTTCCACTGCTGATTCTCTGGCCTGCTGCTGGACAGGCACATTCCTCCGTCCAATCTTGTCTTGTGCAGAAAAAGGTTCATCAAGGTCAGTCAGCACCTACTGCATCTGCCATAAGACCACCGCCTCCATAGCTGCGGGGGCAGGTGGGCAAAGCACACTGTTACTACACCACTTTGCCGACTCTTCATCCAGGATTTCAGAACTGTCTGCTGGTACTTTCTGATGGTCCCAGGCAAAGGAAGCCCAGCCCTGGCACTGAGCAGAGTGTAGCAGCCGCCTGTAGGCGATCTCCAGCTCCCATTCCTGAACGGCCAGAAACTCTATATCTTCCAGTGCCCAGTGCACTTCCGAGATGTTCACTATCTCTTCTCTCAATCCATTATTTCATCCAAACGCCACTCCAAATCACTGCAAAAGTTAGGGTCCCCTGTCAGCTTCACATACAACAGTCCCAGGTCGCCGTAGCCAAAGCCTTCCACTGGGCTGTCATCTGCTATCCAAGGGCATGCTTGGGATACATGCCACCAGAGGGCTCTGTAGCTCTCATCCAGCTGCATCTCTGCCCAGACCAGCCTGCTTAACTCAGCTGTCTTCTCCTTCTGCATTTTTTCTCCCAAAAACAGCACCCACAATCCAATTCAACCAGTACCTTTCCTGGAGGAGGGGAGAATTTTTCCATGGTGGTGCTGCTCACGGGCTAGCGTTTCCTTCCAGAGTTTGCAGCAGATAGAATCATGCCATCCCAGCAGGACCTGCTCTGATACTGGTCCTCTGTGCTGTATCTGCATCTCTTGCAACCTTCTTCCGAATTCCTCTTCCATGGCGGCTGGTATCTATACCTCTCCTCTCCTGGAAAAAAAAAAAAAAAAAAAAAAAATATATATATATATATATATATATATATATATATATATATATATATATATATATATACAACATTCCAGTGTGGTTGTACAGTGAGTCTGATTAGTACAGATCAGACTGGGGTTCTCGGTCACCATGTGCCCCTATTAGAGACACAGGAAGGATGGCTTAGACATAGAAGGTGCATGGGGAGCTGTAATAAGGATTTCCCAACCTCCCCAAGAAATTCTGGGTTCCACGGGCCCTCCCATCACAGTCTTCCTGATTCTCCTCCTGGCCAATCAGGTAGCAGTTCTTTTTTTTTGCCACGTCAGCTAAGTACTATTCATGGGAGGATGTTATTTCAACTTTTCAGTCAAGCTTATCCCTCAATACTTTCACATCATTGTGGCTTTTTTCTGTTTGCAAATGCTCTTTGTATTCCATGTGTACTCTATAAAATAGTTTACCCTCTACCCTCACTGGTTGTTCCATATCCTATTTCCCCTCCCCCCTATCCCCCTCCCTTCCCGGAACCCCCCCTATTTGAGAGAGCCCCAACGCAACCTCACACTGTTAGTAATCCATTCCTACTATTTCTAGTATTCCTAGAGCCTGTCAAGGTAAATAGCTTCGTTCTTAGATTGTATGTTTTGTTTAGGGTGAGTTTTCTGCCTTATCCTCCCACACCTCAGCTGCATGGTTGGAGGTCTTAAATCTAACCAAATCTCTCCATGTCTCCTCATACTCCTCCATCTCCAATCCTTCACTATACCTTAAGTATTCCATGCAGTAGATTTCATCTATTTTGTTGAGCCACTCCCGCATTGAAGGTCTCATACTATCCCACAAGTGTCTAGGGATGAGACTCTTGGCAGCATTGAGGAGGTGTGGTAATAAGCTTTTCCGGTAGTTTTTGGAGGGTATGTTGCTGCCGTGGTGCAGGCACACCCAGGGGTCGTCCGGGATTTTCTTGCTGATTATCAGGTATATGGTCTCCCTCACCTCCTCCCAAAATTTTCTTATTTCTGGGCACGTCCACCAAATATGCGCCGCTGTCCCAATTTCCCTGCACCCCCTCCAGCAGAACTGTGAGGTCTCATCCTGCATTTTATGTGTTAAGTCCGGAGTAATGTACATTCTGGCCATGATTGAGATAGCAGTTCTTGAGACCCAATTGGCCAATCGGGGTCTCAGTCAGGAGTCAGGACCCACTTCCTGTTCTGCCTGGAGGATTAACAATGGCCCCGGAGTGAGGAGCTGCAGCCCGGATCCATGTCTGCCTGATCTGCATCCTTCCTAAGGTAAGGTGGACTCTGATTGCTGCCGCATTCCCGTCCATCCCCCCCAGTGGGGGGGGGGCCCGCATTTCCATCCATCTCACGTGTGGGGGGGTCCACCACATTCTCATCTATCTCCCGCCATCAAAATATTGAACACCAGCCTCCACTGAAGCTAGGTATGCTGTAGTTACCTGGAAAAGGCTGAGGGCAGATTTGTTTTGCTGTCATTTCTGGTTGGGTGCTGTATATTTAAAGAGTCTATTTTAGAATCAGGAATATTTTACTTATTTAAGCAGTCTGGTGGGCTTCATTCTGCTGCTTTCACACTGAAAGTTTCACACACCTGTTTTACCAGTGCTTTAGAGCTGTTTTGGTGCTGTTTCAGCCGCTAGCGGGGTGCTTTTAACCCCAAAAAAGGGTTAAAAACTCCCATTTTGTGGCGCTTTAAAAGTGCTGCCCAATTATTCCAATGCACAGGGCATTTTGGGATCGTTAAATACAGCGCTCCCAACCCACCACAAAGATGCTGCTTGCAGGACTTTTCTGGAAAGTCCCGCAAGCGCACTTCTCCAGTATGAAAAGACGACTGGAATGAATGAGAGGCAGTTTACAGGTGCTTTGCAGAGGCTATTTCTAGCACTAAAGCATCTGAAAACTGCCCCACTGTGAAAGGGGTCTTACTGTCTTGGGTGTCTTAAAGCTCAGGATGCTCCCACAACTCTTGTTGTAGCTTTCTTCAAAATAATACAACAGAGAGTATTAGATTCCTTTGTAAAGGCCATAACTGGTGTACAGGTATTGGAACTAAAGCCTGCATTCACATCAATCAGTTTCCCCAGAGATATAAGAAACTGTAATGTGGTTTAGCTTCTCAGCATGAACCAAAAACTGAAATATGCAATTTTTGTAAAATGCTGGAGGGTTTAAAAACTTACTGATCAATGACTCCACTGACCAGTGAATTACATCTCCAGCCTGCTTTCCTTAGGGCTCATGTACACATAGACTAGGTTAACCACCAGCTGCGGGAAAATGCAAAACCCAGGAAAATTGCGCCACAATTTTGCCATGACTTTGACGCGTTTTGCAGGCAAACTTTCCTATCCTGAACACAAACCTTCCACGTTCAGGAGAGGGGGGTTGAACCTCTGCTAACCGCAGCAGCTTCTAAACTCTTGTAAAGGCCTACAGTATGTGTGCATGGATACATAGGCTTTTATGGAGTTTAGTTTAGGAGCTTTGGCACAAAAAACGCCAAAAGCTCCTAAACTTACGTTTAGAAGCTGTAGTGTTCATGAGCCCTTAATGAATTTCAGTTTTGTTTATATTGTGAATATCAGTGTTGTAATCTCTATGTTCCAGGGAGGAGTGGAAGATGACATTTCTCTATCAGCCTATGTAACAATCGCATTGCTAGAGTCTGGTGTATCTATAGAGGTAAGAGATTGCATCATGGGAATATTATGGTTGATATCATATTAAAACATAGAGAGGACAAAGGGGCTCATCTTATAGTCATATCTACCATGACATGCTTGAGGCCCTAAGGTGCATCCACACTGCCCCACTGCAGTTTGGCTACAGCACAGGTGCGGGGCAGTGTACCGTGCTTTCCCATAGACTTCTATCATATTCTGTCTTTTTGGTGCATTTTCTGGAAGCATACCAAAGATGCATCATGCAGGTCTTTTGGTTCGCATTGAGAAAATGCTCCAAAATGCAGGACATAATAGAAGTCTATGGGAAGCTGGAGGTAAACTGCTTGAAAACCATGGTTACACTGCACTGTGCCCCACGCCACAGCCAAACAACATTGGGACAGTGTTAAAGCACCCTAATGCCCCATACACACGGTCGGATTTTCCAACGGAAAATGTGTGATAGGACCTTGTTGTCGGAAATTCAGACCGTGTGTAGGCTGCATCACACATTTTCCATCGGATTTTCTGACACACAAAGTTTGAGAGCTTGCTATAAAATTTTCCGACAACAAAATCCGTTGTCGGAATTTCCGATCGTGTGTACACAAATCCGACGGACAAAGTGCCACGCATGCTCAGAATTAGGGATGAGCCGAACACCCCCCTGTTCGGTTCGCACCAGAACATGCGAACAGGAAAAAAGTTCGTTTGAACACGCGAACACCAATAAAGTCTATGGGACACGAACATGAATAATCAAAAGTGCTAATTTTAAAGGATAATATGCAAGTTATTGTCATAAAAAGTGTTTGGGGACCTGGGTCCTGCCCCAGGGGACATGGATCAATGCAAAAAAAAGTTTTAAAAACGGCCGTTTTTTCAGGAGCAGTGATTTTAATAATGCTTAAAGCCAAACAATAAAAGTGTAATATCCCTTTAAATTTCGTAGCTGGGGGATGTCTATAGTATGCCTGTAAAGGGGCGCATGTTTCCTGTGTTTAGAACAGTCTGACAGCAAAATGACATTTTGAAGGAAAAAAGCCATTTAAAACTACCCGCGGCTATTGCATTGCCGACAATACACATAGAAGTTCATTGATAAAAACGGCATGGGAATTCCCCAAAGGGGAACCCCGAACCAAAATTTAAAAAAAAAATGACGTGGGAGTCCCCCTAAATTCCATACCAGGCCCTTCAGGTCTGGTATGGATATTAAGGGGAACCCCGGCCAAAATTAAAAAAAAAAAATGATGTGGGGTTCCCCCTAAATTCCATACCAGACCCTTCAGGTCTGGTATGGATTTTAAGGGGAACCCCGCGCCCAAAAAAAAAAAAACGGCGTGGGGTCCCCCCAAAAATCCATACCAGACCCTTATCCGAGCACGCAACCTGGCAGGAAAAGAGGGGGGGACGAGAGTGCGCCCCCCCCTCCTGAACCATACCAGGCCACATGCCCTCAACATTGGGAGGGTGCTTTGGGGTAGCCCCCCAAAACACCTTGTCCCCATGTTGATGAGGACAAGGGCCTCATTCCCACAACCCTGGCCGGTGGTTGTGGGGGTCTGCGGGTGGGGGGCTTATCGGAATCTGGAAGCCCCCTTTAACATGGGGACCCCCAGATCCCGGCCCCCCCCCCTGTGTGAAATGGTAAGGGGGTACAAAAGTACCCCTACCATTTCACTAAAAAACTGTCAAAAATGTTAAAAATGACAAGAGACAGTTTTTGACAATTCCTTTATTTAAATACTTCTTCTTTCTTCTATCTTCCTTCATCTTCTGGTTCTTCTGGTTCTTCTGGCTCTTCTGGTTCTTCCTCCGGCGTTCTCGTCCAGCATCTCCTCCGAGGCGTCTTCTATCTTCTTCTCCTCGGGCCGCTCCGCACCCATGGCATGGGGGGAGGCTCCCGCTCTTCTCTTCATCTTCTTCTCTTCTTCTCTTCTTCTTTTCTTCTCTTCTTCTCTTCTCTTCTTCATTTTCTTCTCCGGGCCGCTCCGCACGATGCTGGCATGGAGGGAGGCTCCCGCTGTGTGACGGCGCTCCTCGTCTGACAGTTCTTAAATAATGGGGGGCGGGGCCACCCGGTGACCCTGCCCCCCTCTGACGCACAGGACATGACGGGACTTCCCTGTGGCATTCCCCGTGACGTCACAGGGAAGTCCCGTCAAGTCACCGTGCGTCAGAGGGGGGCGGGGTCACCGGGTGGCCCCGCCCCCCGTTATTTAAGAACTGTCAGACGAGGAGCGCCGTCACACAGCGGGAGCCTCCCTCCATGCCAGCATGGTGCGGAGCGGCCCGGAGAAGAAAATGAAGAAGAGAAGAAGAAAAGAAAAGAAAAGAAGAAGAGAAGAAGATGAAGAAGATGAAGAGAAGAGCGGGAGCCTCCCCCCATGCCATGGGTGCGGAGCGGCCCGAGGAGAAGAAGATAGAAGACGCCGCGGAGGAGATGCTGGACGAGAATGCCGGAGGAAGAACCAGAAGAGCCAGAAGAACCAGAAGAACCAGAAGATGAAGGAAAATAGAAGAAAGAAGAAGTATTTAAATAAAGGAATTGTCAAAAACTGTCTCTTGTCATTTTTAACATTTTTGACAGTTTTTTAGTGAAATGGTAGGGGTACTTTTGTACCCCCTTACCATTTCACACAGGGGGGGCCGAGATCTGGGGGTCCCCTTGTTAAAGGGGGCTTCCAGATTCCGATAAGCCCCCCACCCGCAGACCCCCACAACCACCGGCCAGGGTTGTGGGGATGAGGCCCTTGTCCTCATCAACATGGGGACAAGGTGTTTTGGGGGGCTACCCCAAAGTACCCTCCCAATGTTGAGGGCATGTGGCCTGGTACGGTTCAGGAGGGGGGGGGCGCACTCTCGTCCCCCCCTCTTTTCCTGCAGCCTGCCAGGTTGCGTGCTCGGATAAGGGTCTGGTATGGATTTTTGGGGGGAGCCCACGCTGTTTTTTTTTTTGGCGCGCGGTTCCCCTTAAAATCCATACCAGACCTGAAGGGTCTGGTATGGAATTTAGGGGGAACCCCACGTCATTTTTTTTTTTTTAATTTTGGCCGGGGTTCCCCTTAATATCCATATCAGACCTGAAGGGCCTGGTATGGAATTTAGGGGGACTCCCACGTCATTTTTTTTTTTTATTTTGGTTCGGGGTTCCCCTTTGGGGAATTCCCATGCCGTTTTTATCAATGAACTTCTATGTGTATTGTCGGCAATGCAATAGCCGCGTGTAGTTTTAAATGGCTTTTTTCCTTCAAAATGTCATTTTGCTGTCAGACTGTTCTAAACACAGGAAACATGCGCCCCTTTACAGGCATACTATAGACATCCCCCAGCTACGAAATTTAAAGGGATATTACACTTTTATTGTTTGACTTTAAGCATTATTAAAATCACTGCTCCTGAAAAAACGGCCGTTTTTAAAACTTTTTTTTGCATTGATCCATGTCCCCTGGGGCAGGACCCAGGTCCCCAAACACTTTGACAATAACTTGCATATTAGTCTTTAAAATTAGCACTTTTGATTTCTCCCATAGACTTTTAAAGGGTGTTCCGTGGCATTCGAAATTGCCGCGAACACCCCAAATTGTTCGCTATTCGGCGAACTTGCGAACAGCCAATGTTCGAGTCGAACATGAGTTCGACTCGAACTCGAAGCTCATCCCTACTCAGAATAAATAAAGAGATGAAAGCTATTGGCTACTGCCCCGTTTATAGTCCTGACGTACGTGTTTTACGTCACCGCGTTCAGAATGATCGGATTTTCCGACAACTTTGTGTGACCGTGTGTATGCAAGACAAGTTTGAGCCAACATCCGTCGGAAAAAATCCTAGGATTTTGTTGTCAGAATGTCTGATCAATGTCCGACCGTGTGTACGGGGCATTATAGTTATGGAAGCAAAATAAGAGAACACACTACCAAAGAACAATATTTACAATTTTGGAAGAGAGGGAGAATGCAAGACTCACATCACCATGTATTAGAGATGCATCGAAATTTCAGCAGCCAAAACATGTTTTTGGCATTTTGCCGAAAAAGAGAAAGGTGTAAATATTGGCATCGAAAATGCACACAATTTTGTAGTGATTTTACCATGATTTTGCTGTGATTTTACTATGATTTTACTGTGCCTATGGTGTATTTTCCATAGATCCCATGACTCAAAAACCACATTAAAAAAACGTAACACAGGAGCGTTATTGATGCATTCTTGCTGCGTTTTCAATGCATTTCAACGGGAGGTGCGTTTTTTTAACTGACCAAAAATGCAGCAAACAAGATTTTTAACACCATAACTGAAGAGCAACGGACCAATGTGAAGTCATACATAGAATTTAAAGGGATGTATTTTTCTTGAGCTTTTCTTGGACAATAATGGCCGACAATAACATAATTTTTATTTGAATTCATGATATTAATTAAAAAGTCAAATATAATGCAGTTATATATAAAAATATATATATTTTTAAAAACTATAATTTTCGTCTTTGGTTTCACTTTTTGTGCATCCTGCATTTTAGGTTTCGGCAACAAAAGTTTTATTCAGTGCACCTCTACAATGTAACTTACATAACATGAACCATCTCCTTTTTTCCAGTGTAATGCCCTGTACACACGATCGACATTGATCGGACATTCCGACAACAAAATCCTAGGATTTTTTCCAACGGATGTTGGCTCAAACTTGTCTTGCATACACACGGTCACACAAAGTTGTCGGAAAATCCGATCGTTCTGAACGCGGTGAAGTAAAACACGTATGTCAGGACTATAAACGGGGCAGTAGCCAATAGCTTTAGTCTCTTAATTTATTCTGAGCATGCGTGGCACTTTGTGCGTCGGATTTGTGTACACACGATCGGAATTTCCGACAACGGATTTTGTTGTCGGAAAATGTTATAGCATACTCTCAAACTTTGTGTGTCGGAAATTCCTATGGAAAATGTGTGATGGAGCCAACACATGGTCAGAATTTCCGACAACAAGGTCCTATCACACATTTTCCATCGGAAAATCCTATTGTGTGTACAGGGCTTTAGCTGTTTAGATATGACAGTCCACAGTCACAGCCACAGTCCAGTAGCACTTTCAGTTTGTTTTTCATATTAAAAAATAAATGACAGGATTTGGGGACATTTGACTAATACCTAAACTAAAATAAACACAACAAGCCTGGGCCTTGTTAATGTATTAAAACTGGAAAGTGTGTAGCACCCTGATGTTTTGGCAGGGTTGCTCCTAAATTTACCTGTCAGGTATAGTTGCCTTGGCCAATTGTTAGGGATCAATTGATTTCACCCTAAGTCTGGAATTGCTGCACTTCTCTCTTCTGTCACCGGGTGGCTGGGTAACTGGTGACATTAGATAAGACAAGGACGATGCAAGGACAGATTAGGAGTATATGGGGTGTCTCAGCCAATGGGCAGGGGTTTTCTTGGGTCCTTTAGTCTGCTGGGAGAACCTATATATTTTGGTGGAGTCAGGTGATCAGGGTTCTGTGCCACCTGGATGACTGTCTGGGTGGATGTGTGTTGAGCTGCCCGGGCTGCTAGGACGGAGTTTTGGGCCTATCCTGGGTACATCTGACTCCTAGGCTGTCTGAGGGCCTATCCAGTAGCAAGAAGAGCAGTGTAGGGTTAATATTGGGGCTTGCAGTCCAACCAGAAGTAATGGTTCTGCCGGCCGGAAAATCTGTCGTGTTCAGAGGTAGAGGGGAAGCTGTTACCACTAAGGGACCAAGCACCTTATTACCAGGGACCACAGTGAGTAGCTGAAGCAAGTACCAGAGCAGTCTTCTCACCAACCGGGGACGGTGAAGAATCGGGAAGTTTCAGCAGGTGCCAAGCCAGGAACCCAGCCAGTGGGGCAATGCTTGAGGAGTATCTGGAGTGCCAAGCCAGGGACCCAGCAGGGAAGCGGGGGTTACTCTTGAGGAAGATACTGAGTAAGAAGATTGGAAGAGCTCACGGATTTAGTGGCAAGTCTAGTGATAGAGACTGGGAGCTCAGTGGGCTGAGAATCTACAAGAAGGGATTGTAGAGGAAGTAAAGGAGTTCGGTACAACTTGTGTTAGGAACTGTTATAAGAATGTTGCCATAGGAGACAGTGCTCCTACACATGCAGATGTGGTATCTTGCTGGATGCCTTTCCCTGCATGGCTGTCTACCCGTAGAAGTCTCAGAGTCTGCCAATTAACATTGCAACTACTAAAGGGTGTCCTGGCCCTAACCCTCTTTCCCACAAGTCTGTTCAAGACAAAATAAATCTCTTTGCATTCAAGAAGAGTCTGGCGCCCATTAATCTATCTTGTACTACACCCACCATGCCTAGTAACCCATTCTATATAGAAGGATGTTAGCTGTCACTGGCTCTGGAGGTTCTCATTAGACTAAAGGAGGCCTGGGACCTCGCTACAAGTGGTTGATCACAGTGACCATTACATCTAATAATTTTCTCAGTTTCCAGGTATAAATCTAAATGATAGCCCTTGACAATACTTGAGGTTGAACTACTTTTTAGACTTCAATTTTTAGGACTATGGGGATGGTTGTTTAACTTTTGATTAAGTCTAGAAATGTCAAATATTTTTGTACACACGCACATGAGTTTAGCTTGGATCAGCTATCTGTACAGCCATGCAGCATCTTCATAGAATGGTATACATTTGGATGATTAGATTATTCTTAAAAAATATTTCAGGAAATGAACTAAACCAAGCTGTTTATTCAAATAAAAAAAATAACATAATAAAATTGTATTCTGATCCAGGACCCTCTGATCAGGGACGCAGTGTCCTGTCTGCAGAAGGAAGTTGTGAATGTGACCAGTGTATACACCCTGGCTCTTCTTGCCTACACCTTTACTTTGTGCAGAGAAATGGAGTTCAGGAAAATAGTATTCGACAGACTGGATGAAAAGGCTGTGAAAGGAGATAAGTACTGATGGAGTATTTCTACCATGGGACCTCCGTCTGTTGCTTTCTCCTGTAGTTGATGTAAATAAATAAATGCATTTGGAGAAGCGCATAAGAAAAGGAATGTTCATAGTAACCAGTAATTGATAAATGTGATCTCCTGGAACATATTAAAAACAGCAATAAATGAAGGTTAACATTAATGTCAATAAATGCATTTTTTAAGTTCAACTAGTGTAAGTATTTGCATTTGACTCAGTATCAGCCTGCAATAATTCCCCGTACAGCAGAGCTTTCACTAGGAGAGGGAAGGGCAGCAATAAGAACCATTCAGGTGTGTTGTAGTGCTATAAAGCTGGAATTTCGAGGCAAGCCAGGTGTCTTGCTGGTTTTACTGGGTTTTGCTTAAGTGTTTAGTATTAATAAAGCATACATTTTCATTAATGAAGTTTTTTTTTTTTTGCTAAGAAATTTGTGCTAATTATATATAAATGTGGATTACAAGTCTAGATGTGAATCTTCTTTGGGGGTATCATCATCATTTACAGTTATTTAAAGGGAAACAATAGTAGTCAGAGAAGGTTTTGTAACCTACTTGATCACTTTCTCTTTCCAGAACAGTTTTGTGTGAGAGTCCAAGACTGCTACATAGAAATTATATGGTTGTCCAATTTGGCCAAATAAAATTTGATTTGGGAGACTGTTCATGTGCACATATTTAATTTAAATTAGTATAAGCTTTTGTTTTTTTTTACTCTTTTATAGAAGGACAGCTACACTGGGAACGTGAGTCTACTCCATCCTCTGATACCCCATACTGGCACAGAGCTGCAACTGCAGAGGTGGAGATGACCGCTTATGTCTTATGCCGCGTACACACGGTCGGACTTTTCGTCTACAAAAGTCCGACAGCCTGTCCGACATACTTCCGACGTACCTTCGGCGGACTTGCGGCAGACTTTCTTACGAACGGACTTGCCTACACACGACCACACAAAAGTCCGACGGATTCGTACGTGATGACGTACACCGGACTAAAATAAGGAAGTTCATAGCCAGTAGCCAATAGCTGCCCTAGCATGGGTTTTTGTCCGTCGGACTAGCACACAGACGAGCGGATTTCGGGGTCCGTCGTACTTACGACGTAAAGATTTGAAGCATGTTTCAAATCTAAAGTCCGTCGGATTTGAGGCTAAAAAAGTCAGTTGAAAGTCCGGAGAAGCCCACACACGATCGGATTACCAGCCAGCTTTAGTCCGTCAGCGTCCGTTGGACTTTTGTAGACGAAAAGTCCGACCGTGTGTACGCGGCATTACAGGCTGTGCTGTCTCAACCTGAGCCTGACCTGGGCAAAGCTGCAGAGATTGTCAACTGGCTGAGCAAACAACAGAATCCCTATGGAGGCTACTCATCTACACAGGTAACAGATAGGGAACAGATGGCTCCAAAATCCCAAGACAGTCTCAGGGCTAATCAAAAGCTCCTGCCTAAAACACACAATTGTTTTGGCTTGTAGCCAGGGTAGGGTGATCGTCACATCCTCAATGTTTCCCTCCTTATTGGGCACCAAGCAAGAGTCACATGAGAGGCCTACCCCGAGATGGGTTCTTCTGGGCAACAATAGGCACCTGTGATGGGTTCACTTTGCTCTACACATAAGGTACCTTTTTTCTTTTGACATTTTCATCAATGTCCTGGGACAAGACTGAGGCTGCCGTGGGAGGGATACTCGACCTTAAGGTGGGCCTCTACTTTTAGAGATGAACGTACACCGTGTACACTTGTACCATAGCTGTTTTCCAGTTAAATCTGGGGTTCCTGTGAGAGGTACACCTTCTCCGTAACTTGCATTTAGGAGGGACACGTTGAGCCTTGTCCATTTTCACCTGTCCAGCATTTCTGCTACAGTTCCCCAGTAGCAGAGTGAGCCCCGCAGTGCACCTTCGCTCCTGTTGCTATGGGAGACAGTCTGCTGGAATACCGACAACATCTGCCTCGCTGCTAGAGGCCATTTCACCTGCAACAGGCATAAGCTTCCAACAGGCTATTTGTTAGACATATGTTACCCTAGGTACCCACTGGTGTCTTCGCACTACATTACTTCCATACGGATGTCTTCATATCCCAAGTACCTTAGTGACCTGAACCATGGGATGGTGCCAGTTATTTACATCAAACCTCTTTAGTAACTTCCGACCAGATGACAACAAGGTTACAAAACTTTACTTGAAAAAGTGCAAAAGGCATTACAAAGTCCAACATTTAGAGACAGAATTTTTTCCTACATCCCAAACCCTAACTCAGACTTGTGTAGTGCCCTGGCATACCTGCAAAATTAGTGTTCATGTAATTACAGAGTCCAAAAAGGCATTCTCCAGCAGCTGGTGTCTTCAGGAGGAACCACAAGTTCTGATGACTTTACATCCCAGTAGTAACAAGCAATATCCTTCTACTCCTCGCAAGTGTTGTTCTCTGTCTCACTCCTTTACAGGCACCAGATCTCTCTCTTCTGCAAGGGGGACTTTTTCTCTGGGGCTCTTGGTCCCAGGCTCCCTGGACTTCAGCCTAGACTTCAACCTCTCTCCATTGGACCTCTGTCCCTATTTTATAACACAAGATCAGTGGGTTGAACCCAGAGCAATACCCACCAAAAAGACCAATGAACTGGGAAAGCATTAACTCCTACCCTCCCGTCTGGGACAGCACCAAACTGGCTATTTTCACCCAGCTTACAGGCTCAATGACTCAATTTAGTTTGTACGAAAAAGGGGATACACCTTTAACAAATAAAAAACTGATGGAAACATAAAATATATTAACAGCCATTGGCTCTTGCTTCTGTCAATCAAATCCTGTGAAGGGGGAGAGGAGTGTGGAGATGAGCCGGGCTGTGTGTGTCTATAGACGCACACAGCCCAGCTCAGGATAGAGCATGCATGCGTTCCCCCCATAGCAAGCAGCTTGCTATGGGGGCACTAGAAAAGGAGGAGGAGCCAATAGCTTCGGCAGGGGACCCTAGAAGAGACAGCTCGGGGCTGCTCTGTGCAAAACCATTGCACAGAGCAGGTAAGTATAACATCTTTATTCATTTTAAAAATGAACCTCTAGAATCACTAATATTGCATACTTTTGTTAGTTTAAAGTGTTTCTGTGGCTAAAGGAAAATGTAATTCTTCTTCTGGTAGAAAAAGCCCTTTCCCACTTCATAACAATTGTGAGATCCAGTTTTTTTTTTTTAATAATCAAAATTTTTATTCATTTATATAATACATAATGTATACAACATACTTCACCCCTACATTCAACCCAATAACTCAATAACAAGACTACACATTACCCCACATATCCCATTTAACCAAGGTTTGTAAATTACCACAATAAAAAAAAACCCTTTAAAAAAAAATTATTTTCTTCTTTTTTTTTTAATTAAAGTCTGTAGTTCCTCCCTCCACCCCTATCCTTGGTATTAATTACTCCAACTCCTTCCTCCCAACTACAAGCATGATTAAACAATAATTATAATGTGGCTTCTCCAATTTATAAAGTGGGAGAAAGAAAAGAAAAAAAAAAAAAATTATTTACTATCTGTGATACCCCCTCCCCCCCCCCTTAATATTCATTTACTCCATCCCTTTCTCCCATCGTGCAAACGTATTAAATGAAATTGTAAAGTGATTTCCCCCTTTTTCTAATTGGTGTCATAAATCCCTATAGTTCATAATTATATAATTTATATTTTGTGCAAAAAAAAAAAAAAAACACAACCCGCCAACAACACACCCCTGCCCCACATCACCCTCACCACTCAGTGTTTATTAATGGATTCGGGGTGAATGGAAGAACACAAAAAAAAAAAAAAATAAAACCCCTGAAAATGACAACATGTAACCTTACATTATCTTACCTCCCACCCCTTTTACTTAATTGGCATTAGA
Source organism: Aquarana catesbeiana (assembly GCF_042186555.1). NCBI lineage: Eukaryota > Metazoa > Chordata > Amphibia > Anura > Ranidae > Aquarana > Aquarana catesbeiana. The sequence continues at coordinate 26,702,395 of NC_133331.1, read as the reverse complement.
GAAGTCATGTCAATATTTAGCTCTCTCTTTCTGGGCTCATCATCTTATTTCCTAATTCTTAATGACTATGCCATTTCTGCCTCCATTACCCATTGATGTTTCCTTCTTCCATTATCTCCCTGGCGCACTGTTCCCATTTTGCCCATGTAGTTTCAAATTTCTTTTTTTGATTTTTTTTTTTCATTTAAAGAATTTTATTGAAGATTAATGACAGTTAACATGCATAGCTATTCATCAATGCGTATCTGCATAACATATTCACTACATTTGATTAGTAATAATGAGTACAGTTGTTCACATCTAGGTACATGTATATTGCATAGCGTATTAGTTTTAATAACCTGTGTTGGTACCATAGAGATAAGAATGAATATTCGTGGTTACGGCAACAGTTTCTATGATTATATAATAAATTGTAGCAAATGAAACACTTAAAGTTGAAAATCTAGTCAACTGTTAACTTTGAGAGCTATGTAAGTCAATCATTTTCATATACTTTGAATTTTGTTCAAATAGAAAAGAGAGCGAAAGGAGTAAGAGAGAACAAGAGGAGAAAAAAGAGAGAAAAAAGAAAAAAAATAGAAATAGAATGTGCCCGAATGCGTCCCAGCGGAGCCCCCCCCACCCCCCCCACGCAACCCGACCCCCCAGAGGGAGGCCGAGAGGCTCCCCAACTCAGAAATGTTTTTAACACTCCTCAAGTGTTCATGAGGGAATCATGTGTCGAAGAGAACTTGAAGAGAAGCCACGGGGTCCAAATTTTATGATATCTTTCTATACTGTCTGAAGTTTGGGCCAGAAAGTCTTCCATACGACAGATCTCAGAGACCTTCCGGAGCCACTCCTTAATTGAGGGAGCTTGGGTGTTTTTCCAGCGTGTCGGAATTAGTGCTTTCGCTGCATTCAGAAGATGTATCGTTAAAGACTTTTTATATCTTTTGTAGGGGAAATTTGAGATATGGAGTAGGCAGCATGCTGCATCTAAGTTAATTTGTGTTTCCGTTATCTGCCGTATAATGTCCCTTACCTCTGTCCAGAAGTTTTCGAGAGCAGGGCACTGCCACCATATATGAATGAGAGTGCCCGGCTCTTTTTCACAGCGCCAGCATCTATCTGAAGCCTCAGGTGACCATTTATTGAGTTTATATGGTGTGATGTACCAGTGGGTCAGCAGTTTATAAGCCGTCTCTTGTAATTTGGTGCTAATGGAGCATTTATGTGCTAGTGAACAGGCCGTCTGCCATTGATTATCAGTGATGTCTTTCTGTAGGGCTTTAGTCCATTCCACTCTGAACCTGTCAACCGTGACAGTGTCAGGGTTCTGAAGCCAGGAATAGGCAATAGAGGTTGCCCCGCCAAAGTCCTCTCCTCTGTGGCAAACTGTCTCTAGTTGGGTCATAGGTCTCTGGAAATGGGGTAGTTTGGTCCTATCAGTGATGAAACTACGGATTTGAAAATAGGACCATCTAGATAAGTGTGGGGTGTTTGTCTCCTCTTTCAGCTCTAAGTAGTCTTTAATCTTCCCGTTTCTTATGCAGTCTCCTGCGGTTAGTAATTTAGAGGTGTCTAAAGCTCGGAACTCTTTACCTGTCTGGCCCGGGACGAAATCAGGGTTATTTTGGAGTGGAGTCACTGGGCACCACTGCGTTGTCAGGTCAAATTTTTTAATTATCGTCTGAAAAGCTTTCAAGGTAACCCCCGTCATTGGGTGTTTCTGTGTGGATTTGTGTAGTCCTCCCCACGGAATCCAGGGAGAGAACCTAAGACCGCCTGGGGTCAGTGATTCCTCGAGTTGTACCCAGTGCTTTGATTTTCTGTGGCAGTGCCAGTCAATGACCCTAGTGAGGTGAGAGGCTAGGTAATAATTGAAAAAATGCGGCAACCCCATGCCCCCTCGCTTCTTGGGTCTGGTCAGGAGAGAAAATTTGACTCTAGGCCTCCCCTGACCCCACAGAAAACCCGTAAGGATGGCTTGCAGTTGCTTGAAAAATTTTAATGGGATCTCCACAGGCAATGATCTCAACAGGTATAGTAACCTTGGGAGGATGACCATTTTGAGGATAGCCGCCCTCCCAAACCAGGAGAAAAATTTAGAATTCCAACTTCGTAAGTCTGAGGCAATGCCTTTCAGCATAGGGGGGAAGTTTTTCTCGAAGGTCTTTGACAGATTCGAGGGTATCCCCACTCCTAGGTATTTGAGTTCATCTGCTACCCAGCGGAACTTACAATTTCCCTGAGTTCTGGCCAGCGTGTTTTCTGGTAGTGTTAAGTTCATTGCCTCAGACTTAGAGTAATTGATTTTGAGGTTTGATATGAATCCATAAGTTGTGAATTCCTCCATTAAGTTTGGGATTGTGGTATGTGGTTTGGTAAGAAAAAACAAAAGGTCGTCCGCATAGGCGGCTATTTTATAGATTTTGTCATCCACTTTGAAGCCAGAAATGGATTCGTTCCTGTTAACCTTTCTGATAAAAGGCTCCAAAGAGAGAATAAACAACAGCGGCGACAGGGGGCAGCCCTGTCTGGTGCCATTGGAAATCATAACTTTGTCTGACAGTGTGCCGTTGACTTTAATCCTAGCGGACGGGTTTTGGTAAAGCGCTGTAATCCAGGTTAACATATGTGGTCCCAAACCCACATGGCGACACACCCCTAACATGTAGTCCCAAGAAACCCGATCGAAGGCCTTCTCCGCGTCCGTGGACAGGAGAAGGCCCTCGATTCCCTGAGAGTGTGCCGCGTGTGTTAGGAGCAATGCCTTCATAATGTTGTCTCTTGCCTCTCTTCCCTGCATGAAGCCCACTTGGTCATGGCCTATTAAATGGGAAAGAAGTGGTTGCAGTCTATTGGCTAGTATCTTGGTTAGTATTTTGAGGTCTAAGTTTAATAGTGAAATGGGCCTATAATTTGGGCATTCCGTAGGGTCCTTACCGGTCTTATGAATTACTGTTATGTGAGCTGCCAGAAAGTCGGTGGGTATTTGTCTAGGTGTGGAGAGGGAGTTCAAGGCTTTCCTTAACGGGTCAGACAGTATATCACTAAAGGTCTTGTAGTAAGCAGATGTATATCCGTCCGGCCCCGGGCTCTTTCCAGATTTGAGTCCTTTAATGGCCCCAAGAATTTCCGTCAGCGATATCTGTTCCTCTAGAGGAGTCGTCTCATCCGTCTCTAATCTCGGTAAACCACTGTCTGTCAGGTAGTCATGTATGGCCTGCGATCTATCGGTTAGTACCGTATGGGGTTTAGTTTGTCTCGTTAAGTTGTATAGTTTGGAATAATATGTATGGAACTGAGAAGCTATAGCATCTGAGGTTACCTCCAAAACTCCCTCCGGAGACCTAATTCCAGAGATCACATTGGTGGAGCAAGCCTCCCTTAGGGCTCTGGCCAAAAACCGTCCGGTCTTGTCCCCCGATTCGTAATATATTCGCTTTTTAAAAAAAAGGGATCGTTGTGTTTTAATGTGGAATAGGTCTTGGAGCTTTTTCCTGGCTTCTAGCAATTCTGTGGCTGTCTGAATTGCCAGAGATTGCTTGTGTGCAGTTTCTAGGTTAGTTATTTTGTCAGTTAGGTCCTTTAATTCTTTTTCTTGTTTTTTCTTACGTTGTGCCCCTAGTTTAATTAGTTCTCCTCTGATCGTGCACTTATGTGCTTCCCAAATCATCATTGGGTCCATTTCAGGAGTGTTGTTGTGGGAAAAAAACTCAGAGATAGCCTCTCTTATACGTGGCAATAAGTCAGGGTCTGTTAGTAAAGAGGTGTTTAGTCTCCATGTGTTGGCTCTGGGTGGAGTGTTCAATAAGTCCAAGTCTAAGGAGACAGGTGCATGGTCAGAGATTGTCTGAATGCCAATGTGTGCCCCCTTCACCTTCTGTAGATCTCTCTGGGAAATGTATATATAGTCAATGCGGGAATATCGATCATGGGGGACAGAATGGAACGTGAAATCCCGGGTGTCTGGGTGTAAGAATCTCCATGAGTCTACTAGTTGTAAAGAGTTTAGGTATCTTTTAATTGTTTTGAGAGCCCTGTAAGTGATACAAGACTTTCCATTGGATGAGTCTATGGTTGGATTGAATGGGACATTAAAATCTCCCCCCATGATCAACGTTCCCGCTGCAAAGCCCTTCAGTTCATGTGTGACCCTTTGGCAAAAGGCGACTTGAGCAACATTAGGGAAGTACACATTGGCCAGCGTCACAGTCCCATTTCCGTATTTGCCTTTAATGAAAATAAATCGACCCTCTGGGTCTGACAGTCGGTCAGTGAGGATAAAGGGGTTGTCTTTGCTGAGTAAAATGGTCACCCCTTTGGTTTTTGCTAGGTCATTAGTGGCGTGATATGCTCTGTTGAAGTATGTGTTGGTAATTCTAGGAATTTGGTTGGTGCGAAAGTGTGTTTCCTGTAGGAGGACAAATTTAGGCCTACCTTTTTTCAATTCTCTAAGGAGTGAAGCCCGCTTCTCTGGAATGTTCAATCCCTTAATGTTGTGGGAGATTACCATAGGCCCTTTTCCCAGTGAGGAGTATGCCATCTCTGTGTATTAGATGTGTGGAAGGCTTCTTAATTCAAGTCTGCAATCACAAAATAGAGGTTATGTAAAGTTTGCACAGTCGGCCAGCCGGCCGGGGGGGGGGGGGGGGGGGGGACCCCAGGGAGGCCCAAGCACAGAGGAATAGAGATAATAGGAGAAAGAGTTGAAAGAGTTAGATTCAGAATAGGCAACGAATCCTATAATAATGGAGAGATACACAGGTAATGAACTTTAGATGCTGAACACGTTTCTAAAGCTATTGAGTAGTACACCTAGGGTGCAAGAGCAGCAACCCAAGTGTACTCTGTGGGTTTGTGGGTGGTATGCCACCAAAATGGACAGATCACGTCAAGTGGTGTCGTGGAGAAGACCTGAGTCCTGTACACGGGGCCACTGCGTTCTGTAAGAACAGTATGTTTGTTCAAAAACCAAACTTTAGTAATGTAAGCCAAACAATATGGAACTATAGTAAAAGAACGACACAGCCTGTAAAAAATAGGCAGATAAGTATAAGAGCAAATGTCTTGAAGGATCAACCCTAATATCAAAAAAAAAAAAAAAAAAAAAAAAAAAAAAAAAAAAAAAAAAAAAAAAAACAAAAAAAAACACAAAGTAGTAAGCCCTTTGCAGGCCACTACATCTTCCCGGAGATTATCCAAAGCGCTTGCATTTTTGGTTATCAGTCAGATCCCACGGCATTTCTGTATGATAGTCTCATGTTGGCTGGAGCCCAAAATATAATGACTTTGTCTTTTCCTATCTCCCAAGCAGAGACCTCCCTTAAGGATATTTTCTTCCTAGTCACCAACACCTTGCGGAGGGCTTCGAGCAAACTTTATTTCTTTATTTTGGGTAAGACTTCTGCTTGCCTTAAATTAGCAAAAGAGGGCCCTGGTCAAATCGATTGAATGGCTGACCAAGGACTGACCTATAGTGCGGGCAAATAAAAGATAATGCACCAAACTTCGAAACTAAGCTTCTGGAGCTTCAATCCTCCAATTGAGATCCAGGCGGGATTTGTCTCCTGTTGGGAGTCCCTGAATGTTGGCCTCCTCCACGGCCATATTTCAGCTTTTTGGGGAGCTGCTTCTCTGGAGTGGAAGTCGTTGAGGCGTGGGGACTTCTTGCGGGCGGAGGGAGAACAAACTCCTGGTACCATTCCGGTAAATCCACTTTGTCAAAGCCCAGACTTGCGCAGAAACCTGTTAAGTCCGCTGGCGAGCGTAAGGTATATTGTTTACCGGCCTGCATCACCACAAGTGCGAAGGGGAAGCGCCAAGTGTAGCGCAGATCAAGTTCCCTGAGTTTGTCCAGTAGGGGTCGCAGGGCTCTGCGATTGCGTAAGGTTATTTGGGAGAGATCTTGGAACAACATAATGTGTTCACCATTAAAAACAATTTGGTCATTTCTGCGAGCTTTTCGCATGATTTCCTCCTTAAGTGGGAAGCTCTGAAGGCAGCAAATGATGTCTCTGGGGGGTGCTGTATCTGGGCCTCTGGCTCTAAGGGCTCTGTGAGCTCGAACGAATTCTATGCCCATGTCTTCCTGTCTTTCCAAAAGAGAGTTAAATACACGCTGCAGCGCTGGTATAATTTGGTCAGAGTCTACAGACTCAGGGATCCCCCTTACCCTAATGTTGTTCCTCCTCCCGCGGTTGTCAAGGTCCTCCAAATGCCTATTTATTTCAATAAATTGTTCAGCATGGGAATCGGCAACCTTTTCTAGCCTGTATATGGCCCTGTCTCTACGCTTGCCCGCCGCCTCCACATTCTCCATCTTGTCAGACAGTGAGAGTAGGTTAGATTTAAGATCCGTGATGGCCGCGGAGAAAGTAGCCTTTATATCTGCGGCAATTCCGGTCATGTCATCGAATGTAAGGGGTTTATTAGAGCGATTACGTCCCCTACCTGAGTCCTCCTGTGTAGATTGGGAGTCCTCGCTGAAGTCCTCCTCGTCTTGCGGTGCCCGCGCCATCTTGGGGCCTATGCCGCTGCCTCGTGGGGATGGCTGGGCTTTCAGGAGATCAGCTATGTTTCTCGAGGCGGCGACAGCTGCGGAATTGCGGCGTGATCTGGAGTGTGGTGTGTGCTGTGTCAGCTTGCCCATCTCCGGGTCTGTGCTCTCGGGTTGTCCGGCTTTAGGCTGTGTCGTTCCGGGAGCTCCTCTAACACACGTCCATCTCAGTTGCACGCCAGGCCACGCCCCCCGCTTTTTTTGATTTTTAACCACATGCACCCACCTCTCCGCTTCCTTTATTATGTTAACCTCATTTCTCCACTCCATGACTGACGGTCTCCGATCCTGCCTCCAATACTTCGGGATCAGTTTTTTTGCTGCGTTTAATAAGTGTGGAGTTATGCTTTCCCTATACTTTTTGACAGAACCGGGGTTTCGGTGAAACAGATATTGTATAGGCCCGAACTCCAGGGAGTCCCCTGTTAGTTTCTTAATCCATGGAGCCACTAATTCCCAAATTGGCTTAATTATTGGACATGTCCACCAAAGATGAAGAAAAGTTCCCCTCTGTCCACAACCCCTCCAACACCTATCGCTAGATACCGAGGATATTTGTGCTAATTTTGCTGGTGTCCTGTACCATCTCGCTAGGAACTTATATGCCATTTCTTGCACCTTTGCGCTTATGGAGGTTGTGAATGTTAACGATATCATTCTATTAATTTGTTTATCTGTCCAGACTTGGCCCAGCTCCCTCTCCCATTCTTTTACAAAGTAAGGGGTTGTCCTTTCTTGTTCTTCTAGCATCAGATCCAGTTTTTGATATGCCGTACACTGATACTTGAAAATTAAATCTTGTTTTGTAGCTGAGCCAAACCTAATTTAGCTTTTTATCAAAAAAAATCTAGAGAGTTAATAAAGACAACAGGATATTGATTAAAAAACAGAAATATACAGTACATTAAAGTGATTGTAAAGGTTCAGTTTAAAAAAACAAACAAAAACAAACATGTCATACTTACCTCCGCTGTGCAGTTGGATTTGCACAGAGTCACCCGATCATCCTCTTCTCAGGTCCCTCAGCAGCGCTCCTGGCTCCTCCTCTTCTCGAGTGTCTCACCGGAGAAGCGCTGCCATGACCTGCTGCTGTGTCTGTTGACACAAACAGCACAACAAACAGCAGGACTTGGCTCCACCCCCCCGGCGCCCACATCATTGGATTTGATTGACAGCAGCGGGAGCCAGTGGCTGTGCTGCAATCAATCTATCAAATCATGACACAAGACACCGGCCGGAGCTGGTGCTCTTGTTCCCATCGCAGGAATTACGGGGCTCAGGTAAGTATAAGGGGGGCTGGGGGGCGCTGCTGCAGTAAAGAAGGTTTTTCACCTTAATGCATAGAATGGCAAGGGTTTACAACCCCTTTTTCCCTATTGGGGAACTGTTCAGTCTCCTTAATTCTTTTGTAATATCTTTTGTATATAACGTCTAGGCATTTTCTCTATAGGACACAGTTGTGGCTCTCCAGGCTATGGCCAAGTATGCAGAGGCTACATACAGTGACAAGGGAGCTATAACAGTGACCGTTACTGCCAAGACAGGATTTCTGGAGAAGTTCCATGTAGACAACAATAACCAACTTCTCCTCCAGAGGAGGACACTACCAACCATCCCCGGAGAGTACACAGTGACTGCTACAGGAAGTAGTTGTGTCTTTGTACAGGTACGTGGGAAATCCCATATATTTCTTCTGTTTCATCCATTCTGCAATCATCTAATGTTGCTATCCTTTCCTTGTAGACGGTTCTTAGATTCAACATCCCAGTGGTAAGAAATGAGGACACCTTTGCAGTCAGTGTTGAGGCAACACCAAAAAAAGGTGTGCAAGATCCAGTGAAACACCTTGGACTTCTTATAACTGCTCAGTAACTCAAACTGTGTTTATATTCAGCATCATATAAGATATCATAGCACCGGTCCCTGTCAGATCGGACGGCGCACTCCTGTGCTCCCTCTCATCCATTTAAGGCACTACAATGACAAAGCCTATGCTTTCCCTCTTATGGATACTTGATGCTACATTTCTTTGAGAGGTTCCAGGCTGTGGCCGACTGCTGTCTCCAACTCAATTCAGATATCTTATACCCATGATCAAATTGTGATCATTTGCATTACAATCACTACTGATAGGTTTATGCAACCTTACCTTACCCAATTGAATCTCTAGCTCCTGAGGAAGCATTCTGCGTAACGCGAAACATGTAGAGCAACTAGAGAATATCTCACCGTGGATTACCAAACCTGCTGCACTTTGTCTGCCACAATTGTGTACCTATCTACTGTTCAATACCCAGGGGAAGTATTTCTCCTATATATGGACTAAGTGATATATGTATACATTTATAACCTTCTTTATGTTATACAAATATGCAGGTTAGGACTCTCACGGTGTATGATTATTAGGGTCCACATCTAGCCTGAATTGTTTTTAATTAATCTATGTGTGTCCATTGTCTTTTATAATTTTCCAATAAAATACCTTTATCCAATTTATTTTTTGTAGTCTAACACTATTGTGCCTCCAAAGTCCCATGCCTAGAGTTTTTCTTTTATCTATAATCCGATTTTTGGGGACGTTGGCACAAACCGTTACTGAGTACCTGCAGAGTCACCCTGCTTATTGAGGTACTTTGGCACTAGGTTTCCCATTTGATCATAATTAACTTAATTAACTACATTTTTACAAAAAGTATCCTCTAAGTGCAGGTTCTTTTGGGCGGCTACGGTTCCCAGCATGTTGTCCGGTGCGTCCCTGTTCACTGGTTCAGGTGCGAATCAGGTCCCAATTTTTGCCTGAATTTGCAACTGAACCAGACCCGAAGACGCACAGGACCTTTTTGGAATGAGGACCGCCGCTGCCCCGAACCTGTGTGAACCGGCTTTATTGCGACCCGATCACACTTGCATGTCATATGAAATCGATGAAAGCTGCATCCAATTTACACATATGTGAACCCAGCCTAAGAGTATACAATACATACAATACATTGTAGATTACCGGCAAAAGCAACACCTAGAGACATTTTGTTGTCTCTAAGCCTCGGTTCACACCAGAGGCGGCACGACTTGCAGGTTGCCTCACCGAGGCAACCTGCACACGACTGCCAGGGCGACTTGCAAGACGACTTCTGTATAGAAGTCTATGCAAGTCGCCCCCAAAGTAGTACAGGAACCTTTCTTCTAAGTCGGAGCGACTTGCGTCGCTCCGATTAGAACGGTTCCATTGTACAGAATGGGAGGCGACTTGTCAGGCGGCTAGGTCGCCTGACAAGTCGCCCCCGTGTGAACCGAGCCTTACAATTTAGTAAATTATTGTTTTATAAACAATACTGAAATGGTACTTTTTTAAAAAATATTATTTCATTTACAGCTGTCTCAGGTATTTGCTACTTTAATAATTTATTTCTAATAATTCAGTAGTCTTACAACAGTCCTATATGAGTGATTATAACTATTATCATCATCATCCAACATACAGAACACAGAATACTTTATTAATCCCAAAGGGAAATTGTTACGACACAGACACACTTAACAAAGACAACACAAGATCACGACAATAGACTGAACAAGAAGCAAAAACACAACAAAATGACCAATAACAGCCATTAACACCAAATAACAAAATTAAAACTACACTACAAATAAAACATCCATACAATTAAAATACAACAGAGAATAAATAACACAAATTAAAATAACAGGCAAACTACCAAATAAAAATAAGTCACCACTTTCTCTAACACCACCCCAGATAATAACCAACACATTACGAACATACTATAAAAACAACACAAAATCCTGATCATAAACAACCAGAATTAAATCTTCACCTCCAGCCCTCACAGAAAAGAATTATATATCTTCTTGATCGCCACAGGCAAAAATGATTTCCTGTGGTGCCTTGTGGATGTAAAAATCTGTCACTGATGGTACTCCGCAGACTGACCAGCATATTGTGGAGTGGGTGGGAGGAGTTGTCCAAGATAGAACGTGACTTGAACAACATTTTCCTCTCCAACACAAGAATCCAATTGCAATCCAGCAACATTACTGGCCTTGTGAATCAGTTTGTTGAGTCTGTTGATGTCGGACACACTAAGCCTGCTTCCCCAGCATGCCACTGCATACAGGAGAGCGCTGACCACCACAGACTTATAAAACATCTTCAGCATCGTCCGGCAGATGTTAAGGAACCTCAGTCTCCTCAATAAGTAGAGGCAGCTCTGGCCCTTTCTATAGAGCACCTCAGTGTTCTTGCTCCAGTCCAGCTTATTATCTATACGCACCCCAAGATACTTGTATCTCTCTACTACCTTCACATCCACTCCTTGGATAGAGATTGGGGTCACTGGTGTCTTCTTCTTTCTGAAATCCACAACCCCAGCTCCTTTGTCTTTGTCACATTTAGATACAGATGATTAACCTCACACCATGTGACAAAGTTTTCCACCACAGTCCTATACTCAGTCTATCCCCCATCCCTGATACATACAACTACCGCAGAGTCAACAGAAAACATGAGGACAAGTTGCTTTAATGTGGGGGGGCAGAGCTCCCCCTGCCCCAAAGCACCCACCCCCCCATGTTGAGGGCATGTGGCCTGGTATGGTTCAGTAGTGGGAGGGAGCACTCGCTCATCCCCTCCCCTTTTCCTGTTCTGCCGGCTGCATGCTCGGATAAGGGTCTGGTATGGATTTTGGGGGGCCCACACAGTTTTTTTTTATTCACCTGTCAGTGGGGAAACACCTTGACAGATGATGACTCATCGGTTGTTAAGGACATGGCGGCTGGCTTCCCAGCCCCGTTCCTTAACAATCAGCTTACACTGCACCCTAATTGGGCAAAGCTTTGCCCAATCAGGGCAATAAATGCACTGTGCAGCGAACACCCTGCAAATTGGATTGTTCGGCGAATGGCTGAACAGGCAAATGTTCTGCCTAAACTCATGCTTGGGTTGAACCGTTCACCCATCCCTATGCCCAAATACTATGTGAGGTTCCCAGGCAAATTTAGATGGTAACCTCAACAGTAGGGATGAGCTTCGAGTTCGAGTCGAACTCATGTTCGACTCGAACATTGGCTGTTCGCAAGTTCACCGAACAGCGAACAATTTGGGGTGTTCGCGGCAAATTCGAATGCCGCGGAACACCCTTTAAAAGTCTATGGGAGAAATCAAAAGTGCTAATTTTAAAGGCTAATATGCAAGTTATTGTCATAAAAAGTGTTTGGGGACCTGGGTCCTGCCCCAGGGGACATGGATCAATGCAAAAAAAAGTTTTAAAAACGGCCGTTTTTTCAGGAGCAGTGATTTTAATAATACTTAAAGTCAATCAATAAAAGTGTAATATCCCTTTAAATTTCGTACCTGGGGGGTGTCTATAGTGTGCCTGTAAAGGGGCGCATGTTTCCTGTGTTTAGAACAGTCTGACAGCAAAATGACATTTTGAAGGAAAAAACTCATTTAAAACTACCCGCGGCTATTGCATTGCCGACAATACATATAGAAGTTCATTGATAAAAACGGCATGGGAATTCCCCAAAGGGGAACCCCGAACCAAAATTAAAAAAAAAAATGACGTGGGGGTCCCCCTAAATTCCATACCAGGCCCTTCAGGTCTGGTATGGATATTAAGGGGAACCCCGGCCAAAATTAAAAAAAAAAAATGACGTGGGGTTCCCCCTAAATTCCAGGTCTGGTATGGATTTTAAGGGGAACCCCGCGCCAAAAAAAAAAAAAAAAACGGCGTGGGGTCCCCCCAAAAATCCATACCAGACCCTTATCCGAGCACGCAACCTGGCAGGCCGCAGGAAAAGAGGGGGGGATGAGAGTGCGGCCCCCCCTCCCTCCTGAACCGTACCAGGCCACATGCCCTCAACATTGGGAGGGTGCTTTGGGGTAGCCCCCCAAAACACCTTGTCCCCATGTTGATGAGGACAAGGGCCTCATCCCCACAACCCTGGCCGGTGGTTGTGGGGGTCTGCGGGCGGGGGGCTTATCGGAATCTCGAAGCCCCCTTTAACAAGGTGACCCCCAGATCCCGGCCCCCCCCGTGTGAAATGGTAAGGGGGTACATAAGTACCCCTACCATTTCACGAAAAAAGTGTCAAAAATGTTAAAAATGACAAGAGACAGTTTTTGACAATTCCTTTATTTAAATGCTTCTTCTTTCTTCTATCTTCCTTCATCTTCTGGTTCTTCTGGCTCTTCTGGTTCTTCTGGTTCTTCCTCCGGCGTTCTCGTCCAGCATCTCCTCCTCAGCGTCTTCTGTCTTCTTCTCCTCGGGCCGCTCCGCACCCATGACATGGGGGGGAGGCTCCCGCTCTTCTCTTCTTCTCTTCTTCTCTTCTTCTTTTCTTCTTTTCTTCTTTTCTTCTCTTCTTCTCTTCTTCTTCATTTTCTTCTCCGGGCCGCTCCGCAATCCATGCTGGCATGGAGGGAGGCTCCCGCTGTGTGACGGCGCTCCTCGTCTGACAGTTCTTAAATAACGGGGGGGCGGGGCCACCCGGTGACCCCGCCCCCCTCTGACGCACGGTGACTTGACGGGACTTCCCTGTGGCATTCCCCGTGACGTCACAGGGAAGTCCCGTCAAGTCACTGTGCGTCAGAGGGGGGCGGGGTCACCGGGTGGCCCCGCCCCCGTTATTTAAGAACTGTCAGACGAGGAGCGCCGTCACACAGCGGGAGCCTCCCTCCATGCCAGCATGGATTGCGGAGCGGCCCGGAGAAGAAAATGAAGAAGAAGAGAAGAAGAGAAGAAAAGAAGAAAAGAAGAAGAGAAGAAGAGAAGAGCGGGAGCCTCCCCCCCATGCCATGGGTGCAGAGCGGCCCGAGGAGAAGAAGACAGAAGACGCCGCGGAGGAGATGCTGGACGAGAACGCCGGAGGAAGAACCAGAAGAACCAGAAGAGCCAGAAGAACCAGAAGATGAAGGAAGATAGAAGAAAGAAGAAGCATTTAAATAAAGGAATTGTCAAAAACTGTCTCTTGTCATTTTTAACATTTTTGACACTTTTTTCGTGAAATGGTAGGGGTACTTATGTACCCCCTTACCATTTCACACAGGGGGGGGGCCGGGATCTGGGGGTCACCTTGTTAAAGGGGGCTTCCAGATTCCGATAAGCCCCCCGCCCGCAGACCCCCACAACCACCGGCCAGGGTTGTGGGGATGAGGCCCTTGTCCTCATCAACATGGGGACAAGGTGTTTTGGGGGGCTACCCCAAAGCACCCTCCCAATGTTGAGGGCATGTGGCCTGGTACGGTTCAGGAGGGAGGGGGGGCCGCACTCTCGTCCCCCCCTCTTTTCCTGCGGCCTGCCAGGTTGCGTGCTCGGATAAGGGTCTGGTATGGATTTTTGGGGGGACCCCACGCCGTTTTTTTTTTTTTTTTGGCGCGGGGTTCCCCTTAAAATCCATACCAGACCTGAAGGGTCTGGTATGGAATTTAGGGGGAACCCCACGTCATTTTTTTTTTTTAATTTTGGCCGGGGTTCCCCTTAATATCCATACCAGACCTGAAGGGCCTGGTATGGAATTTAGGGGGACCCCCACGTCATTTTTTTTTTAAATTTTGGTTCGGGGTTCCCCTTTGGGGAATTCCCATGCCGTTTTTATCAATGAACTTCTATGTGTATTGTCGGCAATGCAATAGCCGCGGGTAGTTTTAAATGAGTTTTTTCCTTCAAAATGTCATTTTGCTGTCAGACTGTTCTAAACACAGGAAACATGTGCCCCTTTACAGGCACACTATAGACACCCCCCAGGTACGAAATTTAAAGGGATATTACACTTTTATTGTTTGACTTTAAGCATTATTAAAATCACTGCTCCTGAAAAAACGGCCGTTTTTAAAACTTTTTTTTGCATTGATCCATGTCCCCTGGGGCAGGACCCAGGTCCCCAAACACTTTTTATGACAATAACTTGCATATAAGCCTTGAAAATTAGCACTTTTGATTATTCATGTTCGTGTCCCATAGACTTTAACGGTGTTCGCATGTTCGAACAAACTTTTTTCCTGTTCGCATGTTCTGGTGCGAACCGAACAGGGGGGTGTTCGGCTCATCCCTACTCAACAGTAATAATTAAAATAAATACATTTAGTGAAAAGCTGCTGAATATGTATACAATATATATTTGCAGAAATATAAGTATTGCCATTTCTGTTGTTTGGTAACACTTGGACGTACTGTATGTTAAAAAACCAGCGGCCGTGGCTTCGCTCTAGGTGGCAATGTGCACTAGGCAGCTGCCTAGTTCGCCTAGTGGTAGGAGGCACTCATGACGAGAATAAGAGTAACCAAATCCTGGAGCTGCACTAAAATTACAAAAAAGAGAAAGATGACAGAACATACATCTATAAAGCTCTGCAGGATAATCAACAAAAGAAAAATAGAAATGATGATGACTTCATAACTGTAATTTTCTGGGATGTTTTGGGGGTCTCATACTGAACAATAAAATCATGCTACAACTTTTTAAAAATATTTGCAGATACACAGGTGCTCGAAAGACATCCAACATGGCTATTATAAAGGTGAAGATGTTGTCTGGCTATATTCCTGTGAAGAGCTCACTAAGAGAGGTATGTCATTGCCATTTCCCTTTGTGTTTTATGGGGTTTTATTATATTTAGGGGCAAGAGAATTCAATACAATAACTACTGAAAAGATCTTCCGTTAGGCAATTTCAGTCTGATTTCAACATCTGAGTGTTGATAGTTTTACAGGGTATAGACAGTGAAAATAGATAGCTTTGCTGAATGAGGTCTTGCAGTAGTCTGAAATCCTTTTGCTAATTCCCTATAATTCAGCCTATTCCTAGTTCTAATGCTGCGTACACACGACCGGACTTTATGGCATACTTTGCCCGGCGGACTTTTCAACGGACTTTACGACGGACTTTCCGAATGAACGGACTTGCTTACACAAGATCAACCAAAGTCCGACGGATTCGTACGTGATGACGTACGACCAGACTAAAACAAGGAAGTTCATAGCCAGTAGCCAATAGCTGCCCTAGCCTCGGTTTTTGTCCGTCAGACTAGCATACAGTCGAGCGGACTTTTTGACCGGACTCGAGTCTGTCGGATGGATTTGAAACATGTTTCAAATCTAAGTCCGTCAAACTTTTGATAAACAAAGTCCACTGGAACCCACACACAATTGAATTGTCCAACGAAATCCGGTACGCCGGACCAAGTATGCCGTAAAGTCTGATCGTGTGTACGCGGCATCAAAGACCTTGGCACCATCTTAAAAAAAATAAGCAAAACCACAGTAAACTCAAGTATTTTAAATGCCTTTTTGCAACATTTTCCTATCATGAGTGATTTTTTTGTTATTCAGTTGCTACATTCCTTAAGCTTGTGCAAAAAAATGAGTTCCTCTGGAGAAGGCAGTTCCCTTTTCTAGGAGTAGATAATTATTTGCTATGCTCTTCTAACTATTCCTTTCACCTCCTTGCATTGACCCTTTATGTGTCTGCTGGGGAAGAAGTAAAGGGGAACCCTATAGTGAACTCTTTCTTAAGCTTTTTTTTTCCCTCAGAAGAACTCTTGAAATTATTTTCAGGGCTTAGGGAAAACCTGCTAAAATCAATGAATTGACAGTCATTGGCCAATGGGAAGAATGCCCCCTTACAGGGGTAATCAGAATACCACACTAATGCCCCGTACACACGATCTGACATTGATCGCACATTCCGACAACAAAATCCATGGATTTTTTCAGACGGATGTTGGCTCAAACTTGTTTTGCATACACACGGTCGCACAAAGTTGTCGGAATTTCCAATCGCCAAGAACGCGGTGACGTACACCACGTATGACAAGACTAGAAAAGGCCAGTTCAGAACCAAGCGTGGCACCCTTTGGGCTCCTTTTGCTAATCTCGTGTTAGTAAAAGTTTGGTGAGAGACGATTCGCGCTTTTTCAGACTCGTGGTTTTCAGATCGTTTTCTGCTGTTCAGTTTGTGCTTGTGGGTTTGTATCTGCTCTTCAGTGCATGCAGCGAGTTATGCGTGACTCTTATCATTGTGTTCTTGTTCGTTAGTTACTGTTTTTCAGGTCGCTCTTCACAGGCCTTGCTGTGCGTTCTGTTACTGCATTCTGAGCAGCCGACCGTTTTGTAGCCATGTTGCGTATACGTACTCCTCGTAAAGTTCGTGCTGTGTGGGGGCTTGGTGTTGGGGTCCTTACCTTGACACAAGTCCAGTCCATGAACAGGGTGGAGAGGAGTTCATGGACCAAGAATTGGTTGCTCCAGCATGACCAGTTCTGTCATATGCCTTTGCTCCGTGAGATCCGTGAGAACAATCCTGATGATTTCAGGAACTTTCTCAGGATGATGGACCCTGTATTTCACAGTTTGTTGGCTTTGCTGACCCCTTATATTAGCAGGCAGGATACCTGCATGAGGCAAGCCATCACTCTCCGCAGCAGAGGCTAGTCGCCACCCTGCGGTACTTGGCGACGGGGAGAAGCCTGCAGGACCTCAAGTTCTCGATGGGCATCTCCCCCCAGGCTCTGGGGATCATTATCCCGGAGACCTGTTCTGCCATCATCCAGGTCCTGCAGAAGGAGTATATTAAGGTAAGATTTGTATCCTTTAATCTCACATTTTATTGTATTTAATGTTTGATAATATATTGTATTTCTTTCCTCATTCCCTAATTACCATGATTGGAATATGCTGTGAATGTCCCCTTTGTTCTCATGCATGCTGGATTTTTATGTAATTTTTTTTTCTCCTTCATACATATTTGCATTTACCTACCGCCCCAGCATGGTCTCCTGGCTCACCTCATGTAGTCACTTAACAATGTATTTTATCAGCTCTATAGTAGTGCTTTACCCCAAACACCCCCTAAAATGTTTTTAAATGTGATTTGTGCTTTAAATTCAGGCAGAGTGCCAGAGGCTTTTTTTGGGGGGTCCCCAAATCATTTGGAACCCTCCCTCCCCCCAACTGCTAAGTCAGCTGATACCAATTCTCTATCTATCCTCAATCATCTATCTGCTGACTTTGCCAAACCCATACACCAAAGTAATACACATTATTTAGGCATTCATCTCTCAATGAAGTGGAGAGGGTTACCTGTCCAAGAGCTCCCCCCTAAAATGTTAGAAATGGCCCATGAGAGGGGGGAGGGGGAATCTGATAGGTGTACCTTATACTTTGGTCTTTAAAAACTCCCTCAAATAAATGTTATCCTGATGTTGGCCAAGAATGTTTGTGTCTAATCTGCTTTCCCTGTTTATGTGCAAAATGACTAATTTTTTTTGGTTGTTTGACTCCACAGTTTCCTTCCACGCCACAGTAATGGCAGACTGTGGCCTCTCACTTTGCCCAGCGGTGGGACTTTCCTAACTGCGGATGGGCAATTGATGGGAAACACGTCCACATCGTCCCACCACCCAACTCGGGTCATACTATTTCAACTATAAGGGGTTCAATAGTATTGTGATGTTGGCGGTGGTGTCGGCTACTTACGAGTTCCTGTATGTGGACGTGGGAAAGAATGGCCGGATGTCCGATGGTGGAGTCATTACCCAGATGGAGTTCTACAGGTGTCTCCAGAATGGCAGCTTGGACTTGCCACCTCCAGAAGACAATGTGGAAGGACTCCCATTCGTCTTCATTGCGGATGAAGCATTTGCGCTGGGGGACCATCTTATGTGGCCATTCCCGATGAGGACCCTCACCCCGAACCAGAGGGTTTTTAATTACCAGCTGGCCAGAGCCAGAAGAGTGGTGGAGAACACGTTTGGAATCATGGTCAGCCGGTTCTGCCTATTTCTTACACCCATACACATGGCGGAGTACAAACTGAATCATATCATCCTGGCATGTTGTGTTATACACAACTTTTTATGGCAACATTCTGCCAACTATACTGGCTCAGTTGGGCCTGAGGCCGGAATTCTAAATGAATCAACCCTGATGGCGCTTGAAAGTGGCCGTCCTGGCTTGCCCCCCCCCGAGTGCCCGTGATTTCCGGCTAAGATACCTTGAATAATTTGCGGGTAGGGGGGCTATCAATATGCCAGACAATGTCTGAAACCTTTTTCAAATTAAAAAAAAATGTAACTACTAAAATCTTTGGTGACATTTACTGCTTGTGTTTCTTTTAGCTGACCCTGACAGAAATGTGGTGAGTCCTGAAACTGGTGTGATTGTGTAACATTACAAAGCATTGTTGGGTGTTATTTACTAAAGGCAAAGACACTTTGCACTACAAGTGCAGTTGAAACTGCACTTGTAGTGCAAAGTGGATATTCCCTTAGGAAATAACCCCCATTGTCACAGAAAACACCAATTAGAGCACAACAAAAGTTTTTGAGCGTTGAAACAATAATCCACACATTCTTGATTAACAATCTTTTTAATACCAGCACAATCACATGTGCATTTAGAAAAGGTTTTTAAAACAAACCAACATGTTTGTTGTATAACAATTTTTGGGGTCACATTAGAAAAAGTAGAAATGTCCATTTAAGATAAAACAGGCATGTTTAAAACCAACAAGAAAGACACAAATCTTGAACTTACAAAGTTCACATTTGGTAGAACTTGAAGGCAATATCAGACATGAGTATTTACAGACTGTGTTTGATATTGCATTCAGATGGGGTGAAGTCACCCCTAGAAAAGCCAAATTTTGAAGATGCACACCAATTGCCGAATGTCAACATGTGCTAGCTGCCATCACGGGGGATCAAGGGACGTGTTTTGTGAGTGCAACCCCTTCCTCACAGCTACTTTATTATTGAGGAATGGGTTGCACCCCCAAAACGCACACATTGATCTCCCGTGATGGCAGTTGGCACATGACACACTGTGTGCATCTTCAAAATTTGGCTTTTCGCAAATATGTAAAAAATGGTAAAAATTTTTAGCTCACAAAAAGCACCAAAAAACAAAGGGATTTTGAGGGGTTTTAAACTCTCCCTAAAACATCAATGATGTTCTTAATTTTTTTTTTAACATCATTGATGCTTTTCTGGATGTTTTCCAAGTCCCTATTATACCCCATGATCTCCCCAATCAGGATCTGTGCACTTTCTGAGGTGAAATGCCCTGGATCCACAACATCATGATCACCTAAAAAGATAGAAACAAAAACACACCATGTATTATAAATATGCCGGCATCCATCTCTTACCTGAGCCTGTGGTCGCAGACACTCACCTGTGGTGACTAGTTCCACCACATCTTCTTCCTCCTCCTCCTCCTGTTGGCTTTGGTGGGTCTCCACTTCTTCATGATGTGGGGGGTCTCTGGTCTCCTCAGATGAGGGGTGTCCTCCGAGTCTTTTATCCCCTATGTAAAAAAAAATAGGTATACTTAGCACACAGATATTTGATGGCAGAAATAGGAATATGAAACATTGCTTGGAAGTGGGGTACAATTCTTTATTTTGCCAGAGTTCCAAGATGTAGAATTTTAAGTGTCCTTTGTCAAGCTTCAATACTTTACCTGTTTAGTACAAGCTTCACAAATGGAGACACCCCTATAGTATACACTGGAGCACCTGTGTGGGTCCCCCTAATAAAAAGGGTGTTCTTGTGTCCCACACTAGTGCTCCAGCGTCCAGATGTGAAAACTGCTGAGTGTCCTCTCCTTACACAGAATCTAGTTTGCATTTCATTCTAGTTACAAACCCATCTACACAACCAAATTATTTTCTGACAAGTAGGCCATAAAAAATGTTGGCAAATGCATATGGCCAAAACAATGGTGTTTTCTAGGCCGAACGAACAATGTTTTATACAAACGAATAATGTGCCCATGAACATGAAAGTTGACAATTTAAACTGGACAACAGTTAAGAAAAGCACATAGAGCAGCATGAACGTAATAAAAATAAAGAATAGGAACGCAGGACAACTACTTCTTTTTTTGCAGCACTCTCCGGATCCTTCTGTACTGCTCATGCTCTCTTAATTTGAGGTCCGACCACCGCTTCCTGAGCTGATCTTTCGATCGTCATACCCCGAAATTCCGGTGCAGACTCTTGACCACTTTCGGTCTTCTTCAGGATGTCCACCATCTCCAACATCTCCCCAAAGGACATATTTGATGCCTTAAATCGTCTTCTTCTGGATCGGGACATTTCTGGCTCCAGGCTTTCCTCCGGGCTTTCCGTTGCTGTAATTAGCACGCACCTGCTGTGTCTCCGCCATGTGCTCTTCTCCCACTGCGCCAAACGAGAAGGGGCAGAGAATAGACTAGAAAGAACATCAGGGGTGGGTGGAGTTTCACGCATGCACAGTGTCTATAAAGCGTAACACGCGTGTGTAGTACGTACAATCTGTGAGCGGAGGAAGGAGTATTGGAGGCGCTGATCGTGATAACGAAGGTAAGATCTAAACTTGGGCCTATACTGCTTCTAGATTGAGGCCTGTATTTGCACAAGTTTAGAAGACTTTAGGCTGACATTAGGGTTTGTCTTGTGTTGTGTCTTGCAGTGAAAATGGATATCTTGAAGGATCAGGACTTTATGCCAATCTTCATAGATATGTTCAGGGAGCTGTCCTGTCTGTGGCAGATAAACCACCCTGAATATAAGAACCAAACAAAGAGGAAGGCAGCGCTGGATAATTTGTTGGAATTTGTGAAGACGGTGATCCCCACGGCAGACATCACCTATTTGAAGATCCTAATCGGTGGCCTGAGGAGAACTTATCTAAGGGAGCACAAGAAGGTCCAGGATTCCCAGAGATCAGGAGCTGCAGATGACATTTATGTCCCCAGGCTGTGGTACTATGACGGACTGCATTTTCTGGCAGGTCAGACTGAACCCAGGCCAGCACTCTCCAGTCTTCCTTCCACGCTTCCTTCCCCCCCAGCTGAGACTTCTGACACCCAACCTGGGCCTTCCAGGCAGCAACATGTGGAGGAGCCCAGCTGGAGCCAGGTATAGCATTCTTCTAAATATTTCTGGTTGTCCAATCAATGATGTTAACTAGATGTTAGTTTAGAGTACTAATTTATGATTGTGATTGATGATGCAAAAACTAAAACCATGTCCCTTTCTATACACAGGGAAGTCTCAGCCAGGAGGTGGCTGGGCCAAGCAGACTGCCTGATATGCAGGTCCCTCCCCTACAGCTTCAAAGACAAAGTGGCAGGAAGAGGAGTAACCTGGACTAGGCAGCAATAGGCCTCTTTTGGAAGGCTACAGAGGCCCTCAGAACACCCAACAGTGTGGAGGAGGACTTTGCTGTCATAACTGCATGCATAATAATGCAGATGGAGGAGGGCCAATGACTCCTGTGTGAGTTCTTAATTTTGGAAGCTCTAAATAAGGGGTTGAGGGGCCAAATCACGTGTGCAACCCACATTTGTGACCTCACACATAGTCCTCCTCCTCCTCCTCCTCCAGGTCCTACTCCTCCTCCTGCTCCTCCAGGTCCTACTCCTCCTCCTCTTCCTGCTCCTCCAGGTCCTACTCCTCCTCCTGCCACATCTCCAACACCAGAGCCACAGCGTGGAAGGAAGCGTGGAAGGAAGACCAGAGAGTAATGGCCCTGTGCTCAGTCTGGTCTGGAAAAATATGCAGCCTCTTGTAGTACCACAGCCTGGGGACATAGATGTCATCTGCTGCTTTCCGGATCTCTGGGACTTCTGGACCAGACTGCACTCCTTTAGATAAGGACTCCTCAGGCCACTAATTTTGCTGTAAAAGAATTGATGTCTGCCCTGGGGGTCCAAGGCTTTGCCAATTTCTGCTGTTTCTCCAGCGATGCCTCCCTCTTTGTTTGGTTCTGAGCCCTTAATAAAGGAAATTTTGTTACAATTATACTCTCCTATGTGTGTTTTCCTTCAAAAAGGACAGTTTGTTTGTGAGGAGGCAGGTACATTTCAAAAATACAATGTGAAATTAACAAGAGACACCAACACCAAACAACCTCCTTGAGATTAATTAATACAAGATAATAATGGTGTTGTGGTAACTTGACACACAAAACACACATAAAAATATTCTGGAGTAAAAAAAAAAAAGCCTTGAAACAAATACAAAACCAAAAAAAAATCAGCCTTGAAAAAAATACAAAACAAAAATAAAAACCCCCCCAAAAATTTTGTCAAATGTGACAAATCAAAATATATTAAGGGAATCATGATAAATAATAAAGAAATACGTTTGTAAGAACTCTGTGAATATGAGCATCAAAACTACTTCATTCTTCTAGCATTATAAAGAAGAAGAGAATGTGCTGTATTAAACAATTTTAAACATTGCAGCCTGACGAAAGTGCTCTATCCATTCCGAACGCTAATTTTACCAGACCGAGCAGTTCCGTCTCGGAATTTCTTCTGAGCATGCGTGGCACTTTGTGTGTCGGAATTGTCCACACATGGTTGGAATTGACGCGATCGGATTTTGTTGTCGGAAAATTTTATAGCCTGCTCTCAAACTTTGTGTGTCGGAAAATTCGATGGAAAAAGTCCGATGGAGCCCACACACGGTTGGATTTTCCGACAACGCGCTCCAATCGCACATTTTCCGTCGGAAAATCCGACCGTGTGTACGGGGCATTACAGTCAACCAAAATATCATTCGGGTCATGCAGCTGGCTCTACCAAGTGATTTTCTTTCTCAACAACTATGCAGGCACTATTAAATGGGAGGTTTCTCCACTAGGTCAGATTTAGATCTTGGGGGGGGGCACTTGAGGTTTGGGGGGCCCCTTATACATAGAGTTGGTTTAGACAACCTCTGGATATGACTCTGAGCACATTGTGCACTCAACTTCTTTGGTCGACCATGGTGAGGCCTGTTATGAGTGGACCCTGCCCTGTTAAAACACTGTATGGTCTTGGCAACCGTGCTGCAGCTCAGTTTCAGGGTCTTGGAAATAAAACAATGATGAAAGTAAATGCAGTGAAATTGCTCAACACAATATACACCTGTGAGGTATACCAAAATGTCCAAAGTGAATACACTAAGTTCAAGAGTGTCCAGAGGTAAAAGTTGACCTCAACGTATTAAAGCCACAAAAAGAACACTGGTAATAGGTGTACATGGAAGGAGTCTTCTCAGACGAGAGAAATGCTTGAAAATAAGATGTTGACTGAAGACTGGATATCACAGCAATCAGAGGTAAAATGACATAAACTTGTAGAGTAAATACTCTTACCAGATCATGTGGGACATATCTGCCATACGGCTGTACATCTATCCGAGCTTGTGGGAATGATCTCCCATGTATTCTCCCCGGAGGTTCTCCCTAGGTCACGATCTCCAATGGGTGAAGTTGGCCTGAGTCACGGTCATCGATAGCCAGGGCAGTCGCCGGTGGGGGTTATCAGCTCGCTCACACACTCTCCCGTTCTCGGCAGGTTCAAGGGGTCAGGAACGCCCCATCATGGAAGTATTCATGGAGGAAAGAGAAAAAAAGGGGCTCCACATGGCGTAGGTCAAAAATTTTAAAGGGATTTATTGAATAAAAACCGTACGAATAAAAGTGATCACTGAATAAAAAAACAATGGCAATGTGGGAAGCTCAAACGCCTACGCGTTTCGACTCAAAAGCCTTCAACTGGGGCATAAAACAGCAACCCCACATTGCCCATATACATAAACTGTAAATCCCCATGCCAGATAATTGGGTCCGCCCCCGTCATGGCGGGACCGGAAGTGGAGGATTAAATGTTATAAACACTCTAAGCTGGCTTAAACTGTGATTGTGCCTGTATAAACTAGAACACAGCCAAAGCCCAGAATATACCATAAGTGGGGGTTATTTCTAAGGGATTACAATGAGGGGGGGTCGTGAATATTAAATAACAAAACTCGACTTGCGTTTCAAGCCTCAAGTTCATAGCAGGGCTTGCGTTCCACGTGTCTGAAACACGTGACCGGGGAAAAACACAGCCGGCGAGTACTGCGCCGCTGAAGTTCCCCGCGGCCATCACGTGGGGCGTGCGTACCAAGCCTCGGAAGTGCGTGTGGGAGAGGAACCAGCCTACAACCAATGCGCTGCTGGCCTCTCTCTCAAGGAGCATGCGCTCCAAGCCTCTGAGTGGAGAGGGGCGGGCGGCAGCTCAAAGCCCGACTAATCAATGATCAGGGCCAGCCGAGCCAATAACAAATGCACTAGATGTCTGACCACTCCCCCTCCTGTCATTACTACGTTCCCCATACAATACACACTACCATGGCAACGGCCAATGCCGGTGCCAGGATAACGCAACAGCACGGGGAAAATTCTATTAAACCCCCATAGTCATAGCCACAAAGGTGACCCGTCACGAGGACCCAATAAGTGTCCACATTTAGATTGGACCCCGCTTAGTAGGTGGAAGTAGGGGAAAAAAGGGAGAAAGGAACTACCTACAAAACAACCTACATTAGACAAATGAACTCTCCCACCACTATACCCGAGCTAATCCCTATAGCTCAGACACAGTGATGCACGCTCTGGCCCTCACAATGGGGACCCAGCAATGACACCTGTCTAACCGTTCCAAGAGGACCATAAGCCCCAAGGTTGAAAGGGTTGTGTTATAATTGGTACAATGTAACCTACAATAATCGGTAGGTGGCAATCCTTCCCAAGGGTCAGGACAACTTAACCAACATACCAAGTCGATCACTTGGACAGACTCAGATAAACTGTCATAAAGGGAAAGAAAATTATAAATAAAATAAAGGTACAGAAATGTCAACCTAAGAGTATATTGGATGACATTGCATAATAGCTTACACTGAAACCAGATGTACTGGTATATCATGGTAGACCTCTGCTGAGGTGAGGTATCAGAACTTAGTATAGTATAATCTGACATGATGAAACAGAGCCCAAAAATTATAATCTACTAAAACTAGACATAATAAAACAGAGCCCAAAAATGTTCAAAAACTCCAAAGGAAAAAGGGATAAAACAAGCACATGGAGTATGAACACTAACATAATACCAGAAAAGTAACACAGGGTGAGGGGTGTGCCGCGGCTCGAGAACCTACAGTACCCCTCACGTTCGGTTAATGAAACTATTAATGTCCCACTATTAATGTCCCACTCGACATTTATACCGTGCGGCGAGAAGCACCTGAGCTCATAAATCCAATACGTTTCGAGCCGCGACACACCCCTCAGATGAGACTCACCCCTCCAATGAGGAACAAATTTGTCTATAATGACAAAGGAAGTACCCTTAGGGTCCCTATTGTGACTTTCTAAGTAATGATGGGGAACGGTGTGCTTAATACAGCCCTTCTTAATTTTAGCAATATGTTCATTGACCCTAATCGAGAAGGTTCTGGTAGTACGCCCAACATACTGTCTACCACATGGACATGTGATAAGATAGACAACATATCGGGAAGCACATGTGGTGAAATGTTTCATACTGTACTCTCTGGATGTAACCATAGACTGGAAAGTCATTGTTTTACATCTCTTACTTGTATTGTGTAAACATACGTTACACTTTCTACACGGGAAGTATCCTTTACAGTCTTGAAAGAAAGAAACAGTCTGGGGGGAGTCTATAACATTGGGGGCAATTTCCCCTTGTATCGAACGTGCCCCCCGAAAGATAATACTAGCCCGGTCCGGTAAAACAGGACCTAGAACTCGGTCATTTTTCAGAACCTTCCAGTGCCTATCCAAAATCTTTTTGACCTCTTTATATTGGGAGGAAAATACAATAAAGAACGACCATTTATATGGGTTATCGCCCGGTGTTTTGGGGCGATCGCTCAAAAGAGAATCCCTGTTCACTTCCCTGACTTCCCTAATAGTATTATCGAGATCGGATGGTCTATATCCCTTTTCTATAAATCTTTCTCTAAGAATTTGGGACTGTGACTGGAAATCCTCGATGTTACTGCAATTTCGCCATAACCGAGATGTTTCTATCTCTCTGTGCTTTGAGGCAAGTTTTAAAACTATACACTTCCTCGACCTTGAAGTGTCCATAGTTAACAGACAACTGATCCTTAAAACGTTTTTTAAGCCCACGGACCGTAACGGGTATATCCAGACAGACAGCTGCCATCATCATCAGTGGCTGAAATCGGTCCCCAAAGGACAGTTTCTCTGATTACGGTGAAATTTTTGTGGAATTTTAGTTTACAGCACAGTGTATATATAATACATTCAAGAAAGGAGTATCATTCAATTAGATTGTATCACTTATTTTTCTCAATACATGGTCACACATGCTGAGATTATTTAACGGAACAGTGCACCATTGTTTTTTTGTTTAGTGTTTTTTTTCCAGTCCAGGATTTGGGTTGCATCAATTCATTATCAGACCAGCGCAGAAATATATTTTTTGTTTATTTGAAGTCTTCCAACACACCTATTTGTTGTGGATGGGAGAGAAACAGTGACTCGATTTTCAGCAAATGTTATTAGAAGTTATTTTGTCATGTATTGTTTGGATATATTCAGCCCTAATTTGTGTCTTTTTGTCTCCTTAGATAGGACATGATCCTGTACATATCAACATCCAGATAGAACAGGACATCGAGGTTACATACCTGAAGCCTGGTACTGTGAGAGTGTTTGATTATTATGAGACAGGTGAGATGTGATATTAGCATTAGACTCTGTCATTAACTGAAATATTTTGAGTTTTAGATTTCCATACAAACAGTTGTACAAAAAGTCTAATCAGCACACTCAATAATGCCTACAAAGACTTCAAAATTGTATGTGATTTTAACATTCAGCTTTGGAATGAACATAATTTCCCATTCAAAAACCTCATACTGTACATTGAAAAAGGGGGTAGCCTCTGTGGTCAATAATGAAGGTAAAAAGACATATGTACTATCATCCAGAATTTGGAAATAAAGAGATCGGGAGCTTGGTCCCCAACCAAGCTTTCCAAGAGAAAAGGGGCAATTGGACTATCTCGGTACGGTAAGGCAAATACATTCAATGGTGTAGGCAGATATATAAAAGTACTGCAAAAGTTTATTAATACAAAAATAATCCTCATTTACAGGTTAAAAGCATGATAACAGTCCATATATATTACCAAGACAATGATCCCCAAACAGAGGAGATCGCAGTGAGATAGTTGATCACAGATAACATCTCAACTAGTTTTGCGGACTATTGCCACTTTATCAGGAGGGTATCTGTAATTTGATTAACAGATGATCAAGAACAGTATAACTCTACCAAGAACATAAACAATAGCAAAGTTTAATGCAACATGTCAATTAAGTGAAATATTATATATAGAAGGGGGAAGAACGATACTGCTTACCCACATCCTGGTGGGCACGAGGTACAAGGCGTCACCATCAATCATACTGTACATTGTTAGAAATGTGTTAATTTAAGGCAAAATTTCCATCTTGTTACTTCAACTTTTTCTTGTCACTTGGACCAAAAACAAACATTGTTTTCACCTCATTAATGATTAGGACACTGAACCAAGGTTCTACAAAAAAAGCTTTTGTAATGAAATGCCACTAGTGTATGACCAGCTTAAGCCTGTCATATATCTGGACACTTCAAACTGAAAATACAGTAAAAAGCTTGATGTTAGTGTGAGGTAAAAGTATAGGGATGAGACCCAAAATTCAAAAAGCAGATGTGCCCATAGCTTAGAAAGAAACTGTCAAGTGTGTTCCTCACACCGGGTAGGTATTTATTGGTCATAAAACAGGTAAAACACACCATCAAGGTGTTGTTTGGCTCTTTACTTTATCAGGAAAAGGTGTAAAGCAAACGGTGTAAAATAAAATAATATAATTCAGTTCCGCAATCAAATAAATTAAAATAAGTAGGTTACAAAAGAATATAGTTAAAATAGTCAAAGTGGATGTTTTCTGATTACAGATAGGTATAGGTTCGACCACTGCAATGATGATTAAAAATATTGTTTGAAACAAGAGATGTGTAGATTTGATCATATAACAATACATATACAGTAAATAGATGTGATCGTATCATAACACATAAAACAATATACTGTAAATCATTAACAATATGTATCCAATAAATAAGTATGTAAAAAAAAAATCTTATAACAGGAAATGCAACAATATATATGTGAGTATATATATTATATATATATATATATATATATATATATATATATATATATATACACAGTATACCGTATATACTCAAGTATAAGTCGACCCAAATATAAGCTGTGGCACCTAATTTTAAAACAAAAAAATGGGAGAACTTATTGACTTGAGTATAAGCCTAGGGTGAGGAATGCAGCAGCTACTGTAAGTGGAAAAGAGGGTCAACAATGCCCATCTTCACTGTGCCCATCTGCATGCCTCACTGTGCCCATCTGCATGCCTCACTGTGCCATCTGCATGCCTCACTGTGCCATCTGCATGCCTCACTGTGCCATCTGTATGCCTCATTGTGTCCATCTGCATGCCTCACTGTACCCATCTGCATGCCTCACTGTGCCTATCTGCATGCCTAACTGTGCCTATCTGCATGCCTCACTGTGCCCTCTGCATGCCTCACTGTGTCCATCTGCATGCCTCACTGTACCCATCTGCATGACTCACTGTGCCATCTGCATGACTCACTGTGCCATCTGTATGCCTCACTATGCCATCTGCATGCCTCACTGTGCCCATCTGCATGCCTCACTGTGCCCATCTGCATGCCTCACTGTGCCCATCTGCATGCCTCACTGTGCCATCTGCATGCCTCACTATGCGATCTGCATGTCTCACTGTACCCATCTGCATGCCTCACTGTGCCCATCTGCATGCCTCACTATGCCCATCTGCATGCCTCACTGTGCCATCTGCATGCCTCACTGTGTCCATCTGCATGCCTCACTTTACCCATCTGCATGCCTCACTGTGCCATCTGCATGCCTCACTGTGCCATCTGTATGCCTCACTGTGCCATCTGCATGCCTCACTGTGCCCATCTGCATGCCTCACTGTGCCATCTGCATGCCTCACTGTGCCATCTGCATGCCTCACTGTGCCATCTGCATGCCTCACTGTGCCCATCTGCATGCCTCACTGTGCCATCTGCATGCCTCACTGTGCCATCTGTATGCCTCACTGTGCCATCTGCATGCCTCACTGTGCCCATCTGTATGCCTCACTGTGCCATCTGTATGCCGCACTGTGCCATCTGCATGCCTCACTGTGCCATCTGCATGCATCACTGTGCCCATCTGCATGCCTCACTGTGCCATCTGCATACCTCACTGTGTCTATCTGCAGCCTCACTGTGCCATTTCACTGTGTCCATCTGCAACCTCACTGTGCCATCTCACTGTATCCATCTGCAGCCTCACTGTGCCATCTCACTGTGTACATCTGCAGCCTCATGTACCTGATCTCCAGCACTGTGACATGCAGTCTAGTCGGCAGCCATCCAGTGTAACAGAGCCCCGCCTCTCAGTCCATGAAGGACCAGTTTGTAGAGATACTTAAGATTATTCCTGATCAGAAGGCCCAGCAATGGGCTGGCGTATCAGAAGCACTATGTTTTATGGTGGATGCTATGAAGGATTTTATTATACAAGCCTCACGGCTTATGCTAGGACTGGTACATACAAGCAGAGTCCTATGGTTGAAAAATTGGTCAGCCGAAGCGCTGTGTAAGAAGCTCTTGGCCAGTTTCCCATTTCATGGTGAACGGTTATTTGGAGACGATTTAGATAAATATATCCAAAGGATTTCTAATAGGAAATGTTTTCTTTTACCAGTAAAAAAGAAGTTTAAGCATTTCTCCTTTAAACGTGCATCTTCTCCAGTGCCGGGAGCATCTGCCTCTAGTCAGTGTCGACGGCCTCCACCGTCAAGCTGAAGAGGAAGACCTCAGGGGCAGTCCCAGGGCCAAAAGAGGACTTGGGGCAGAAAGCCTGCAAAGCGAAATACTAAAGCATCCTAATGAAGGGGTGCCCCCCTCGCTCGGGTGCGGGGAAGGCTTCTGCAATTTTCAAAGATCTAGCAGGAACAATGTCAAGACAGATAGGTGGCTTCCTCAATTTCTCTAGGTTACAAACTAGAGTTCCGAGAATTCCCGTCTCCTCATTTTCTAAGATCAAATGTTCCCAGAGATCCAGGGAAAAGGAAGTCTCTCTTTCTAGCTCTGGATCATCTCTTATCCCAGAAGGTGATATCAGAGGTTCCCACAGAGGAGCAGGGTTAAGGGTTTTATTCAAACCTTTTCACGGTTCCAAAACCGAACAGGGAGGTAAGACCCATTCTAGATCTCAAAGATCTGAACCGGCACTTAAATATCCGGTCCTTTTGCATGGAGTCAGTCCGATCGGTTGTCTCCATATTGCAAGGAGGGGAATTTTTGGCATCAATCGATATCAAGGATGCATATCTCCACATGCCGATATTTCTGCTCATCAAAAGTCTCTATGCTTTCGAGGTAGAAAATCGTCATTTTCAGTTTGTGGCTCTGCCGTTCAATCTAGCCACCGCACCACGTGTGTTCACAAAGATCCTGGCGCCTCCTTTACCCAGGTTAAGGCTCAGGGTATAACTATCCTAGCCTATCTAGGCGATCTGCTTTTAGTAGATCAATCAGTCACCTGTCTAAACCAAAGTTTAATCTCAGCTGTAAGCTACCTGGAATTCCTAGGCTGGATTCTCAACCTAGAAAAATCCTCCTTAAAACCATCAAGGAAATTACAGTACTTGGGGCTGATCATAGGTATTCTTACCCCATGCAAGAATCAGCTCCATATAGGAACTGATTCAACTTGTCAAAACAAAGAGAAATCCTTCCATTTGGCTGTGCATGAAATTGTTAGGAAAGATGGTGGCCTCTTTCGAGGACCGTTCCTTATGCGCAGTTTCATTCAAGACTGCTACAAAACACCATTCTGTCGGCCTGGAACAAGAAGGTCCAGGCTTTGGTCTTTCCAATGCACTTATCCCCCGAGGTGCGTCAGAGCCTCAATTGGTGGTTGATATCCAGCAACCTCCAAAAGGGGAAATCCTTTCTACCAGTATCCTGAAAAGTAGTAACAACGGATGCCAGCCTTCTAGGCTGGGGAGCAATCCTGGAAGAAGCATCTGTCCAGGGGAAATGGCCCAAGTCAGAAAGGACATTGCCCATCAATATTCTGGAAATTTGGGCAGTACGTCTGGCCCTAGAGGCCTGGACACTCAGACTACGGAATTGTCCTGTCAGGATTCAATCCGACAATGCCACGGCTGTGGCATACATCAATCACCAAGGGGGCATGAGAAGTTGTGCAGCTCAAAAAGAAGTGAATCATGTTCTAGCTTGGGCAGAAAGCAACATTCCCTGCCTATCGGTGATTTTCATTCCAGGGATAGAAAATTGGCAAGCAGAATACTTGAGTCGCCAACAATTGTTTCCAGGAGAATGGTCCCTTCACCCCGACATTTTTCTGTCGATATGTCAAAAGTGGGGTGTTCCAGACATGGATCTGTTCGCGTCCAGATTCAACAACAAAGTTGACAACTTTGTGTCAAGGATGAGGGATCTGCTAGCATGTGGAACAGACGCCTTGGTCTTTCCATGGGATCAGTTTTCACCGATCTATGCATTTCCTCCGGTTCTGCTGCTTCCGTGCCTTCTACGCAGGGTCAAGCAGGAACAGAAAGAGGTGATTCTGGTGGCCCCAGTGTGGCCCAGAAGATCTTGGTTTGCCGAGATCATAAAGATGGCGGTAGGGGACCCTTGGACCCTGCCGCTGCGGCCAGACCTTCTCACACAAGGTCCGGTATTCCATCCTACCTTACAAATGCAAAATGTAATGGTTTGGCTATTGAAACCCACATTTTAAAGGACCGCGGGTTATCTCCTCCAGTAGTGTCTACTTTGGTTAATGCTAGGAAGCCGGCCTCCACAGTCATTTACTATAGAGTCTGGAAGGCATATGTCTCCTGGTGTGGATCCAGGGGTTGGCACCCCAGAAAGTATGTCATAGGTTGGATCCTTGAATTCCTGCAAATGGGATTGGAAATGAAGCTGGTCTTGAGTTAATGGCTTTATGTTCGGGTCGAACATGAGTTCGACTCCAACATTGGCTGTTCACTCGTTCGCCGAACAGCGAACAATTTGGGGTGTTCGCGGAAAATTCGAAAGCCACGGAACACCCTTTAAAAGTCTGTGGGAGAAATCAAAAGTGCTAATTTTAAAAGCTAATATGCATTGTATTGTCATAAAAAGTGTTTGGGGACCTGGGTCCTGCCCCAGGGGACATGTATCAATGCAAAATAAAAGTTTTAAAAATTGTTGGGAAAAAAGTCATTTAAAAGTGCTAGAGCTAGTGCCGGCTATAATGAATTGTCGGTCCGGCAATACACATAAAATTTAATTGATTAAAACAGCATGGAATTTCCCCACAGGGGAACCCCGAACCAAAATTTAAAAAAAAAATGCGTGGGAATCCCCTTAATTCCATACCAGGCCCTTCAGGTCTGGTATGGATATTAAGAGGAACCCTGTGCCAAAATAAAAAATAAATGGTGTGGGGGTCCCCCTCAAAATCCATACCAGACCCTTCAGGTCTGGAATGGATATTAAGAGGAACCCTGAGCAAAAATGTAAAAAAAATGTTGTGGGGTCCCCCCAAAAATCCATACCAGACCCTTATCCAAGCACGCAACCTGGCAGGCCATAGGAAAAGAGGGGGGACGAGAGAGCGCCTCCCCTCCTGAACCGTACCAGGCCACATGCCCTCAACATTGGGAGGGTGCTTTGGAGTAGCCCCCAAAGAACCTTGTCCCCATATTGATGGGGAGAAGGGCCTCATCCCCTTGCCCGATGGTAGTGGGGGTCTGCAAGCGGGGGGCTTATCAGAATCTGGAAGCCCCCTTTAACAAGAGGACCCCCAAATTCCGGCCCCCCCTGTGTGAATTGGTAATGGGGTACAAATGTACCCCTACCATGTCACAAAAAAAGTTTCAAAAAGGTTAAAAAACACAAGAGACGGTTTTTGACAAGTCCTTTATTAATTTCTTCTTTCCGCTTCTTCTTCCATCTTCTTTCTTCTGATCTTCCTTCGGTGTTCTTCTTCTTCCTCCATCTTCTTCTTCTCCATCTTCTTCTTCCTCCATCTTCTTCTTCTCCATCTTCTTCTTCTCCATCTTCTTCTTCCTCCGCTCTTCTCGTCCTGCATCTTCCTTATATAATGGAGGGCGGGGTCACTTAGTTACATAACCGAGTGACCCCGCTCCCTCTGACAACACGGGAAAAAGCCTCAGGGAAGTCCCTGTGCGTCAGAGGAGGGCGGGGGTCACCGGGTGGCCCCACCCTCCGTTATATGAAAAGTGTCAGAAGAACCAAAGCGTCACATGGCGGAAGACTCCCACTGAGGTGGATCATGCGAATGGAGCGGAGAAGAAGCCGGAGGAAGATGCAGGACAAGAAGAGCGGAGGAAGAAGAAGATGGAGAAGAAGAAGATGAAGGAAGAAGAACACCGAAGGAAGATCAGAAGAAAGGAGATGGAAGAAGAAGCGGAAAGAAAAAGAAATTAATAAAGGACTTGTCAAAAATCGTCTCTTGTGGTTTTTAACCCTTTTGACACTTTTTTGTGAAATGGTAGGGGTACATTTGTACCCCATTACCAATTCACATGGGGGGGCCGGATCTGGGGGTCCCCGCTCGCAGACCCCCACAACCGCCGGGCAAGGGTTGTGGGGATGAGGCCCTTCTCCCCATCAACATGGGGACAAGGTGCTTTGGGGGGCTACCCCCCAAAGCACCCTCCCAATGTTGAGGGCATGTGGCCTGGTGCTGTTCAGTAGGGGGGGCGCTCTCTTGTCCCCCCTACTTTTCCTGCGACCTGCCAGGTTGCATGCTTGGATAAGGGTCTGGTATGGATTTTTGGGGGGACCCCACGCTATTTAAAAAAAAAAAATTGGCACAGGGTTCCCCTTAATATCCATACCAGACCTGAAGGGCCTGGTATGGAATTTAGGGGGACCCCCACGCATTTTTTTTAAAATTTTGGTTCGGGGTTCCCTGTGGGGAAATTCCATGCCGTTTTTATCAATGGACTTTTATGTGTATTACCAGACCGACAATTCATTATAGCCGGCTCTAGCATTTTTAAATTACTTTTTTTTCTCCGACAATTTATTATAGCTGGCACTAGGGATGAGCCGAACACCCCCCTGTTCGGTTCGCACCAGAACATGCAAACAGGAAAAAAGTTCGCTCGAACACGCGAACACCGTTAAAGTCTACGGGACACGAACATGAATAATCAAAAGTGCTAATTTTAAAGGCTTATATGCAAGTTATTGTCATAAAAAGTGTTTGGGGACCTGGGTTCTGCCCCAGGGGACATGGATCAATGCAAAAAAAAGTTTTAAAAACGGCCGTTTTTTCAGGAGCAGTGATTTTAATAATGCTTAAAGTCAAACAATAAAAGTGTAATATCCCTTTAAATTTCGTACCTGGGGGGTGTCTATAGTATGCCTGTAAAGGGGTGCATGTTTCTCGTGTTTAGAACAGTCTGACAGCAAAATGACATTTGGAAGGAAAAAACCCATTTAAAACTACCCGCGGCTATTGCATTGCCGACAATACACATAGAAGTTCATTGATAAAAACGGCATGGGAATTTCCCACAAGGAAACCCGAACCAAAATTTAAAAAAAAAATGACGTGGGAGTCCCCCTAAATTCCATACCAGGCCCTTCAGGTCTGGTATGGATATTAAGGGGAACCCCGGCCAAAATAAAAAAAAAAAATGACGTGGGGTTCCCCCAGATCCCGCCCCCCCCTGTGTGAAATGGTAAGGGGGTACTTACCCCTACCATTTCACTAAAAAACTGTCAAAAATGTAAAAATGACAACAGACAGTTTTTGACAATTCCTTTATTTAAATGCTTCTTCTTTCTTCTATCTTCCTTCATCTTCTTCTTCTTCTGGTTCTATTGGCTCTTCTGGTTCTTCCTCCGGCGTTCTCGTCCAGCATCTCCTCCGCGGCGTCTTCTATCTTCTTCTCCTCGGGCTGCTCCGCACCCATGGCATGGGGGGAGGATCCCGCTCTTCTCTTCATCTTCATCCCCTTCTCTTCTTCCTTCTTCTCTTCTTCTCTTCTTCGTTTTCTTCTCCGGGCCGCTCAGCACCCATGCTGGCATGGAGGGAGGCTCCCGCTGTGTGACGGCGTCTCCTCGTCTGACAGTTCTTAAATAACGGGTGGCGGGGCCACCCGGGGACCCCGCCCCCTCTGACGCACGGTGACTTGACGGGACTTCCCTGTGACGTCATGGGGAATGCCACAGGGAAGTCCCGTCATGTCCCGTGCGTCAGAGGGGGGCGGGGTCACCGGGTGGCCCCACCCCCCATTATTGCCATATGGTTGCCATATCCTCTGCCAGAAGGGTATCGGAATTGGCGTCTCTGTCTTGTAAAAAAACATATTTGATTATGCATAAGGATAAGGTGGTATTGCGGCCTCATCCTGAATTCCTACCGAAGGTATTGACAGGTTTTCATTTAAACCAGGATATTATTCTGCCTTCTTTTTTCCCAGTGCCTCGATCTAGGGAAGAGAAGTCACTACATTCCCTTGATGTAGTGTGAGCGGTCAAGGTCTATTTAAAAGAGACCGCTCAGATTCGCAAAACAGATGTTTTGTTTGTACTGCCAGAAGGTCCTAAAAGAGGACAGGCAGTATCAAAATCTACTATTACCAAATGGATTCATCAAGTGATTGTTCAAGCTTATGGTATAAAGAATAAAATTCCTCCTTTTCATGTTAACCACTTGAGCCCCGGACCATTATGCTGCCTAAGGACCAGAGGTCTTTTTCCAATTTGGCACTGCGTCGCTTTAACTGCTAATTGCGCGGTCATGCAATGCTGTACCCAAACGAAATTTGCGTCCTTTTCTTCCCACAAATAGAGCTTTCTTTTGATGGTATTTGATCACCTCTGCGGTTTTTATTTTTTGCGCTATAAACGGAAAAAGACCATAAATTTTGAAAAAAAATGATATTTTCTACTTTTTGTTATAAAAAAAATCCAATAAACTAAATTTTAGTCATACATTTAGGCCAAAATGTATTTGGCCACATGTCTTTGGTAAAAAAAATGTCAATAAGCGTATATTTATTGGTTTGCGCAAAAGTTATAGCATCTACAAACTAGGGTACATTTTCTGGAATTTACACAGCTTTTAGTTTATGACTGCCTATGTCATTTCTTGAGGTGCTAAAATGACAGGGCAGTACAAAACCCCCACAAATGACCCCATTTTGGAAAGTAGACACCCCAAGGAAATTGCTGAGAGGCATGTTGAGCCCATTGAATATTCATTTTTTTTGTCCCAAGTGATTGAAAAATGACAAAAAAAAAAAAAAAAAAAAAATATTTACAAAAAGTTGTCACTAAATGATATATTGCTCACACAGGCCATGGGCCTATGTGGAATTGCACCCCAAAATACATTCAGCTGCTTCTCCTGAGTATGGGGATACCACATGTGTGGGACTTTTTGGGAGTCTAGCCGCGTACGGGGCCCCGAAAACCAATCACCGCCTTCAGGATTTCTAAGGGTGTAAATTTTTGCTTTCACTCTTCACTGCCTATCACAGTTTCGGAGGCCATGGAATGCCCAGGTGGCACAAAACCCCCCAAAATGACCCCATTTTGGAAAGTAGACACCCCAAGCTATTTGCTGAGAGGCATATTGAGTCCATGGAATATTTTATATTTTGACACAAGTTGCAGGAAAGTGACACTTTTTTTTTTTTTTTTTTCATAAAGTTGTCACTAAATGATATATTGCTCACACAGGCCATGGGCATATGTGGAATTGCACCCCAAAATACATTTAGCTGCTTCTCCTGAGTATGGGGATACCACATGTGTGGGGCTTTTTGGGAGTCTAGCCGCGTACGGGACCCCGAAAACCAATCACTGCCTTCAGGATTTCTAAGGGTGAAAATTTTTGATTTCACTCTTTACTGCCTATCACAGTTTCGGAGGCCATGGAATGCCCAGGTGGCATAAAACCCCCCCAAATGACCCCATTTTGGAAAGTAGACACCCCAAGCTATTTGCTGAGAGGCATGGTGAGTATTTTGCAGCTCTCATTTGTTTTGGAAAATGAAGAAAGACAAGAAAAAACATTTTTTTTTTCTTTTTTCAATTTTCAAAACTTTGTGACAAAAAGTGAGGTCTGCAAAATACTCACTATACCTCTCAGCAAATAGCTTGGGGTGTCTACTTTCCAAAATGGGGTCATTTGGGGGGGTTTTGTGCCACCTGGGCATTCCATGGCCTCCGAAACTGTGATAGGCAGTGAAGAGTGAAATCAAAAATTCACGCCCTTAGAAAGCCTGAAGGCGGTGCTTGGTTTTCGGGGTCCCGTACGCGGCTAGGCTCCCAAAAAGTCTCACACATGTGGTATCCCCGTACTCAGGAGAAGCAGCAGAATGTATTTTGGGGTGTAATTTCACATATTCCCATGGCATGTTTGAGCAATATATCATATATATATATCAAAAATTGTCTCTTTCCCGCAACTTGTGTCGCAATATAAAATATTCCATGGACTCGACATGCCTCTCAGCAAATAGCTTGGGGTGTCTACTTTCCAAAATGGGGTCATTTGGGGGGGTTTTGAACTGTCCTGGCATTTTATGCACAACATTTAGAAGCTTATGTCACACATCACCCACTCTTCTAACCACTTGAAGACAAAGCCCTTTCTGACACTTATTGTTTACATGAAAAAGTTTTTTTTTTTTGCAAAAAAATTACTTTGAACCCCCAAACATTATATATTTTTTTAAAGCAAATGCCCTACAGATTAAAATGGTGGGTGTTTCATTTTTTTTTTCACACAGTAATTGCGCAGCGATTTTTCAAACGCATTTTTTGGGGAAAAAACACACTTTTTTAAATTTTAATGCACTAAAACACACTATATTGCCCAAATGTTTGATGAAATAAAAAAGATGATCTTAGGCCGAGTACATGGATACCAAACATGACATGCTTTAAAATTGCGCACAAACGTGCAGTGGCAACAAAATAAATACATGTTTAAAAGCCTTCAAAAGCCTTTACAGGTTACCACTTTAGATTTACAGAGGAGGTCTACTGGAAAAATTACTGCACTCGATCTGACCTTCGCGGTGATACCTCACATGCATGGTGCAATTGCTGTTTACATATGACGCCAGACCGCCGCTTGCGTTCGCCTTAGCGCGAGAGCAGGGGGCGACAGGGGTGCTTTTTTTTTTTTTTTTCTTTATTATTTTTTTGCTTTTTTAATCTTACTTTTAAACTGTTCCTTTCATATTTTTTTTTTTTTTTAATAATTTTTATTGTTATCTCGGGGAATGTAAATATCCCCTATGATAGCAATAGGTAGTGACAGGTACTCTTTTTTGAAAAAATTGTGGTCTATTAGACCCTAGATCTCTCCTCTGCCCTCAAAGCATCTGACCACACCAAGATCGGTGTGATAAAATGCTTCCCCAATTTCCCAATGGCGCTATTTACATCCGGCGAAATCTAAGTCATGAAATACTCGTAGCTTCCGGTTTCTTAGGCCATAGAGATGTTTGGAGCCACTCTGGTCTCTGATCAGCTCTATGGTCAGCTGGCTGAATCACCGGCTGCATTCTCAGGTTCCCTGTTGAGACAGGAGAGCCAGAGAAAAACACGGAAGACGGTGGGGGTGGGGGGGGGCATTCCCTCCCACGGCTTGTAAAGGCAGTCTAGAGGCTAATTAGCCGCTAGGATTGCTTTTACATGAAAGCCGACCGCTGGCTGAAAAGAATGATACCAAGATGATACCTAAACCTGCAAGCATCATTCTGGTATAACCACTCAAAGTCGTGAATGGCGTACCTGAAGACAAAAAAATGGTTAACAATGGTTAACAATAAAGCACAGTAAACAGTAAAGTATAAATAATTACACACCTGAAAAACAAACATGATAAAACATAATAACAATAACAATAACAATAAAACATTGCAGAATAGAATACAGTAAAAAAGAGCAGAACAATAGAGAGAGAGAATAGAGAGAGAACAATAAAACGACAACTATTTTTTTTTTATTTCATATTTTTTTTTTTTTTACACTTTTTTTGTAACTAACTTTTATAATGGTAACCGGTTCCAGGTTCGGGTCTCTCAAAATGCGATGGCATCTTGGGAGACCCTGTGAAAGTGTGCCTAGTCTGTGCAATGCTGTACTCTACGCTAATACTCAACTAGTGCATGGTAGCGTTCAAAACATTCACCAATGCAAAGACCAGGATTGTCAGGACAGGAGGGACAATAATAGCGGGTGTCACGCCTATATCCACGTTTGCTGCAGACACAACATCTTTTTTGGGGGGTTCGCTGGGTAGGGGTACTCGGGAGGACATAAAGAAAATGCCTCTCATGCAGCCGACTGCATTTGGTTGGGGATGTGAATGGGGGAAGTACGGGCGCTGCAGAAGTGGTGGGTTCCCAATTAGGATTGGCGAATGCAGCAGGAAGGGCATTATGGGCACGACGGGCCTGTGTTTGTCTTTTTGGTGGCAGCGGGACACTACTTGTGCTTGCCACCTCACCAGCTTGAACTGCACTTATGGGACTCGCCACGTCACCACGTGTTACTGCAGTGCTGGTTTGACTACGACCGGGGTGTACTAGGCCGCTGGCGCTTGCCAGTTCCCCAAAACGCTACCAAAAAACTGTTAGCGATCGCAGGGATCAGGCCTGACTCTGCGAACGCTGCAGTTATGCGTTTAGTGTTCTGTAAGTGACAGTGATCGATCGATACTGCACTTGGGTGCGCTGGGCTGGGCCGGGCGGAGGGGCAAAACGCAGGTGCTAGCAGGTATCTGGGCTGATCCCGCTAACACTGCGTTTTTGGGAACCCTAAACTGCTGGTGACGCTAGTATAGATCTGATCGGATCAGATATTGATCTGTTCAGATACTATACCACTAAGGGAGGTGTACGGTGCGTGCGTGGGTGTTAGCGGTACTGGCGCTAACCTGACGCTGCCTGGGGCTGGTGCTTGCCAGTTCACCAAAATGCTACCAAAAAAACTGTTAGCAATCGCAGGGATCAGGCCTGACTCTGCGAACGCTGCAGTTATGCATTTAGTGCCTTGTAAGTGACAGCGATCGATCGATACTGCACTTGGGTGGGCTGGGCGGAGGGGCAAAACGCAGGTGCTAGCAGGTATCTGGGCTGATCCCGCTAACACTGCGTTTTTGGGAACCCTAAACTGCTGGGGACGCTAGTATAGATCTGATCGGATCAGATATTGATCCGATCAGATACTATACCACTAAGGGAGGCGCATGCTGTGTGCGTGGGTGTTAGCGGTACTGGCGCTAATCTGACGCTGCCTGGGGCGACGCATATCACCGCCGGGCGATCGGGGGGCTAAACCTTTATTCGGTAATAAACGGCGGGTGCCCTGACACTATAAAAAAAAAACAAACTAACCAGCGTCAACCGTAACGGTTATACGGTGATCAGTGGTGAAAGGGTTAACTAGGGGGCAATCAAGGGGTTAAAACATTTATTAGGTAGTATATGGGGGTCCCTGTCGCTATAAAACGCTGACGGCGAACCTAAATATTTACCTCACTAACTAGCGTCACCAGCGACACTAATACAGCGATCAGAAAAATGATCGCTTAGCGACACTGGTGACAGGGGGTGATCAAGGGGTTAAAACTTTATTAGGGGGGGTTAGGGGGGTACCCTAGACCTACAGGGGGGTAACAGTAACTGTGCTAACACTGTAACTGTCACAAACTGACACAGCAGTAATCAGAAAAAAAAAAAAAAAAACTGCTGGTGTCAGTTTGTGACAGGGGGGGGGTGATTGGGGGGGGATCGGGGGGCGATCGGGGGGGGGATCGGGGTGTAATGTGTGCCTGGCATGTTCTACTGTGTGTGTGTGTGTTGGTGCACTCACTCACATGTCGTCTCTCCTCGGGCCGGAACGGAAACTACCGACCCGAGGGGAGAATACATCACTTCCTTTGCTGCTGTTTAGCATACAGCAGCAAAGGAGTGTTCCCATTGGCCGGCGGCGATCCCGAGGGGGCGGCCACGAACGGATGGCCTCCCCCTCGTCTCTGATCGCCGGGGGACAGAACGGGACTGCCTCGGGCGGCGGGGGGGTCCGATCGGACCCCCCACCCGCGGAAGGCAAATCACGTACCCTGTACGTGATTTTGCCTGTCCGTGCCGCCTTGCCGACGTACATCGGCGTGAGGCGGTCGTCAAGTGGTTAAAGCACACTCCACCAGGGCTGTTAGTGCCTCTTGGGTGGTGCATCACCAGGCCTCTATGGCTCAGATCTGCAAGGCCGCAACTTGGTCTTCAGTCCATACATTTAGCAGATTCTATCAAATCGATATTAAAGGTCATGAGGATATTGCCTTTGGGTGTAGTGTACTGCAGGCTGCAGTATAAGTCCTCTAGGCTCTTAATGCCTCACCTTCTTGTTGTGTTTCCCTCCCTTCAATTGCCATTGCTATGGGACATCCCACATAGTAACTATGGCTCTTTGTCCCCTGATGTATGAAAAGAAAACAGGATTTTTAAAAACAGCTTACCTGTAAAATCCTTTTCTTTGAAGTACATCCGGGGACACAGAGGTCCCTCCCTTCTTTGGTATACACGTATATTGCTTGTCTACAAAACAGAGGTCCTCCCAGTAGTGGGAGGAGTTATATAGGGAGTGCACTTCTTGTCTTAGGGCGTGCCAGTGTCCATCACCTAAAGGTGGCCTATAACCCACATAGAAACTTCTATGGCTCTGTGTCCCCTGACGTACTTCAAAGAAAAGGATTTTACAGGTAAGCTGTTTTTAAAAATTCTGTTTTTACTATCCAAAGTTAAAACAACAAGGGCAGAAGATTTAATAGATGGAAAGATGAAAAAATTACTGAAGGTCCGCTTTAAAGGGGTTGTAAAGGTAAACATATGCATAGAATGCATTAAGGTGAAAAAACTTTTGACAGTACCGCCGCCCCCAGGCCCCCCCGTTTTACTTACCTGACGCCTCGAATCTTCGCTGCTCGTCCTCGTCATCTTCATTGCAGCTCAGCCTGGTCGCTGATTGGCTGCAGTGGATGGATTGAAAGCAGCGCAGCCATTGGCTCGCGCTGCTGTCAATCACATCCGATGATGCGGCGCGCCGGGGGCGGGGCCGAGTGATACAGCGAGCGGCTATAGCCGCCGGCTGTATCACGGGAGCGCGCCCGCAAGCACTCACCACCGTGCGAGGGAGCTCGCATTAAGGTGGTAAATGCTTGCGGGGAGGAGCTGAAACAGCCGCCGAGGGACCCCAGAAGACCAGGTTCGGGGCCACTCTGTGCAGAACGAGCTGCACAGTGAAGGTAAGTATAACATGTTTGTTATTTAAAAAAAAAAAAAATTAACTTTACAACCCCTTTAAGTTATAAACACAAATTCGGTGTTCAGCATGAAACAAATAGTGTCTATATTGCTATAAAAATATATCATAACATGTCCCTTAAAGTGCCCGTGTGATATAAAAGTTATGTAGGAGTGCTCCATAGCACTCAATAGTTATCTGATGATGCATATTGATGGAATTGACTATTGAGCACTCCTATGATTGAAAATCACCTCAGAAAGAATATATTTAAAGGTGAGTGTGAATCCCAATTGGATAACAGGATTTCTCTCCAAAGTCCATAGCCAATCCAAAGGTGATGAGCAAATAGCTGATCTGCCTAGGGACAGTTAATGGCTGAAAAGGGAGAACATGAAACAGACAAAAAGAAAAGCCAAGAAACTGCCCAGTACACCAGCAACAGCTAAAATAAGCTTTAATTACGTTTAACAAAGGGTGCCGGGGCTCGCAATCCCTTGGGGCCACTTCATAATACTTGTGGCACAGTGGCTCTGACATTCAAAAGGAGAACAACTGGGGGCGTCAATGGATGAGAAGGTTCATAGGCCATATACTAGCATGCAATGCCAAACTGCAGTTTCTAATTAGTAAATTCAGTTTTGGGCATCAATTCACAAAAAAGATATAGGAGAACTGGTGGGCAACCAAACTAATAACAGGCATGGAAAAGCTCAGCGAAAATGAATGTATTCTCTCCTGAGCAGAGGTGATGAAGAGTGGTTATGCTTACCATTAGGGATGTGCCGAACACCCCCCCCCCCCCCCAGAACATGCGAACAGACAAAGAATTTGTGCAAACACCGTTAAAGTCTATGGGACATGAACCGAATGTGAAAATCAAAAGTGCTCATTTTAAAGGCTTATATGAAAGTTATTGCTATAAAAAGTGTTTGGGGACCCGGGTCCTGCCCCAGGGGACATGTATCAATGCAAAAAAAGTTTTTAAAACGGCCGTTTTTTCTGGACTAGTGATTTTAATAATGCTTCAAGTGATACAATAAAAATGAAATGAAAATTCCTTTAAATATTGTGCCTGGGGGGTGTCCTTAGTCTGCCTGTAAAGTAGCGCATCTTTTCCATGTGTTTTACTGTGCCGCAGCAAAATGACATTTCTAAAGGAATACATTTAATACAAAATTGCTTGCGGCTGTAATGTATTGTCGGCTCCTAGTAATATAGATGAAAAACCATTGAATTTTTTTTTTAAATGGCATGGGGGTCCCTCCAAAATCCATACCCGCCCCCCAAGGTCTGGTATGGATTTTAAGGGGAACCCCATGCCAAATTTAAAAAAAAATGGCGTGGTGGTCCCCCCCTAAAATTCATAACTGACCCATATTCGAGCAAGCAGCAAGCAGGCCAGGAAGGGGGGGGGACAAGCGAGCACCCCCCTCCTTAACCATACCAGGCTGCTTGCCCTCAAC
This sequence comes from Aquarana catesbeiana, assembly GCF_042186555.1. Taxonomy (NCBI): domain Eukaryota; kingdom Metazoa; phylum Chordata; class Amphibia; order Anura; family Ranidae; genus Aquarana; species Aquarana catesbeiana. The sequence goes on along the minus strand of NC_133331.1, from coordinate 26,658,081 downwards.
ATGGGGAGGGTGCTTTGGGGTCCCTACCCATTCACATGGGGGGCGGGATCTGGGGGCCATCTTGGAGTCCCCCACAACCACCGGGTAAGGGTTGTGGGGATGAAGGGTCTGGTATGGCTTTTGGTGGGGGACCCCCACACCATTTTTTTTTTTTTTTACATTTTGGTATGGGGGTTCCCTTAACCACTTCGGTACACTGTGTTATGTAAACTACACTGCCTGCACTGACTGTATAGAGCAGGCATGTCCAAAGTCTGGCCCTCATTCCAGTTTCGGGCGGCCCGCCTGGTCATTTTGACATGTATGTCTTTTGTGGCCCCCAACGAATCCCCGAGCGCCGGGGACCCCAAAATATGTACCTGCTGGCTGCCTTGGAGGGGACAGGGAGGGGGCGGGATGAGTGCCGTACAGGAGTATTTCCTGTTTACATGGCGACCTCTGTAAAAGGAAGTCCCATCTCCTGCGCTGCCATTGGACGACTGTTCAGTCCAACAGGAGGCGGGACTTTCTATTAAAGAGGCCGCCGATAAAATAGAAGTTTTTTCCTGTATGTCTGTCGGCGCTCGTCCCGCCCCCTCCCTGTCTCCTCAAAGGCTGCAGATGTGCATGAATCAGGCTGCACTGATGGCAATGGTGAGTCTGCATTCATGTCAATAGGGGTGCTGCATTCAGGACAACGGGGGTGCTGAATTAATGACAATGGGGGTGCTGCATTCATGACAATGGGGGTGCTGCATTCATGATAACGATGGTGCTGCATTCAGGACAATGGGGGTGCTGCATTCAGGGCAAGGGGGGGGCTGCGTTCAGGGCAAGGGGGGCTGCATTCAGGACAAAGGGAGTGCTGCATTCAGGACAAGTGGGGTGCTGCGTTCAGGGCAAGGGGGTGCTGCATTTAGGACAACGGGGGTGCTGCATTCAGCACAATGGGGGTGCTGCATTAAGGACAACGGGAGTGCTGCATTCAGGACAAGGGGGTGCTGCATTCAGGACAAGGGGGTGCTGCATTCCGGACAAAGGGGGTGCTGCATTTAAGGCACTTGTGAGGCTGCAATCATGTGCACTGACCCTTATTTTGCTTCACAGTTCTTTATTTAAAATTTAAGATTTTTTCCTGAATCTTCCCTCTTAACCACTTGCCGACCGCCGCACGACTATATACGTCGGCAGAATGGCACGGGCAGGCAAAAGGACTTACAGGTACGTCCTTGCCTGCCCGCGGGTGGGGGGTCCGATCGGACCCCCCCCGGTGCCTGCGGCGGTCGGCAAATCTCCCCCGGCGATCGGAGGTGAGGGGGAGGCCATCCATTCGTGGCCCCCCCCTCGCGATCGCTCTCAGCCAATGGGATCATTTCCCTGCCTCTGTATTGTACACAGAGGCAGAGGAAATGATGTCATCTCTCCTCGGCTCGGTATTTTCCGTTCCGGGCCGAGGAGAGAAGACTGAAATGTAAGTGCACCAACACACACACACAGTAGAACATGCCAGGCACACAAAACACCCTGATCCCCCCCCCCGATCGCCCCCCGATCCCCCCCCCAATCACCCCCCCCCCTCCCTGTCACAAACTGACACCAAGCAGGTTTTTTTTTTTTTTTTTTTTTTCTGATTACTGTATTGGTGTCAGTTTGTGACAGTTACAGTGTCAGGGCAGTGAGTGTTAGGCCCCCTGTAGGTCTAGGGTACCCCCCTAACCCCCCCTAATAAAGTTTTAACCCCTTGATCACCCCCTGTCACCAGTGTCGCTAAGCGATCATTTTTCTGATCGCTGTATTAGTGTCGCTGGTGACGCTAGTTAGGGACGTAAATATTTAGGTTCGCCGTCAGCGTTTTATAGCGACAGGGACCCCCATATACTACCGAATAAATGTTTTAACCCCTTGATTGCCCCCTAGTTAACCCTTTCACCACTGATCACTGTATAACCGTTACGGGTGACGCTGGTTAGTTTGTTTATTTTTTATAGTGTCAGGGCACCCGCCGTTTATTACCGAATAAAGATTTAGCCCCCTGATCACCCGGCGGTGATATGCGTCGCCCCAGGCAGCGTCAGGTTAGCGCCAGTACTGCTAACACCCACGCACGCAGCATACGCCTCCCTTAGTGGTATAGTATCTGTACAGATCAATATCTGATCCGATCAGATCTATACTAGCGTCCCCAGCAGTTTAGGGTTCCCAAAAACACAGTGTTAGCGGGATCAGCCCAGATACCTGCTAGCACCTGCATTTTGCCCCTCCGCCCAGCTCGGCCCAGCCCACCCAAGTGCAGTATCGATCGATCACTGTCACTTACAAAACACTAAACGCATAACTGCAGCGTTCGCAGAGTCAGGCCTGATCCCTGCGATCGCTAACAGTTTTTTTGGTAGCATTTTGGTGAAATGGCAAGCACCAGCCCCAGGCAGCGTCAGGTTAGTGCCAGTACCGCTAACACCCACGCACCGTACACCTCCCTTAGTGGTATAGTATCTGAACGCATCAATATCTGATCCGATCAGATCTATACTAGCGTCCCCAGCAGTTTAGGGTTCCCAAAAACGCAGTGTTAGCGGGATCAACCCAGATACCTGCTAGCACCTGCGTTTTACCCCTCCGCCCGGCCCAGCCCAGCCCACCCAAGTGCAGTATCGATCGATCATTGTCACTTACAAAACACTAAACGCATAACTGCAGCGTTCGCAGAGTCAGGCCTGATCCCTGCGATCGCTAACAGTTTTTTTTGTAGCGTTTTGGTGAACTGGCAAGCACCAGTCCCAGGCAGCGTCAGGTTAGTGCCAGTACCGCTAACACCCACGCACGCACCGTACACCTCCCTTAGTGGTATAGTATCTGAACTGATCTATATCTGATCCGATCAGATCTATACTGGCGTCCCCAGCAGTTTAGGGTTCCCAAAAACGCAGTGTTAGCGGGATCAGCCCAGATACCTGCTAGCACCTGCGTTTTGCCCCTCCGCCCGGCCCAGCCCAGCCCACCCAAGTGCAGTATCGATCGATCACTGTCACTTACAAAACACTAAATGCATAACTGCAGCGTTCGCAGAGTCAGGCCTGATCCCTGCGATCGTTAACAGTTTTTTTGGTAGCGTTTTGGTGAACTGGCAAGCGCCAGCGGCCTAGTACACCCCGGTCGTAGTCAAACCAGCACTGCAGTAACACTTGGTGACGTGGCGAGTCCCATAAGTGCAGTTCAAGCTGGTGAGGTGGCAAGCACAAATAGTGTCCCGCTGCCACCAAGAAGACAAACACAGGCCCGTCATGCCCATAGTGCCCTTCCTGCTGCACTCGCCAATCCTAATTGGGAACCCACCACTTCTGCAGCGCCCGTACTTCCCCCATTCACATCCCCAACCAAATGCAATCGGCTGCATGAGAGGCATTTTTATGTCCTCCCGAGTACCCCTACCCAACGAACCCCCCCAAAAAAGATGTTGTGTCTGCAGCAAGCGCGGATATAGGCATGACACCCACTATTATTGTCCCTCCTGTCCTGACAATCCTGGTGTTTGCATTGGTGAATGCTTTGAACGCTACCATTCACTAGTTGAGTATTAGCGTAGGGTACAGCATTGCACAGACTAGGACACACTTTCACAGGGTCTCCCAAGATGCCATCGCATTTTGAGAGACCCGAACCTGGAACCGGTTACAGTTATAAAAGTTACAGTTACAAAAAAAGTGTAAAAAAAAAAAAAAAAACACAAACAAAAATATAAAATAAAAAATAATAGTTGTCGTTTTATTGTTCTCTCTCTATTCTCTCTCTCTCTATTCTCTCTATTGTTCTGCTCTTTTTTACTGTATTCTATTCTGCAATGTTTTATTGTTATTATGTTTTATCATGTTTGCTTTTCAGGTCTGCAATTTTTTATACTTTACCGTTTACTGTGCTTTATTGTTAACCATATTTTTGTCTTCAGGTACAGCATTCATGACTTTGAGTGGTTATACCAGAATGATGCTTGCAGGTTTAGGTATCATCTTGGTATCATTCTTTTCAGCAAGCGGTCGGCTTTCATGTAAAAGCAATCCTAGCGGCTAATTAGCCTCTAGACTGCTTTTACAAGCAGTGGGAGAGAATGCCCCCCCCCCCACCGTCTTCCGTGTTTTTCTCTGGCTCTCCTGTCTCAACAGGGAACCTGAGAATGCAGCCGGTGATTCAGCCAGCTGACCATAGAGCTGATCAGAGACCAGAGTGGCTCCAAACATCTCTATGGCCTAAGAAACCGGAAGCTACGAGCATTTTATGACTTAGATTTCGCCGGATGTAAATAGCGCCATTGGGAAATTGGGAAAGCATTTTATCATACCGAACTTGGTGTGGTCAGATGCTTTGAGGGCAGAGGAGAAATCTAGGGTCTAATAGACCCCAATTTTTTCAAAAAGAGTACCTGTCACTACCTATTGCTATCATAGGGGATATTTACATTCCCTGAGATAACAATAAAAATGATTAAAAAAAAAAAAAAAAAATGAAAGGAACAGTTTTAAAATAAGATAAAAAAGCAAAAAAATAATAAAGAAAAAAAAAAAAAAAAAGCACCCCTGTCCCCCCTGCTCTCGCGCTAAGGCGAACGCAAGCGTCTGTCTGGCGTCAAATGTAAACATCAATTGCACCATGCATGTGAGGTATCACCGCGACGGTCAGATCAAGGGCAGTAATTTTAGCAGTAGACCTCCTCTGTAAATCTAAAGTGGTAACCTGTAAAGGCTTTTAAAGGCTTTTAAAAATGTATTTAATTTGTTGTCACTGCACGTTTGTGCGCAATTGTAAAGCATGTCATGTTTGGTATCCATGTACTCGGCCTAAGATCATCTTTTTTATTCCATCAAACATTTGGGCAATATAGTGTGTTTTAGTGCATTAAAATGTAAAAAAGTGTGTTTTTTCCCCAAAAAATGCATTTGAAAAATCGCTGCGCAAATACTGTGTGAAAAAAAAAAATTAAACACCCACCATTTTAATCTGTAGGGCATTTGCTTTAAAAAAATATATAATGTGTGGGGGTTCAAAGTAATTTTCTTGCAAAAAAAAATAATTTTTTCATGTAATCAAAAAGTGTCAGAAAGGGCTTTGTCTTCAAGTGGTTAGAAGAGTGGGTGATGTGTGACATAAGCTTCTAAATGTTGTGCATAAAATGCCAGGACAGTTCAAACCCCCCCAAATGACCCCATTTTGGAAAGTAGACACCCCAAGCTATTTGCTGAGAGGCATGTCGAGCCCATGGAATATTTTATATTGTGACACAAGTTGCGGGAAAAAGACAAATTATTTTTTTTTTTTTTTTTTTTTTGCACAAAGTTGTCACTAAATTATATATTGCTCAAACATGCCATGGGAATATGTGAAATTACACCCCAAAATACATTCTGTTGCTTCTCCTGAGTACGGGGATACCACATGTGTGAGACTTTTTGGGAGCCTAGCCACGTATGGGACCCCGAAAACCAAGCACCGCCTTCAGGCTTTCTAAGGGCGTAAATTTTTGATTTCACTCTTCACTGCCTATCACAGTCTCGGAGGCCATGGAATGCCCAGGTGGCACAAACCCCCCCCAAATGACCCCATTTTGGAAAGTAGACACCCCAAGCTATTTGCTGAGAGGTATAGTGAGTATTTTGCAGACCTCACTTTTTGTCACAAAGTTTTGAAAATTAAAAAAAGAAAAAAAAATTTTTTTTTTTGTCTTTCTTCATTTTCAAAAACAAATGAGAGCTGCAAAATACTCACCATGCCTCTCAGCAAATAGCTTGGGGTATCTACTTTCCAAAATGGGGTCATTTGGGGGGGGTTTGTGCCACCTGGGCATTCCATGGCCTCCGAAACTGTGATAGGCAGTGAAGAGTGAAATCAAAAATGTACACCCTTAGAAATCCTGAAGGCGGTGATTGGTTTTCGGGGTCCCGTACGCGGCTAGGCTCCTAAAAAGTCCCACACATGTGGTATCCCCGTACTCAAGAGAAGCAGCAGAATGTATTTTGGGGTGCAATTCCACATATTCCCATGGCATGTTTGAGCAATATATAATTTAGTGACAACTTTGTGCAAAAAAAAAAAAAAAATAATAATAATAATTTGTGCCACAACCAGGAAGTGAGTGATTGCTGCTTGGAAAGCGGAACCGGCTGGAGCTGTTGATGGTGAAGTGCTGTGTCTAAATGCTTCCTCTGATGTGCTTTTTTGACTGCTTTACAATGTACGTATAATGTTTGAAGGGGGGTCTTTGTGTGATGTAAAGGGCTTTTTATCTTAATAAACGGGATTACGCTATGTACGCTTCTCTTTTGTTGTCTGGTGATTTATGAGCCTTGACCATCTTGGATCTCTCTGGAGCGTTGCTGACAGTGGCTGGTGGCTTGGATGTCTACTCTCTTGGATGCTTTTATTTATTAAGCTTTTGGTGAGTTTAACCCCCTGAGGGGAATGTGTTCGCACTGGGTGGAAGTGGAAGGATCGGTGGAAGGTGCACGCTGAACCTCTATACTCTGATCACCTATGGACACTTTCTGAACCATTTTGCTTACTGCTCTTCTCTCTTTAATTACTTTTTTTGCATGTGAAGTTGGCCACATTATCCGTTTAGCTCAACATTAGCACTGTTTTAGTGTGATATAGTGATCATTTGTTGATTATGTTATACCGCTATTTATGATATAAAATACACTGCCAGTAACTAACCTGGCTGCCTAATCTAGCTCAATCTATCTTTGTCCACAGTCACACACTATACACGGGTGCTATGTAAGCAGCCTTATATAGTGTGGACTTAGTCCACCTGAGCCCCCTGAGCCATGATTAGCCAAAGGCACCCTGGAGGAAAAAAGAGATTTAGCCTTTACATGTGGAAAGGATTTTTCACAGTAAGAGCTGTGAAAATGTGGAATAGGCTCCCTCAAAAACTAGCAGATAGTTTTAAAAATAAAGTTGGATGCATTCCTAAATGCACAAAATATAACTGAATACTAACATTTTTAGGTAATAAAACCAGGGATAGTTAATCCAGGGAATATCCGTTTGCCTTCTGGGGAATCAGGAAGTATTTTTTTTCCCCTGCTGAAGCGAATTGGATCATGGCTTTATTGGAAATTTTTTTTGTCTTCTTCTGGATTAACTGTGGGTATAGAGTTATGTATATGGAGGTTTGCCATTTGTTTGTTTCTTTCTGTAGTTTGAACTAGATGGACTTGTGTCTTTTCTTTCAACCTGACTAACTATGTAACTGTATGTAACTTTTCATTATAAAAGTATCTATCTATATTTCAGTTTACTAGTCCTTGGCCGAGGTGGCTGCATTTGTTTTATTTTTTTATCCTTCATTGTACTATATCTATGGAGAAACAACGTTGTCGCCCTAAGACAGGAAGTGAGATAGGATTACACAACATTCTCCCTCTGCCTATCTTCGAAAAATATGGGAAGAGGTTTTGTAGATTTTAGTGTAGAATTGTTAGCTCACTGCAGTTAGAAGCTTGCTGGTATTCTGGCAGGATCAATTGATATTTTTGTTGTTAACGACACATTAAAAAAGGCTTTAAATGGTATATTTCACAAACCAAGAGGAAACAATTGAGAGAAGTTCATTGTTAGAGTTTAGATAAACTTTACATTAGCTAATAAAAGACATGACATAAAGACCAAACATTCTGTTTCATTTGATGGCTTACATAGTACAACACTCAGCTGCTACATTTACAGTTTCAGTTATTATACATTTGAATGAAAACACTTACTCACAGTGTCCTACCTGTTGCTGTTTTTTTAGATGATGAAGCCTTTGCAGAATACAACTCTCCCTTGCAGCTCTGGCAAGTGCATTTATTCTGTTTCCAGTTTTTTATGTTCCTATCAGCACAGAGCCTCATGTACTTGGATTACTGCAGAAGAGAGATCAGTCATTCAGCTTCCAGGAGCAAGGCCACTACCAATGCCAGGAAAAAGCTGCGTTAGCTTTCAATACCTCAATTCAAAATCAATGGTTCCTTATGAGAGCTGTCTTAACTGGTCTGACTTTCAGCCCATTGATTTAAACAGAAGTTGCATCCAAGTTGAATAATGATGATCCGACTTGTGGTGCGACTTGTGCTCTGAGGAACTTGAGGGGGAACCCCACGCCAAAATGAAAAAAAAAAAGGGCATGGTCCCCCCAAGATCCATTCCAGGCCCTTTGAGTCTGGTATGGATCTTGAAAGGGAACCTCATGCCTAATTAAAAAAAAAAACTTTGGCATAGGCCTTCCCCAAGACCAGACCAGACCCTTTGGTCTGGTATGAATTTTGAGGGGAATCCCCATGCCAAAAAAAAAAAAATAGCGTATGGTTCCCCCCCACAATCCCATACCAGACCCTTATCGGAGTATGCATCCCGGCAGGTCAGGAAAGGGGCGGTAAGCGAGTGCCCCTCCCTCCTGGACCATACAAGGCCACATGCCCTAAATGTGGGGGGGTGCTTTGGGGCAGGTGAGGCTCTGTGCCCCCCACCCCAAAGCCCCTTGTCCCCATATTGATGGAGACAAGGGCCTCCTTCTCACAACCCTGGATGGTGGTTGTGGGGGTCTGCGGCAAGGGGCTTATCAGAATATGGAAGTCCCCATTAAGAAGATAGATAGGACAAAGAGTTAAGGCTCAGAAGGCTATCAGAATATTTACTAACTTGTGTAGCTAATTTTTTGCTTGTACATGATGTCTGAAAAAGGAGTTTTCTCCGCATTATCTCCTTTGGAGTATTTACAGTGATCCCATGCAATACTAGTGTCCAAAGGTTATGCTCAGTGTCCCTAAAGCACTACCTTGCCTGAGCTCAAGGATGAAAAGGACTATTAAAGAAAATACCTGAATATAAACAGGCAACCACTGAAGGTCTTCACTCTATCACCATAACACACATAGCCTGAATGGTCTAAAAAAAGTGCATTTCCTGTTCATCTGAATTTTGTCAGAACATTCACAAACACCAAGAGCTCACAATGCAAGTGGAAGATTTCTTTTTATTACATTGGCACTCCCATATTTGTGATGCAACAGAGCAAATGGTAAGGCATGCATTAGATATTGTGTGACCTGGAACAGGATGTTGTCTTGTCCCTTTGGGAATAGGGACAGGCTAGCTGTAGAAATACATGGACATAGGGGAATTGATCAGCCATGATACCACAAACTACAACCACGACATGTGAGCCCATCGTTACAAGGTAACAGCACAGGGGATATATCTACACTAATACCTAGTTAAAGCAACAAAAACATTTGAATGCGTACAATGCCTTCAAAGCATTTCAGATTAGTCCCCACTGGACTAGCCATAGAAATTTCTCCAGGACTGCTGGGACATACTACCAATTTGTTTTCAACTACTGCAACAAAAATGTGGTACATACACGACCCCTTCAACAATTTTTATCTCCAATCGTAATACACCCCCCCACACACACTGTATTGTGCCACCACATAGTGGCTTTGGTACTGATCATTCTTATGGAAATACTGATCTGTACAACTTAAGTATGTCTGTTGATTGTTTCTCCTCCTTGTGTCAGGAAACATTAACCACTTAAAGACCATCTGCCACAGTTGTACTGCGACAGGTTGGCTCCCCTGGGCGAATTGCTGTCATGATACAACGGCCACTTTAAGACCACAAGGGAGCATGCATGCACGCCCGAGGTGTGCCCGGCGGCCGCGATGCCTATTGGCCACCCGCGATCGCTCCTGAGAGAGACAGAACGGGGATCTATCTATGTAAACAGACAGATCCCTCTTCTGTCAGGGGAGGATAGACAGATCATCTGTTCCTAGTGAATAGGAACAGTGATCTCTCTCCTCCTCCAGTCACTACACTGCCCCCACAGTTAGAAACACCTCCCTTGGGAACACTTAACCCCTTGATCACCCCCTAGTGTTAACCTCTTCCCTGTCAGTGACATTTATATAGTAATCAGTGGCTATTTATAGCTCTGATCGCTGTCAATGATGCCAAAAAAGTGTCAAAAGTGTCTGATCTGTCCGCTGCAATGTTGCAGTCCCACTAAAAATTGTTGATCACCGCCACTACTAGTAAAAAACAATGTATAAACCTATCCCCTATTTTGTAGACGCTATAACTTTTGTGCAAACCAATCAATATATGCTTATTGCAATTTTTTTATCATAAATATGTAGAAGAGTACGTATATTAGCCTAAACTGATGAGGAATTTTTTTTTTACTTTTTTTGGATACTTATTATAGCAAAAAGTAAAAAATATAGTTTTTTTTTCAATATCTTTTGTTTATAGCACAAAAACCCCCCGCAGAGGTAATCAAATAACACCAAAAGAAAGCTCTTTGTAGGGAAAAAAAGACATAAATCTTGTATGGGTCCAACGTCACACGACCGCGCAATTGTCAGTTAAAGCGACGCAGTGCCGTATCGCAAAAAAATGGCCTGGTCATTAAGGGGGCAAATCCTTCCGGTCCTTAAGTAGCTAATGTATAATCATAAAGGTGCACAAATTAAAGCAGAACAAAAGCAACTGATGGACATCATTCTTGCACATTATGACAGAATTGCCATATAGTTTAGCCTCCCACAAGCAATTCAAGGTCCATGCTTCTCTTCATGACTTCATCCTTCATCTCTGCCCTCTCCTCTTTTATTTCTTCCGGCTCAGGGTCCTCTTTCCTCTGCCAATGGCTGGACACTGATGGTGTAACTTCTGGGTTAGCATACCAGTGTTACCTCATCCCAGCCCTCAGATCCATTCTCACCTTCTTACAGATAGTAGGAGAGGCCCAAGACTGTACACTGCACTGCGCAAGTGACACAAGCAACTGTGCACAAAAAAAAATCATAATAATAATTCCAGCAGATGGGTAAAGGATTTTTTTTGCCAGAAGAGTTTTACAAAGTCAGAAAATCATCAGTCACTAATACACACTATGATTGATTAATACTTTTTTTGTGTTTTCATGATTTTTGTCACAATTATATACAATGTTATAGACACCCCGTTTCCTTTTCTGGCCTCTATGTGCTGGTGATGCTGTGATGTGGCCGGGGACAGGGCCTTTTTGAGGCATTATAACCATATAGTGTATGGCTGACTTATAATAACTATTAATAAGTGCATGTTTGGCAATGTTTTAAGGCATAACCATGTTCCCCCCTACATTATTTTTCTTTCCAGATACTAAAGGAAATATAAGATAAAGCAGGAAAAACAAATTGAACTGAAATGCTCCAGAAGGCGACAAGCCTGAAGTAATGCAATATACATTATGTTGATGTGTTCTACAAAAATAAATTTATGATACCAAGTGTCACATTATTTCTGTTGCATTGTTTCATAATTATTACAGCCAAGTCAAATTAGAATTTTCTACCATACCTGTCCAGTGTTTTCTCAGACATGATCTACTGTCTGCAAATGCAGAACGTGTCACTGACATGGTGACCTCAGTACAGTTCTCCACATTAAAGTTCTTTGAGTGGTGGGCACCATACTGATGCCCCCGAGAGGGTAGGCCCAAAACACCCTGCACTCCCTGGGATATGGACCAGCAATAGATCAAATAGCCCAGGGGTAGGCAACCCCGGCCCTCCAGCTGTTTTGAAACTACAAGTCCCATGAGACATTGCAAGACCCTGACAATCATAGGCATGATTCCTAGAGGCAGGGGAATGATGGGATTTGTAGTTTCACCACAGCTGGAGGGCCAAGGTTGCCTACCCCTGATGTAGACACTGTTGTTTTTAAAAAAAATACCAAATAATGATAAGAATATTTATATCAAGTTGATTTCTTTTACATGTACAGTACATGCAAAAATCTTTGAAAAGATTATACATCTCCTTTAACCTGTTTGGATGCCAGAGCAATTTTTTTTCATATTCTTCACATTTTTACATATTTTAGGCTGGAAGATTGCCGTATTTATCAGCGTATAACACGCACCCCAAGTTTAGGAGGAAATTTTAAGGAAAAAAACTAAAAAACTTTTAGGAGGGAAGTTTAAGGGAAAAAACTTACATTTAAATGTCCATCAATGCAGCCTTATCAGTATCCATCTGCAGCCTTGTCCATCATTGCAGAATGAACAGTGTCCATCTGCAGCCTTGCCCAGTGTCTTTGCAGCCTTGCCCAGTGTCTTTGCAGCCTTGCCCAGTGTCTTTGCAGCCTTGCCCAGTGTCATTGCAGCCTTGCCCAAAATTGCAGCATGTTTGGTATTTAAATTTTAGCACCGCTGAGATACACAGAACTGGATGTCCTGTGTACTTGGCTCCTCTCGGCTCCTCTCGGCTCTCGCAGTCCCACCCCTTGGCCCCGGCTCCTATGATGAACATAACACAGGTCCAATGGCGGGACTGGGCATGACTGCGAGTGGAGCCGAGTACACAGTACACTCGGCTTGGTGTATAGCCGCGGCGCTTGCTGTTCCAGACAGCAGGGATCAGCGTATAACACGCACCCACGATTTTCCCCTGATTTTAAGGGGAAAAAAGTGCGTGTTATACGCCGATAAATACAGTACTTAAAACCCCCAAAACATTATAAATTCTCTGAATGCCGAGACCTTTAAATTGGTGTCAGTTGTTTTATTAACCACTTCAGCCCCGAGCCTCGTTTTGAGATTTGGGGGGTCATTTATTATAGCGCCGCAACGCTAATTGCCGCGAATTAGCACTAATTAGCACTAATCGTGCTAATTAGCACTAAAACGGTATTCACTATAGCACTGGTGAGAAAATACTCCCAAAATCGAATTTACTCTAGTTCCCTAAAACCAAATAGCGCCCGAACCCTTACTCTGCTAAAACCCGGAGAATTGCACATGGAAATATTGTTTAGAGCATGATATAATTGCCTAAATAGTACTGAAATATGCGGTGAATTATTTAAAGGTAATCTACTTTTAAACTGTGTGAAAAACTTATTTCTATAATGTAAAATCTTTAAAAGTCTGAGAAGAGATAAATTCCCCGTTTTTGTACAACAGAGCATGCTCAGACCTGCAAATAGCTCTCATTTTAGCTCCAGTGTCTTTTTTACAAGGTGCTATAGTAAATACAAAAATGAGCACTGAGTTAAAGAACATTTTTTGGAAGTGAAAATCTGCTCTATTATAGTCCAATGCAAGTTTTAGCCATTGATTCTAACAATTGTACCTTTCACAAATAAATCCTTTTAATGTTGAAATGAAATATATCATTCTCTGAAATAAATTTTCCTTTGCAACATTGTTGCTTCTACTTCAAATATTTCATTTTTAAGAATGCTAGAATGTGGAATGTTTTGATGTTTTGGTAAAATATATTTTCTGGTGCCTCCATGGCAGCATATATATATATATACCGACCATCTAGTGTATATATATATATATATATATATATATATATATATATATATATATATATATATACTCTGCAGCATCCAGTGTAGCGTATATCTACAGTGCAAGCATAGTGCAGTTGCTACTACTTTTCTGGTGGTGTACACATTACACAATACAGTGCAGCCGTAGTGCAGTTGCTACTACTTTTCTGGTGGTGTACACTAGGGATGAGCTTCAAGTTTGAGTCAAACATGAGTTTGTCTCAAACATTGGCTGTTTGATCGTTCGCCGAAGATCGAACATTATGGGGCATTCGCGCCAAATTCGAGCAGCGCGTCACGCCCCATAATGCACTGTGTCATCGCAGTGCATTGCTGGCTGATGATTGGCCAAGCATGCACTATGACCTGCATGCTTTGGCCAATCACAGCACCGTCAGCAAAGAGAGCCATAATTGGCCAAAGGCAGGGTGCCTTTGGCCAGTTATGGCTCAGGGGGTTAAGTCCACGCCCCACACTATATAAGGCCACCTGCATGTCGTTCTTGTGTAGTGTGTTGCTGGCAGATAGAGAGAGAGAGAGAGAGAGAGTGTCATTTCATTTACTTTGAGCAGGCAGTTTATTCAGTTAGCTAAATCTCACTGCAGACCATTCCTGCTGTAATATACTTCAGACAGGCAGTTGATTCAGTTAGCTGCAGTGTATTTAATATATATATATATATATATATATATATATATATATATATATATATATATATATATATATATATATATATATATATATATATATATATATCAGTCTGTATACATATCCACTGTATACAGTTTAGCTAGATCTCACTGCAGACCGTTCCTGCTGTACTGTTTCTAATATACTTCAGGCAGGCAGTTGATTCAGTTATATATATATATATATATATATATATATATACTGTATCCAGTAGGGTTGTCCCGATACCGATACTAGTATCGGTATCGGCACCAATACCGAGCATTTGCCCAAGTACTTGTACTCGGGCAAATGCTCCCGATGCTTCCCCCGATACCTTGACAGTCAGCAGTGATCGGCGCGTGGGGGAGTGGCGCATGGGGGAGTTACAAGCTTCCAGCTGCTTTAGTGACATACAGCGGTGATCGGTGCTTGTAACTCCCCCACACGCGATCATTGCTGACTGTCACCGCATCCTCCATGCCCCCTCTGTTCCGCTGTCCCCCTCCGCTGTCCCTCTCTGTTCCGCTGTCCCCCTCCGTTTCTCTGTCCCTCTCTATTCTGCTGTCCACCTCCGTTCCGCCATTCTGCTGTCCCTCTCTCTTCCTCTGTCCCCCCCCATTCTGCTGTCCCTCTCTCTTCCTCTGTCCATCTCCGTTCTGCCGTCCCCCTCCATTCTGCTGTCCCCCTCCGTTCTGCTGTCCCCCTCCATTGTGCTGTCTCTCTCTCTCCATGTCCTCCTCCTTCCTTTGTGAATGGACAGAGTCAGCTGACTCTGTCCATTCACATAACTGAAACATTGTAATCTCCTGTGATTACGATGTCTCAGTTTATGAATGGAGAGGAGCCGCTGTCTTCTCTCCATTCATTCTCAGTGCAGCTGAGGGTGCAGAGAAAGGGACTGGGGAATCTCTATCCTCGGTCTCTTTCTCTGTCTCAAGGGGGAGATATCAGGGGTCTGTTAAGACCCCTGATATCTCACCAAAGCCCCCCAACAGGGCTGATTAAAAAAAACACATATTGCAATAAATAATAAAAATAAATATTATTGTAAAAAATAACAAAAATGTAAATAAAAAAAAACACAGACACCGTTCACCCCCTCCCCCACCCCCCCAAAAAAAACCCACTGTCACGTGACATTTAAAAAAAGTATCAGTAATCGGTATCGGTGAGTACTTGAAAAAAAGTATAGGTACTTTTACTCGGTCCTAAAAAAGTGGTATCGGGACAACCCTAGTATCCAGTTTAGCTAGATCTCACTGCAGACCGTTCCTGGTGTACGTATTCAAATACACTTTCAGGCAGGCAGGCAAGTGGTTCAGTGATCCACAGTGCATTAAATATATATACAGTCTCCAACATATATATATATCCACTGCATTCCAGTCTAGCTAAGCCTATATCTGACTGCAGGCCATTGCTGGTGTACGTTTTCAAATACACTTTCAGGCAGGCAGGCAAGTGATTCAGTGCATAAAATATATATACTGTCTCCTACATATATATCCACTGCATTCCAGTCTAGCCAAGCCTATATCTGACTGCAGGCCATTGCTGGTGTACGTTCTCAAATACACTTTCAGGCAGGCAGGCAAGTGATACAGGGATCTGCAGTGCATTAAATATATATACAGTCTCCAACATATATATATTATCCACTGCATTCTAGTCTAGCCAAGCCTATATCTGACTGCAGGCCATTGCTGGTGTACGTTTTCAAATACACTTTCAGGCAGGCAGGCAGGCAAGTGATTCAGTGATCCGCAGTGCATAAAATATATATACAGTCTTCAACATATATATATCCACTGCATTCCAGTCTAGCCAAGCCTATATCTGACTGCAGGTCATTGCTGGTGTACGTTTTCAAATACACTTTCAGGCAGGCAGGCAGGTGATTCAGTGATCTGCAGTGCATAAAATACTGTATATAGAGTCATATATATCCCCTGCACTCTAATCTAGCCAAACCTATACTTGACTGTAGGCCATTCCTGGTGAAATTTTTCTAGTAAACTTCAGGCGGTGTTTTTCTAATCCAATTTTACAGCATGTCTGGAAGGCCACCAAGGAAAGGCAGACACTCACAGGCCACTAAAAGAGGGCAAGCAGGCTCTGTGTCTACAGCCAACAGTGCTGGTCATGCACACGGTGCATCCTCAGCATGTGGCCGTGGAGCATGCTTGTCCTTTTTTCGACAACTGGCCGTGTTGAGCCACAGCATGCAGAAGAGTTGGTAGAGTGGATCACAAAGCCGTCCTCATCCTTCTCATCCTCTGTCACCCATGCTAAGACAAGTTTGGCTGCCAATGCAGCTGCCAAAGCGGCCTATTCCATCGGCTCAATGGCATCAGTCACTCCTTCCCTAGCCCCACCATCATGTCCTGAGGAGTCTGTTCGACCACAATGTCGGGTACATGCTGCAGGAGGATGTGTAGCATTTTGAAGGCTCTAATGATGGTACCCAGGTTGAGGTTAAATTCAGTAACGTGAGCCCAGAGAGAGGGGGGTGCCCAAGAAGGACAAGGTGCCCAAGAAGGACAAAAAACTGGCATGTTCCCCCAGCTGCAGCATACTGCCAGGTTTGCTCCAGTGGCGAGGAGAGAGGGGATGATGAGGTCACTGAATCTACGTGGGTGCCTGATAGAAGAGAGGAGGAGGAGGAGGCACATCTCCAATGAGGTAGGATGCCCTCCAGGGGCCAGCTTAATGACAGCCAACAGACTGCATCACATCGCAGAACTCCGCATGTGTAGGGCGCTGCTGACTCAGAGCGTTTTTTCAAAATTCCTTTGGTGTGGGCCTTTTTTGAGACGTGTGCAGCAGATCGCACCGTTGCTGTTTGCAACATATGTCTGAAGCATATCAAGCATGGCCAAAACAGCAGCCGCTTGGGCACCAAATGCTTGACCAGACATATGTTGAGCTCCCATGCAGTCCATTGGCAACAGTACTTAAAAGACCCACACTAAAGAACACAGCGGACCTCTCCTTGCTCCTCATCAGCTGGTATCTCCAACCCCACTATACCTTCAGTCCTCTCAGAGACCTGCACTAAGAGGAGTTAAGGTGTAGAATTAGGTGTCCCAAGCACTTGAGGGCAATCTGCTAGCGGTACACTTAAATCCGATTGTAGCAAGCAAATTTCCCTACCCCAGTTGCTAAACCATCGAAAGGAATTCAGTCCCAGCCATCCACATGCTCAGCAGCTGAATGCTAGTTTGGCTAAATTGCTAGCACTCCAACTGCTGCCTTTTCAGCTGGTAGACTCTGCCCCCTTTCGATAATTTGTGGAATGTGTGGTAACTCAGTGGCAGGTTCCCAAACGCCATTTTTTTTCTTGGAAGGCCATTCCGGCTCTCTACCGGCATGTGGAAGGCACGGTCTTGGCCTCGTTGGACAGGGCGGTCAGCGTTAAGGTGCATATTTCCGCTGATTCATGGTCTAGCAGGCAAGGACAGGGACATTACCTTTCTTTTACGGTGCACTAGGTAACCATGCTGGCAGTTGGGAAGGATGCAGGACAGGGTGCAGTAATGTTGGAGCTTGTTCCACCACCACGCCTCCAAAATGCTGGTAGTGGTGATTCTGCCACACCTCTCTCCTCCACCCCCTCTTCTTCTTCTTCCTCTATGGCCTCTTCTTGTGCAGATTTAACCTCGGAACCAGTAGTGCTCCGTAGGTGTTCTAGGGGCTACGCAAGCACTCAGGCAAAAAGATGCCACGCGGTGCTTGAGTTGGTCTGCTTGGGGACAGGAGTCACACTGGGGCAGAGATTCTGGAAGCTCTGCAGGGGCAGGTTCAGAGGTGGTTAATGCCACGCCAGCTTCAGGCAGGAATGGTGGTTTGCAACAATGGCACCAACCTCCTCTCCGCCCTCCGACAGGGACACTTGACCCATGTTCCCTGTTTGGCTGACGTCCTTAATGTGGTGGCACAGCAGTTTTTGTGCAGGTGCTTACAGGATCTCCTGAGGCAGGCCAGGAAAGTCCGTGGGCATTTCCGCCGGTCATATAATACCAGTGCTCAGCTGGCTGACCTTCAAAAGGAATGCAACCTGCGCAAGAACTGCCTCATCTGTGACATGCCCACCAGGTGGAACTCAACATTGGCCATGCTGCAGCAGCTGCACGTGCAGCAGAGGGCCATCAATGAGCACCCGTGCGAGTATGGCACCAGGACAGGGTCAGGGGAGCTTGGCTTTTTTTTGCCATGCCAGTGGCTAATGATCAAGGATGCATGCACTGTACTGTGATCATTTGAGGAGGCCACAAGGATGGTGAGCAGTGACAGTGCATGCAGCAGTGATACTGTCCCTCTTGTCTTCCTGTTGGAGCACACGCCACGTGGAATAATGGACAGGGCACTTGAGGCAGAACAGAGGGCGGAAGAGGAAGACTTCCTTACCTCTCAAGGCCCCCTTTATCCAGACAGTATTCCTGCAGGCCCACCTATGACACAGGAAGAGGAGGTGGAGGAGGATTGTGTCAGCATGGAGGTGGAGCCTCGCACTCAGCATTAGCAGCAGTCTTCAAGTGATCGTTTTCAGTCCCCAGAAACCCATGGACTTGTACGTGGCTGGGAGGAGGTGGCTGCGGATCATGTCGTTCTTAGTGACCCAGAGGATTCCGGACCGAATGCCTCAGCAAACCTAAGCTGCATGGCCTCCCTGACTCTGCAAAGCCTGCGAAAGGACACTCAGATTTGTGATATCAAGGAGAGGGATCAGGACTGGCTGGCAACCCTTCTTGATCCATGTTACAAGGGTAAGGTTGCAGAACTTATCCAGCCTTCGCAGAGGGAGCAGAGAATGAAACATCTTCGGGAGGCCTTGCAGAAAGGTTTGTGCAATGCGTTTCCAGAGCCTGGGAGGTTGCAATTTCCTGGTCCTCTTGAACAACGTGTTGCTGAGGCTTTGGTTGGTTAGAAAAGGAGGGGTGGAGAAGGTGGCCATCTGACTGAAGCATTCAGACAATTTTTTAGTCTGCAGCCCCAAAGTCTGATCGGTTCCAGCAACCATCGCCAGCGTCTGATTTACATGGTGCAGGAATACCTTGGGGCAAGATCAGACTTGGTGACCTTTCCAACCAAAAATCCACTGGGTTACTGGGTCTTGAGGATTGATCACTGGCCAGAGCTTGCACAGTATGCAATTGAGCTACTGGCCTGTCCTGCATCCAGTGTTCTATCTGAGCGCACATTCAGTGATGCTGGAAGCTTTGTAACTGATCACAGAGTGCGCCTGTCCACAGACTCGGATGATCGGCTCACCTTCATAAAAATTAATCAGTCTTGGATCACCAGCTACCAAGCACCTGATGCTGATGTAGCCGATTATTTTTTTATGAATGTGAGATTCCTTGAAGACTGCCTATGCTGATGCCGAGTGACTATTCTATTCCTCCTCAATGTTCATGTTGATAGCTTCTAAGAACATTTTTGGTTCTGGGCACTACCACCAGTGCCTGAAACCCAGTTTTTCTGCCCCTGTTTAACAGGGGCGTGTAATTACAATTTTTGCTGTAATATTTTGCAGTAGGGCCTGTTCCTGCGCTCAAAAAGAGTATCTGTGAGGCTTACAGTGTTGTGTCACCACCACCACCTAAGGCCCAATTTTTCTGCCCCTGTTTAACAGGGGTGTGTAATTACAATTTTTTATCTAATATTTCACAGCAGGGCTCATCCTTGCGCTCAACAAAAGAATCTGTGAGGGCTTACAGTGTTGTGGCAACACCACCTCACCACCATCAAAGGCCCAATTTTTTTTACCCTGTTCAACAGGGGCATGTAATTACAATTCTTGATATAATATTTCACAGCAGGGCCCGTTCCAGCATCCACCGAGAGTAACTGTGAGGGCTTACAGTGTTCTGGTACCACCAACGCCTAAGGCCCAATTTTCTGCAGAGTATATAGGGCAGGCCGTATAGAATATATAGGCGGTCCCCTACTTTCAAACATCAGACTTACAAACGACTCCTACTTACAAATGGAGGGAGACAACAGGAAGTGAGAGGAAATCTACCCCTAGGAAGGGAAATTCTCTCCTGTAAGAGTTAATATGGGAAGAAGGTGTCTCTCCACTGATGCTTTATTATCACCAATCCTTGTTTCCCTAAAAAACACAAATTTTCAAAATCCAATTGTCATTGGGACAGAAAGTGAGGGGAAATCTTATAAACAGGGGCACAGACAGCAAAAACGTTACAGGGGTAATGATAACCCTTCCCTATGTTATCCAGAAAGCTTATAAATAGATTTTTTGGCTGGAGCTACACTTAAAAAATGTACCTGTTCCAAATTGCAAACAGATTCAACTTAAGAACAAAACTACAGTCCCTATCTTGTTTGGACCTTCTGTATACTGCTGTTCAGAGTATATAGGGCCTTGGGGCCCACGCCTTTTCTTTTTTTTATTTGGGTGTGGGGTTCCCCTTAATATCCATACAAGACCCAAAGGGCCTGGAAATGGGCTGGGGGGTTACCCATGCCGTTTTTCTCAATAATTTTCATCCATATTGCCGGGACCCAACATTACATTACAGCCACAAGCAGTTTTGAATGACTTTTATTCCTTTAGAAATGTCATTTTATGCAGGGACTGTTCTAAACACGGGAAACACATGCCACTTTACAGGCATACTATAGACACCCCCCAGGTACGATATTTATTTTTTTTTTTAAGTTTCAAAGAAGTTTATTCCAAAAAGAAGAGTATAACAATTGTACAGACATGGAAAACGACCATGTGCATAGTTAGTACACAATATATAACAATTGTACAAAAATGGAACAAGACCATGTGAGTAGTTGGTAGGAAGAAAAACAATTTACTGGTAGCCTCCAACATGAACCAATCAGACTCCATGCAAAGGAATGAGCGGGGGTTGAAAGTACAAACAGTATTAAAGGGCTCTGTTCATGGTCCCCCCAATTCCCACCACTCACCCCATGTGGGAGCCTGCTGTACGTGGGTAATTTGGGGGGACAACCAAGAACCATAGAGAGAGGACTAGGCCACTCTCCCTACTGAAACCTGAAACCCCCATGGGATTCAAATCAAAAAGGAAAGCCTGTTGGTAACAATAGTGATATCAGTTAGGCAAACTGAGATTATCAAGGGGGGCCTGAGAGAGTCCCTCCTGTTCTCAAATGGGTCAGAATATTCAACAAGAAAACCATTCTGGGGTATATGCTTACTCCAGAACATGTAGTAGGTCAATTCAGCCTGAGGCTGAGCAGAAAGAAGAAGGGAGAAGAAAATTACAGGAAGAGGGAGAGAAGGGGGGAGAGAGTGAGTCTGAAGGAGGGGGATGGGGAAAGGAAGAAAGAGTAGGTGGAGAACCTTCGTGGAGAGGAGAGAAAACCGGGCAGTTGAGAGACTCGTGTGGACTAATAGAGGCCTCTGTGCCTTAGGGGATGTGACAGACTCACCTGGGATATAGGCTTTTGGAGGGGACTGAATGTGAGCCTCTTGCCTACAGATTATGGGCCTTGGCATTTGGGGTACCCTTGAGGTGTTGTTACTTTGCTTCGAGTCCTTGTCCACAGGACACACAGATTCTGGGGACCCTGTATTTGCCATAGTAGCAATAGTGACTGAGTCATACTGTTGGGACTCATACTGTGAGAAGATGCTAATGTCATCAACTCCACTCACCTGTCGGATGTCAGCTATAATGTGGTTAATGTAAATGAGTTTAGTCTCACAGGTTCTAAGGGTATTCAACTCATTGTTGTTTGTTCTAATTAACCCTGTGTTGATGTTTATGGTAATGTGCGTTGAATAGTCAATGAGCTAGGAGACAAAGTCACCTAGGCTGTATAAAGGATTAGATAATTAGCTCATGTTAATTAGGTTACAGTTGCATTGTTAGAGGAGGTTCCAACGGCATATAAAGTCTTGTAATTTTGATTCTAGATAAAGTTAGTCCATGTTAGCAACAAGCAAGTGTCGCCTTGTTTTGTGCTCAGAGAGGTTGGAATATCTGATATCTGTATCCAGACTACAAGGAAGTGGTATACTAACGGAAGCACTCAAGCGGAGTGTGGGACGTTCAGTGACAGGGGAGTAGAGTGATTTCTATGTATTTAGCCCAGGGTTCCCATGTGAGTTTAAATGTTTCCGAAGTATCCAAAACGGTGTTAGAAATGTTTTCCTGCGACATTATCCAGGAGATCTTCTGTTTGGTCTGGTAAAAGGAGACCGAGGGGGATTTCCATGAGTGGGCTATTGTTATCTTGGCCCCTAGAAGGATAAAGTGGATTACGGCTTGGGTCAATTTGGGTACATCCGGGATTCGTCTATTAAGGAGTGCTATGGTTGGGTCCTGTTTAAAGGCGTATCCAGTGGACTTGTGGATGAGATTAAAGATCCTGTTCCAGTAACCCCTAATTTTGGGGCACTCCCAAAGGGTATGTAGGAGGGAACCTACGTGGCCACACCCTCTAAAGCAGTGTGGAGAGGACTGAGGGTAGAATTTGGTGAGGCAGGTGGGGACCAGGTACCATCGGGAGATTACTTTTAGGCCCACTTCTACAAGGCAGATATTAAGTATTCTCCCATAAGAGTGGGAGAAATTCATGTGCCAAGTCTCCAGGTCCCACTCAATCTGAAGGTCTCGCTCCCAATTCAACATGTAGGTCGCTTTCTCCAAAGGATCAGCTAGCACTGAATAGATTAGGGAGATTCCCCCTCTCACGCTCGTGGCTGAGGAACACCAAAGCTCATATTGAGTTACAGAAAGCGGGGAGTCAGAGCTTTTCCATACTTGGCAGAGGAAATGTAACAGCTGGTTATAGCGGAATGTTTCCGAAGGTGGCATGTCTAATTTATATATGCAATAGCTAAGTGTGATGGGGCCATTGCCATTGAAATATTGCCCTATTCTATAAAGGCCTTTGTCAAGCCGCCACCTGAAAGCCTTGATTTTTAGTCCAGGGGAACTGGGGGTCATGAAAGATGTGTGCATTACACATAGGGTCACATTGTGGAATGTGCTGTACCTCAGTAGCAGGTTTCAAAACGCCATTTCTTTTCACGGAAGGCCATTCCGGCTCTCTACCGGCATGTGGAAGGCAATGTCGGTCAGCAGTAGGGTGCATATTATCGCTGATTCATTATCCAGCAGGCATGGGCAGGGACGTTACCTTTCCTTCACGGTGCACTGGGTAACTCTGATGGCAGCTGGGAAGGATGCAGGACAGGATTCAGTATTGTTGGAGCTTGTTCCGCCACCATGCCTCCAAAATGCTAGGGGTCATTCTGCCACAGCTCTCTCCTCCACCCCCTCCTCCTCTTCTTCCTTTATGGCCTCTTCTTCAGATTTCTCCTCTGAACCAGCGGTGCTCCGTAAGCGGTCAAGGGCCTACGCAAGCACTCAAGCAAAAAGATGCCATGCGGTGCTTAAGTTGGTCTGCTTAGGGGACAGGAGCCACACTGGGGCAAAGATTCTGTCAGCTCTGCAGGGGCAGGCACAGAGGTGGTTGATGCCATGCCAGATTCAGCCAGGAATGGTTGTATGCGACAATGGCACCAACCTTCTCTCCGCCCTCCGACAGGGACACTTGACCCATGTCCCATGTTTGGCACATGTACTGAATTTGGTGGCGCAGCGGTTCTTGAGCAGGTACCCAGGCTTACAGTATCTCCTGAGGCAGCCCAGAAAGTCTGTGGTCATTTCCGCAGGTCATACAATGTCAGTGCTCCGCTGGCTGACATTCAAAGGGAATGCAACCTGCCCACCAACCACCTCATTTGTGACATGCCCACCAGGTGAACTCAATGTTGGCAATGCTGCAGTGGCTGCACTCACAGCAGAGGGCCATCAATCAGTACCTGTGTGAGTATGGCACCAGGACAGGGACAGGGGAGCTTGGCTTTTTTTGCCATGCTAGTGGCTACTGATCAAGGATGCATGAAATGTCCTGTCACCATTTGAGGAAGACACGAGGATGGTGAGCAGCGACAATGCATGCATCAGTGATACTGTCCCTCTTGTCTTCCTGTTGGAGCACACGCTTCATGGAATAATGGACAGGGCATAAGAGGAGGACTTCCTTACCTCTCAAGGCCTCCTTTATCCAGATAGCATTCCTGTGGGCCTGCCAAACACACTGGAAAAAGAGGAGGAGGAGGAAGAGGATTGTGTAAGCATGGATGTAGAGGATAACACTCAGCAGCAGTCTTCAAGGGATGGTTTTCAGTCAACAGAAACCCAAGGAGTTGTACGTGGTTGGGAGGAGGTAGTTCCTGACAACATCATCCTCAGTGACCCAGAGGACTCACAATCGAATGTTTCTGCAAACTTACACTTCAAGGCCTCCCTGATTCTGCAAAGCCTGCGAAAGGACCCTAGGATTCGTGGTATCAAGGAGAGGGATCATTACTGGCTGGCAACCCTTCTTGATCCACGGTAGAATGGTAAGGTTGCAGAATTCATCCTGCCTTCGCAGAGGGAGCAGAGGATGAAACATCTTCAGGAGGCCATGAAGAAAGGTTTGTGCAATGCGTTTCCAGATCCTGGGAGGTTACAATTTCCTGGTGCTAGACAACATCTTGCTGAGGCTTCAGTCAGTCAGAGGAATGCCCTGTACACATGGTCAGATTTTCCGACGGAAAATGTGTGATAGGACCTTGTTGTCAGAAATTCCGACCACGTGTAGGCTCCATCACACATTTTCCATCGGAATTTCCGACACACAAAGTTTGAAAGCTTGCTATAAAATTTTCCGACAACAAAATCGATTGTTGGAAATTCCGATCGTGTGTACACAAATCCAACGGACAAAGTACCACGCATGCTCAGAATAAATTAAGAGACGAAAGCTATTGGCTACTGCCCTGTTTATAGTCCTGACGTACGTGTTTTACGTCACCGTGTTTAGAACGATTGGATTTTCTGACAACTTTGTTTGACTGTGTGTATGCAAGACAAGTTTGAGCCAACATCCGTTGGAAAAAATCCATGGATTTTGTTGTCGGAATGTCCGATCAATGTCCGACCGTGTGTACGGGGCAGAAGAACTATGGAGAAGGTGGCCGGCTGACTGATGCCTTTAGACAAATTTATAGTCTTCAGCGCCAAGGTCTGATCGGTTCAAGCAACCATCACCAGCGTCTGCATTACATGGTGCAGGAATATCTTGGGGCAAGAGCAGACTAGGAACATCCACTGGGTTACTGGGTCTTGAGGATGGACCACTGGCCAGAACTTGCTCAATATGCAATTGAGCTACTGACCTGTCCTGCATCCAGCATTCTTTCTGAATGCACATTCAGTGCTGCTGGAGGGTTTGTAACGGATCATAGCGTGCGCCTGTCCACAGACTCTGCTGAAAAATCAATCAGTCTTGGATCAGCAGCAGATATCAAGCACCTGATGCTGATACAACTGATTGATTTTTCTATGGTTGTGGGATCCCTTGAAGACTGCCTATGCTGAGTGACTATCCCATTCCTCCTCAATCGTGATGATGCTAGCTTCCAACAATATTTTTTGTTTAGGGCACCACCACCACTGCGTAAGGCCCAATTTTTCTGCTCCTGTTTAACAGGGGCATGTAATTACAATTTTTGATCAAATATTTCACAGCAGGGCCCATCCCTGCTCCCAACAAGAGTATCTGTGAGGGGTTACATTGTTGTGGCACCACCACCACCACTGCCTAAGGCCCAATTTTTCTGCCTTTGTTTAACAGGGGCATGTAATTACAATTCTTGATATAATATTTCTTAGCAGGGCCCGTTCCTGCGCCCAACAAGCGTAACTGTGGGGGGGTTACAGTGTTGTGGCACCACCACCATCACTGCCTAAGGCCCAATTTTTCTGCCCCTGTTTAACAGGGGCATGTAATTACAATTCTCGATATAATATTTCATAGCAGGGCCCATTTCTATTTTTTTTTTTTTATTTGGGTGCGGGTTCCCCTTACTATCCATACCAGACCCAAAGAGCCTTGTAATGGGTTGGGGGGGGACCCATGCCATTTTGCTCTATGATTTTCATGTATATTGCCCAGACCCGACAATAAATTACAGCTGCAAGCAGTGTTAAATTACTTTTTTCCTTTAGAAATGCAATTTTGTTGTGGTATTGTTCTAAACACGGGAAAACTGTGCCACTTTACAGGCATACTATAGACACCCCCCAGGCATGATATTTAAAGGAATATTTCATTGTTTCACTTTAAGCATTCTTAAAATCCCTGCTCCCCAAAAAACTGCCATTTTTAAAACTTTTTTTGTATTCATACATGTCCCTTGGGGCAGGA
This sequence comes from Aquarana catesbeiana, assembly GCF_042186555.1. Classification (NCBI taxonomy): domain Eukaryota; kingdom Metazoa; phylum Chordata; class Amphibia; order Anura; family Ranidae; genus Aquarana; species Aquarana catesbeiana. Next base: position 26,631,786 of record NC_133331.1, on the reverse strand, counting down.
CTCGGGTCCCCAAACACTTTTTAGGGCAAAAATTGCATATAAGCCTTTAAAATTAGCACTTTTGATTTTTCACGTTCGTGTCCCATAGACTTTAACGGTGTTTGCCTATACAAACAAACTTTTTTGCATGTTCGGAACTGAACGGGGGGGGGGGGGGGGGGTGTTTGGCTCATCTCTAGTAGGAGGTTTTCACATGTGGCAACTCCGTGGCTTAGAGTTTAGAACTTCTGCTTAGCATCCCTTATCATCTGGGTTTGAATGCCAAACATGCTGCTTCATGTAGACAAGTTGTCTTATCTCTCAGGTCCTAAAACTATGTCTAAATGTAGTATGTGTAGGAGGGTTCCACCACCATTATAAATCTTGCCAGATACACTAGTCAAAAGTATTGTGACGACTGCCTTTACACACACATGAACTTTAATGGCAGCCCAGTCTTAGTCCATAGGGTTAAAATTTGATTTGGCCCACCCTTTGCAGCTAATAATAATAATACATTTTATTTATAGTGCACTTTTCATCCAAAGATCTCAAAGTGCTACATGTTTAAAAAGAAAAATTAAACAATTTATACAATGAAACAAACATCTAAAATGAACAAAAGGCTTTGCTAAAAAGAAATGTCTTAAGACCTTTTTTAAAACAATCAGTAGATTGAGGAGCCCTCAAGGTATCAGGTAATGCATTCCACAGGCGCGGGGCAGCTGCACAAAAGGCCCTGTCTCCCATTGTCTTTAGTCTAGTTCTGGGTATATAAAGAAGTTTTAAATTAGTGGAGCGGAGGGGACGTGTTATATTTAATGGTTTGAGAAGTTCTTTAAGGTAAGTAGGGGCATATCCATGGATACATTGGTGTGTAGGGATGAGCCGAACACCCCCCGGTTCGGTTCGCACCAGAACCCGCGAACGGACCGAAAGTTCGCACGAACGTTAGAACCCCATTGACGTCTATGGGACTTGAACGTTCGAAATCAAAAGTGCTCATTTTAAAGGCTAATTTGCATGGTATTGTCCTAAACAGGGTTTGGGGACCCGGGTCCTACCCCAGGGGACATGTATCAATGCAAAAAAAACTTTTAAAAACGGCCGTTTTTTCGGGAGCAGTGATTTTAATGATGCTTAAAGTAAAAAAAAAAAAAGTGAAATATTCCTTTAAATATCGTACCTGGGGGGTGTCTATAGTATGCCTGTAAAGTGACGCGTGTTTCCCGTGTTTAGAACAGTCCCTGCACCAAATGTCATTTTTAAAGGAAAAAATCTCATTTAAAACTGCTTGCGGGTTTAATGTCATGTCGGGTCCTGGCAATATGGATGAAAATCAGTGAGACAAACGGCATGGGTACCCCCCAGTCCATTACCAGGCCCTTTGGGTCTTGTATGGATATTAAGGGGAACCCCGCACCCAAATTAAAATAAGGAAATGTGTGGGGCCACCAGGCCCTATATACTCTGAACAGCAGTATACAGGCGTTGCAAACAAGACAGGGACTGTAGGTTTGTTGTTAAGTAGAATCTGTTTGTAATTTTGAACATTTTTAACGTGTTTAGCTCCAGCCAAAAAATCTTTTCTAAGCTTTTTGGAAAACATAGGGAAGGGTTATCACCCCTGTGACATTTGTTTTGCTGTCTTTCCTCCTCTTCAGAAGATTTCACCTCACTTTTTTGTCCCAATGAAAAATGTTTTTTGAAAATTTGTTTTTTTTTGTGGAACAAGGATTGGAAAGCATCAGTGGAAAGGAGAAATTGTTTTCCCATATTAACTCTTACAGGAGAGAATTTCCCTTCCTAGGGGTAGATTTCATCTCACTTCCTGTTGTCTCCTTCCGTTTGCAAGTAGGAGTCGTTTGTAAGTTAGATGTTTGAAAGTAGGGTCCTGCCCTATATACTCAGCAGAAATTTGGGCCTTAGGTGTTGCTGTGGCCACAACACTGTAAGCCCTCACAGGGCCCTGCTGTGAAATATTAGATCAAGAATTGTAATTACATGCCCCTGTTGAACAGGAGCTGAAAAATTAGGCCTTAGGCACTGGTGCTGGTGCCACAACACTGCAACCCCTCACAGACACTCTAGTTGGAATGCAGGAACGAGCCCTGCTGCAAAGTATTGCTTCAAAAATTGTAATTACACGCCCCTGTTAGACAGGGGCAGAAAAATTGGGCCTTAGGCACTGGTGCTGGTGCCACAACACTGCAACCCCTCACAGACACTCTAGTTGGAACGCAGGAACGAGCCCTGCTGCAAAGTATTGCATCAAAAATTGTAATTACACGCCCCTGTTAGACAGGGGCAGAAAAATTGGGCCTTAGGCACTGGTGCTGGTGCCACAACACTGCAACCCCTCACAGACACTCTAGTTGGAATGCAGGAATGAGCCCTGCTGCAAAGTATTACATCAAAAATTGTAATTACACGCCCCTGTTAAACAGGGGAAGAAAAAATTGGGCCTTAGGCACTGGTGCTGGTGCCACAACACTGCAACCCCTCACAGACACTCTAGTTGGAACGCAGGAACGAGCCCTGCTGCAAAGTATTGCATCAAAAATTGTAATTACACGCCCCTGTTAGACAGGGGCAGAAAAATTGGGCCTTAGGCACTGGTGCTGGTGCCACAACACTGCAACCCTTCACAGACACTCTAGTTGGAATGCAGGAACGAGCCCTGCTGCAAAGTATTACATCAAAAATTGTAATTACACGCCCCTGTTAAACAGGGGCTGAAAAATTGTGCCTTAGGCACTGGTGGTGGCGCCGAGAACCAAAAATGTTCTTACAAGCTATCAGCGTGATGATTGAGGAGGAAGAGGATAATTACTCAGGGATAGTCACTCAGCATCAGCATAGGCAGTCTTTGAAGGGATCTGAGATTTCAAAAAAAAATATTCGGTTACATCAGCATCAGGTGCTTGGTAGCTGGTGGTGATCCAAGACTCATTCATTTTTATGAAGGTCAGCCGATCGACCGAGTCGGTGGACAGACGCACCCTGTGATCGGTTACCACGCCTCCAGCAACACTGAATGTGCGTTCCGAAAGAACGCTGGATGCAGGACAGGCCAGTAGCTCAATTGCATACTGTGCAAGCTCTGGCCAGTGATCCATCCTCAAGATCCAGTAACCCAGAGGATTTTCGGTGGGAAAGGTGTCCAAGTCTGATCTTGCCCCTAGGTATTCCTGCACCATGTAAAACAGACGCTCGCGATGGTTGCTGGAACCGATCATACCTTGGGGCTGCGGACCAAAAAATTGTCTGAACGCATCGGTCAGACGGCCACCTTCTCCACCGCTCCTTCTTTGACTGACCGAAGCCTCAGCAACACGTTGTCCAGAAACAGGAGTTTGTAACCTCCCAGTCTCTGGGAACGCGTTGCACAGACCTTTCTGCAAGGCCTCCCGAAGATGTTTCATCCTCTGCTCCCTCTGCGATGGCAAGATAAGGTCCGCAACCTTACCCTTGTAACGTGGATCAAGGAGGGTTGCCAGCCAGTATTGGTCCTTCTCCTTGATACCACGAATACGAGGATCCTTACGCAGGCTTTGCAGGATCAGGGAGGCCATGCAGCGTAGGTTTGCTGAGGCATTTGGTCCGGAGTCCTCTGGGTCACTAAGGACAACAACGTCCGCAGCCACCTCCTCCCAGCCACGTACAAGTCCATGTGTTCCTTGGGACTGATCCCTTAAAGACTGCTGGTGATGCTGAGTGCCAGGCTCCACCTCCATACTGACACAATCTTCCTCCTCCTCCTCCTCCTCCTCGTCCTCTTCCTGTGTGATCGGCGGGCACGCAGGAACACTGTCTGGATAAAGGGGGCCTTGAGAGCTAAGGAAGTCCTCCTCTTCCTGCCTCTGTTCTGCCTCAAGTGCCCTGTCCATTATTCCACGCAGCGTGTGCTCCAACAGGTGGACAAGGGGGACAGTGTCACTGATGCATGCACTGTCAGTGCTCACCATCCTCGTGGCCTCCTCGAATGGTGACAGGACAGTGCATGCATCCCTGATCATGGCCCACTGGCGTGGGGAAAAAAAACCAAGCTCCCCTGACCCTGTCCTGGTGCCATAGTCGCACAGGTACTCATTGATGGCCCTCTGCTGCGTGTGCAGCCGCTGCAGCATGGCCAACGTTGAGTTCCACCTGGTGGGCATGTCACAGATTAGGCGGTTCTTGGGCAGGTTAAACTCCTTTTGGAGGTCCGTCAGCCGAGCACTGGCATTATATGACCGGCGGAAATGCACACAGACTTTCCTGGCCTGCCTCAGGACATCCTGTAAGCCCGGGTACCTGCCCAAGAACCGCTGCACCACCAAGTTAAGGACGTGAGCCAAACAGGGCACATGGGTCATTTGTCCCTGTCGGAGGGCAGAGAGGAGGTTGGTGCCATTGTCGCAAACCACCATTCCTGCCTTAAGTTGGCGTGGCGTCAACCACCTCTGAACCTGCCCCTGCAGAGCTGACAGAACCTCTGCCCCAGTGTGGCTCCTGTCCCCCAAGCACACCAGCTCAAGCACCGCATGGCATCTTTTGGCCTGCGTACTTGCGTAGCCCCTTGAACGCCTACGGAGCACCGCTGGTTCCGAGGAAGAGGCCATGGAGGAAGAAGAAGAGGAGGGGGTGGAGGAGAGAGGTGTGTCACAATCAGCATTTTGGAGGCGTGGTGGCGGAACAACCTCCAACACTACTGCACCTTGTCCTGCATCCTTCCCAGCTGCCAGCAGAGTCACCCAATGCGCCGTGAAACTTAGGTAACGTCCCTGTCCATGCCTGCTGGACCATGAGTCAGCGGTAATATGCACCTTACCGCTGACCGCCCTGTCCAGCGAGGCATGGACATTGCCTTCCACATGCCGGTAGAGAGCCGGAATCGCCTTCCGTGAGAAAAAGTGGCGTTTGGGTACCTGCCACTGAGGAACCGCACATTCCACAAACTCACGGAAGGGGGCAGAGTCTACCAACTGAAAAGGCAGCAGTTGAAGTGCTAGCAATTTTGCCAAGCTAGCATTCAACCGCTGGGCATGTGGATGGCTGGGAGCAAACTTCTTTCGGCGGTGCAGCAGCTGGGGCAGGGAAATTTGCCTGGTACAATCTGACGTCGGTGTACCAAAAGCAGATTGCCCACAAGTACTTGGCTGTGACACACCTAATTCTACACCTTCATTCCTCTCACTGCAGGTCTCAGAGAGGACTGAAGGTCTAGTGGGGTTGGAAATCTCAGCTGATGAGGAGCAAGGAGAGATCCTCTTTGTTCTTTGGTGTGGGTCTTTTAGATACGCTTGCCAACGAACTGCATGGCAGGTCAACATATGTCTGGTCAAGCATGTGGTACCCAAGCGGGAGATGTTTTGGCCACGCGAGATACGCTTGAGACATATGTTGCAAATAGCAGCGGTGCGATCTGATGCACTCGTCTCAAAAAAGGCCCACACCAAAGAACTTTTTGAATAACGCGCAGAGACTGCAGCGCCCTGCACATGTGGAGCTTTGGGGTGTGATGCAGTCAATGTGCTGCCCTTAGGCTGGCCCCTGGAGGGCATCCTGCCTCGTTGGTGATGTGCCGCCTCCTCCTCCTCCTCCTCCTCCTCCTCCTCCTCTCTCCTATCAGGCACCCACGTTGAGTCAGTGACCTCATCATCCCCTCCCTCCTCATCACTGGAGCAAACCTGGCAGTATGCTGCAGCAGGGGGAGCATGACTGCCAGATTGCTGTCCTTCTTGGGCACCCCCTCTGTCCGTGCTCATGTTACTGCCTTCATCGAGCTCAGTATCATCATCAGAGCCTTTCAAACGCTGGGCATCCTCCCAGACAAGCCTGCCTGTCAGTAGGAAGATAACAGGAACGGATCTAGCTGAACACTGTGAGCAGGACGCACTGTACTAAATGTAAATAGTCTAGCTGCCTGACCGTGGTACTAATAGGATCAAATAGAACACCTGTAATTTTCTTCAGGTAGCTTTATATACTGTAACCAGACAAGCCTGCCTGTCAGTAGGAAGATAACAGGAACGGATCTAGCTGAACACTGTGAGCAGGACGCACTGTACTAAATGTAAATAGTCTAGCTGCCTGACCGTGGTACTAATAGGATCTAATAGAACACCTGTAATTTTCTTCAGGTAGCTTTATATACTGTAACCAGACAAGCCTGCCTGTCAGTAGGAAGATAACAGGAACGGATCTAGCTGAACACTGTGAGCAGGACGCACTGTACTAAATGTAAATAGTCTAGCTGCCTGACCGTGGTACTAATAGGATCAAATAGAACACCTGTAATTTTCTTCAGGTAGCTTTATATACTGTAACCAGACAAGCCTGCCTGTCAGTAGGAAGATAACAGGAACGAATCTAGCTGAACACTGTGAGCAGGACGCACTGTACTAAATGTAAATAGTCTAGCTGCCTGCCCGTGGTACTAATAGGATCAAATAGAACACCTGTAATTTTCTTCAGGTAGCTTTATATACTGTAACCAGACAAGCCTGCCTGTCAGTAGGAAGATAACAGGAACGGATCTAGCTGAACACTGTGAGCAGGACGCACTGCACTAAATGTAAATAGTCTAGAAGATAACAGGAACGGATCTAGCTGAACACTGTGAGCAGGACGCACTGCACTAAATGTAAATAGTCTAGAAGATAACAGGAACGGATCTAGCTGAACACTGTGAGCAGGACGCACTGCACTAAATGTAAATAGCAGGAACGGATCTAGCTGAACACTGTGAGCAGGATGCACTGCACTAAATGTAAATAGTCTAGAAGATAACAGGAACGGATCTAGCTGAACACTGTGAGCTGGACGCACTGCACTAAATGTAAATAGCAGGAACGGATCTAGCTGAACACTGTGAGCAGGACGCACTGCACTAAATGTAAATAGCAGGAACGGATCTAGCTGAACACTGTGAGCAGGACGCACTGCACTAAATGTAAATAGCAGGAACGGATCTAGCTGAACACTGTGAGCAGGACGCACTGCACTAAATGTAAATAGTCTAGAAGATAACAGGAACGGATCTAGCTGAACACTGTGAGCAGGACGCACTGCACTAAATGTAAATAGTCTAGATAGAAGATAACAGGAACGGATCTAGCTAAACTGAATACAGTGTATATATATTTATGCAACACCTGGGATGCATATATATACACAATACACTGTAAGTGCAGCTAACTCACTGACTGTTCTGCCTAATCTATCTAACTCAAATCAAATGACACTGTCTGTCTCTCTCTCTATCTCTCAGCACACCGGAACACACACTACACAGGGCCACCGTGCAGGCGGCCTTATATAGTGTGGGGTGTGTACTAAATCCCCTGAGCCATAATTGGCCAAAGCCACCCTGGCTTTGGCCAATTACAGCTCTCTCTACTGACGGCGCTGTGATTGGCCAAGCATGCGGGTCATAGTGCATGCTTGGCCAATCATCAGCCAGCAATGCACTGCGATGCCGCAGTGAATTATGGGCCGTGACGCGCCACACGAATTTGGAGCGAACAACCCATATCGTTCGCAATTCGACGGACGGTCGAACAGCCTATGTTCGAGTCGAACATGGGTTCGACTCGAACACGAAGCTCATCCCTATTGGTGTGTGAGAAGAGAAACCTTGTATTCAATCCTGGCAGAGACAGGAAGCCAGTGGAGTGAGTGGAGAATGGCAGTAATGTGCTCATGTTTCTGCACTCTCATCAGGATGCTTGCTGCAGAGTTTTAGATGTACTGAAGCCTCTGAAGACTCTTTCTAGTAATCCCAAAGCAAGAACAGCTTCTGGGTAGGCTCGGAAGGCTGTCTGCAAGGTTTAGTGTGAACTATGGGAATGTTTGACCATTCTTCCAGAAGTGCATTTGTGAGGCCAGGCACTGATGTTGGATGAGAAGGCCTGGCTCGCAGTCTCTGCTCTAATTCAGGCAAAAAGGTGTTCTATCGGGTTGAGGTCAGAACTCTGAGCAGCCAGTTAAGTTCCTCCACCTCAAACTCACTCATCCATGTCTTTATGGAACTTGACTGGCCTAGACAGAGACCTCGACACAACAGAACACCTTGGGGATTAATTAGAGTGGAGACTGTAAGCCAGGCCTTCTTGTCCAACATCAGTGCCTAACCTCACAAATGCACTTGAAAGAATGGTCAAACATTCCTATAGACACACTCCTAAATCTTGTGGACAGCCTTCCCAGAACAGTTGAAGCTGTTATAGCTCCAAAGGGTTGAATTTTGAATCCTATGGACTAAGACTGGGATGCCATTACAGTTCATGTGCGTTTAAAGGCAGGCATCCCAATACTTAGGGCAATATCATGTATATTGCTTGTGACACTGAGCATGGCTATGGACTTAGGGCTGGTTCACACCACAGAGATGCAGACAACATATGTGAGGCTGCCTGCTGGCTAAGTGGGTAGCAATTCCATCTAGCAGCACTGGGGTTGCTGGTTCAATTCCCCAACACGCTACTGCTTGTGATGAAGTTTATATGTTCTCCCTGTGTGGGTTTCTCACCATAATGCAAAGACTAGGGATGAGCCGAACACCCCCCTGTTCGGTTCGCAATTTGTTCAAACACGCAAACACCGTTAAAGTCTATGGGACATGAATATGAATAATCAAAACTGCTAATTTTAAAGGCTTATATGCAAGTTATTGTCATAAAAAGTGTTTGGGCACCTGGGTCCTGCCCCAGGGGACATGGATCAATGCAAAAAAAGTTTTAAAAACTGACTTTTTTTCGGGAGCAGTGATTTTAATAATGCTTAAAGTGAAACAATAAAAGTGTAATATTCCTTTAAATTTTCATACCTGGGGGGTGTCTATAGTATGCCTGTAAAGGGGCGCATGTTTCCCATGTTTAGAACAGTCTGACAGCAAAATAACATTTCAAAGGAAAAAAAGTAATTTAAAACTACTTGCGACTATTAATGAATTGCTGGTCCGACAATACACATAAAAGTTCATTGATAAAAACGGCATGAGAATTCCCCACAGGGGAACCCCGAACCAAAATTGAAAAAAGAAATGACGTGGGGGCCCTTCAGGTCTGGTATGGATATTAAGGGGAACCCTGGCCAATTTTTTTTTTTTTAAATGGCGTGGGGTCCCTCTCAAAATCTATACCAGATCCTTTAGGTCTGGTATAGATTTTAAGGGGAACCCCGCGCCAGAATAAAAAAAAATGGCGTGGGTCCCCCCAAAAATCCATACCAGACCCTTATCCGAGCATGCAACCTGGCAGGCCGCAGGAAAAGAGGGGGGACGGGAGAGTGCCCCCCCTCCTGAACCGTACCAGGCCACATGCCCTCAACATTGGGAGGGTGCTTTGGGGTAGCCCCCAAAACACCTTGTCCCGATGTTGATGGGGACAAGGGCCTCATCCCCACAACCCTTGCCCGGTGGTTGTGGGGGTCTGCGGGCGGGGGGCTTATCGGAATCTGGAAGCCCCCTTTAACAAGGGGACCCCCAGATCCCGGCCCTCCCTCCTGTGTGAAATGGTAAAGGGAGTACAAAAGTACCCCTACCATTTCACAAAAAAACTGTCAAAAATGTTAAAAATGACAAGAGACAGTTTTTGACAATTCCTTTATGTAAATGCTTCTTCTTTCTTCTATCTTCTTTCTTCTATCTTCTATTTTCCTTCGGTTTCTTCCTCCATTTTCTTCTTCTTCTGGTTCTTCTGGTTCTTGTCCGGCATCTTCCTCTGCGGCGTCTTCTTCCCTTCTTCTCCTCGGGCCGCTCCACATCCATGATGGCATGGAGGGAGGCTCCCGCTGTGTGACGCTTCTCCTCTTCTGATGATTCTTAAATAATGGGGGGCGGGGGCACCCAGTGACCCCACCCCCTCTTACGCACGAGGACTTGACGGGGACTTCCCTTTGGCATTCCCCGTGTCATCAGAGGGGGCGGGGTCACCCGTTACATAACCCCGCCCCTTCTGACGTCACGGGGAATGCCACAGGGAAGTCCCCGTCAAGTCCCTGTGCGTCAGAGGGGGGCAGGGTCACCAGGTGGCTCCATCCCCCCCTTATTTAAGAACCGTTAGAAGAGGAGAAGCGTCACACAGTGGGAGCCTCCATGCCATTATGGATGCGGAGCGGCCCTGACCTGACCTGACCTGAAGGGTCTGGTATAGATTTTGAGGGGGACCCCAAGCCATTTTTTAAAAAATTTTGGCCGGGGTTCCCCTTAATATCTATACCAGACCTGAAGGGCCTGGTATGGAAATTAGGGGGACCCCCACATCATTTTTTTAAAATTTTGGTTCGGGGTTCCCCTGTGGGGAATTCCCATGCTGTTTTTATCAATCAACTTTTATGTATATTGTCAGACCGGCAATTCATTATTAGCCGTGAGTAGTTTTAAATGACTTTTTTTCCTTTGAAATGTCATTTTGCTGTCAGACTGTTCTAAATACGGGAAACATGTGCCCCTGTACAGGCATTCTATAGACACCCCCCAGGTACGAAATTTAAAGGAATATTATACTTTTATTGTTTCACTTTAAGCATTATTAAAATCAATGCTCCTGAAAAAACGGCCGTTTTTAAACCTTTTTTTTGCATTGATCCATGTCCCCTGGGGCAGGACCCAGGTCCCCAAACACTTTTTATGACAATACCATGCATATAAGCCTTTAAAATTAGCACTTTTGATTTCTCCCATAGACTTTTAAAAGGGTGTTCAGCGGCTTTCGAATTTGCCGCGAACACCCCAAATTGTTCGCTGTTCGGCGAACTGGCCAACAGCCGATGTTCGAGTCGAACATGAGTTCGACTCAAACTCAAAGCTTATCCCTAGCAAAGACATGCTGGCACTTCATTTGTCTCCTGTCGAAATAGTCTCTAATGTAAGAAAGTTAGTTTTGGACTTTAGATTGGAAGCTCATTGCAGCCATGGACTGATGTTAATGTTTGTTAGCACTAATCATGCCCAGGGACTTGGACATTTAAAATTGTAGGGTTTACACTGCACAGGTACATATGCTTAGAAAACTGTTGCTTTGTTTATGTGCATGCAAATGGACTTCGATCTCTGACCTCTAGTTGGAGATTTGATGCACATAGCCAGGGGCTAACACAGTTGCAAATAGTATTATGTGTTCCTGCCCATCTGGTGCAATCACTTTAGACATACATGAACAGATAGATTGAAATATACTGGTGGGCATGTACTTCTATTGGGCATGTGTCAGTGTGCTAACAATACAAAAGAAAAAATGATAAAAGGAACTAAAACACTCTGCTGACAAATATAATTAGCAGACTAAAGGCAGAATTAAGCCCTGTCCTAATGGATCTACAGACAATTGCTAACACCAAATATAATAGGTGTGTTCCTCTGAATTCATGGGACATATGACAAAAAAACAGAGAAAAAGGTGAATTCTTCAATGAGGAACATGCAGTAGTCAGATCATGAAAATATTATTTAATGAAAAAAACTCACGTTAAACACCAATCCAGAAAAAGATATCCTGAAAAAACAGGTACCATCACCAATTTAAAAATGACAACTAGGTCATACACAGACGCAAATGGCCACCTAACCAAACCAACCAATCACACCACATATATAACCTCATGCATAATAATGTGATACAGATGATTACAATTGGATATACTGATAGGCTAGAGTCCATAGATACCAGGAAACAACAACAAGTAGCGTTGAGGGTTCCCTGGATAGTGCGTGTTAAGTAATGGACGTAGTCGGCCCAGCAGAGATCTTGAGGGAACAGGGAACCCAGAACAATTCACTGGGAAGGGAGAGGGGAGAGGGAGAGAACGGCCATTCAGGTGGAAGCCAGGGACAGAGGGACCAGGGGCTAGCTCAGCAACGGCTGAGAAGATATGCAAGGGTACACGACTGTGTAATGGAAGTCTCTCTGATTCAGTAATGGTTCACAACACTGGAGGCCAAATCTAGTGAAAGGACGGAAGATGAAGATATAAGAGGCTGGGGAGTGGTGAAATAGGGGCCTGGGACAAGCTGGATGGCTTACTGGATGGACCGGGTAGCATGTAGTGGACACCAGGTGATCATAGAGAATAACTGTCCCCAGATGGGGATATAAACAGGTAAGGTCTCACCCGGAGCTGGCTGCGGTCCACGTCAGGAGCAGAAAGTTGAGCTCTCACCAGCTCCCAGTTGCACAAAGTTCCGTCCCTTAGAAGAACATCCTCAGTAGGTATCCAGTGGCGGTGTCTTAAGAATGAGGTCGATGGGAAGGTGAATGCAGCAGACAACACCGACTCTCCTCACACAGTGAGCTCCCCTCGTACTGTTCCCGCGGGCTGATTCAGACAGCCCATACGTTCCTGGGCCAATGGTGTCAGGGCTGGTAGGTGGGACTGCAAGTCTGAAGGAGCGCTATGGACAGCGTGATGGCGTCATGCTGACGCGTTTCATCCGTAACTTGGATTTCATCAGAGCATGCGCAGTAGCTAAATTCATCGTCTTATAAAGCATCAAGGCGGAACCACGTACGGGCTTCAACGTCTTGTTGTCATAGCTACGGCATTGATCACTGACAGCCACACACGTAAACAGATAATTAAAAGCACATACGTAATAGGAGTGGGTCCGTGAGTACGTGCAAACAGGAAGGAAGGTTAGAAGGAAAGGTGACAACATAAGTGAAAGCCCCAAAAGAAAAGTTAAAAAAGAAAGAAAATTAAAACAATAATAACAAAACAAGAGCACTAACAAAGGAAAAGAAAAAAAGAGAAGAAAAGAGGAAGGAGAAGGGAAAACAAACCAGAATTGGATGGACTATCAATGAGACGTACGATTGGAAAGTAGATGAAGGAGACTAAGGGAGAAGCTATTAATGCTGGGATTACTGAAATGATGACAGACTGGGTAGACTTCGACAGAACAATCCAGCAATAAGAAGGAGAGAATGAACGATGTAATAAATGAACTACTGTGTAAGGAACACAGCAAGGTTGCACTCGTTATTCAACCCTTGTGGATACATACTGTTAATATTGTATATCCACATTTTCTCCTTCTGGTACAGTATCCTGTCGAAGTCACCCCTTCTTTGTGGAAGGTTAAGTCTGTAAATGCCTTTGAAAGAAAGCCCATCGGGCTTCCCTCCATGGCATTGAAGAAAATGTAGAGGAATGGGTCGTTCATCATCCTTAGCAAGGATGCTCTGAACATGTTCACCCATTCTAACCTTCAACTGTCTCTTTGTTTTACCTACATAGTGTTTCCCACATGGGCAAGTAAGCATGTAAATAACCCTGGTAGTGTTACAGTTGATAAAGTTATCTATTGTAAAATGCTTTTTGCCCTCAGAGTCGGTAAACGTGTCAGTACGTTCGACATACTTACAGACCGAACAGTGGCCACATTTGAACATACCTTTCATGGGAGGTAATTGGGTAAGCCAGTTAGAAGTGGGTGATCTTGTATACTCGGAATGTATAAGGCTATCTTTTAAATTTTTAGAACGGCGGGCCGTCAAAAGTGGTCTAGTGCCAACTATTTTGCCCAAGGTGGGAGACTCAGACAGGATATGCCAATGTTGGTTGAGTATGGACCTCACTTGGTCCCAATGGGCACCATATTTGGTGATGATCCTAAGGGGCGCCTGTGAATCTTTGGGGAGCACAGGGTCCTTCTTCCTAAGGAGTATTGGCCGTTCTGTCTGAGTCGCTCTCCTTCTGGCCTCCCTGATGCAGGAATGAGAGTAGCCTCTCTCTCTGAATCTTTTATAAAGCTCCCTTGATTCAGCAGCAAAATCCTCTTGGTTAGAGCAGTTTCTACGAGCTCTAAGAAATTGGCCCACTGGTATTGCCTTAATGAGGGATTTGGGGTGATCACTTGAAGCCAGAAGAAGTGTATTTGCTGCTGTGGGCTTTCTAAAGGTCTTGGTTTTGATCAGACCATTGTTAACTTGTATTGTTAAATCAAGAAACGAGAGGGTGTGGGGACTGGAGCAAAAGGTGAGCTTAATGTTTCGGTCGTTGGAATTCAGCTCATCCATGAATAACTGCAGTTCATGTTCGGAGCCACCCCAAATCATGAGGACATCATCAATGTACCTCAGCCACATGTGACAGTGGCCGAGGTACATTGACGAGGGATAAACTAGCTCTTCCTCCCACATACCCAGGTGTAAACAGGCATACGAGGGTGCCCACGGAGCTCCCATGGAGGTCCCCCTTATTTGCTGGTAGAAGGCTCCCAGGAATTGGAAGCAGTTATGCTCAAGTAGAAAGGTGAGAATTTCACCTATGAATTCGTTCTGCTGTCCAAGAGATGGGAACCTCCGCTCAAGAAAAAATTGAACTGCACGTAGACCCCAGGTATGGGATATGGATGTATACAGAGATTCAACATCAATCCCTACCAAAAGTACTCCAGGAGGCACGGTCAGGGAATCAAGTTGCCGCAGAACATCCCTAGTGTCTTGTACAAACGAAGGTAGGTCAAATAGCAGGTCCTTGATGAGGGCATCAATGAACTTGCCCACTTTTTCGAGGGGACCATTGACGGCAGACACAATAGGTCTGCCGGGGGGGTTTTGCAGGGACTTATGGAGCTTGGGAATGATATAAAATGTAGGGGTGTTGAACTGTTGTACACGCAGATAATTGAATTCTTTTTTAGTGATCAGCTTTTCCTCCAGGCCGAGGCTAAGGAGGCGATTAAGGGCATTGACAATGGTAGTGAAAGGATTAGAGTGGAGCTTGCGGTAAGTGGATTCATCTGCAAGTAATCTTTTGACTTCACACTCATATTGCCTCTCGGTTAAGAGAACAACATTACCTCCCTTGTCACTGCCCTTAATGACAATGCCGGGAGCTTCTTCAAGCTCCTTCAACGCTTTTCTTTCCTCACGTGATATGTTATCCAGTCCCCTATATTTCCAATTTACTTTGGAAAGATCCCTCTTAACTTGGTTTAGAAAAAATTCGATGGGTTTGTACTTGGAAAGTGGAGGCATTTTGGTAGACCTAATAGGCAAATTTCACGAACGAGTCAATGCATGTTGGTAGCTTAAAGTCTCAGTATCTGAGTCAAACTCAGAATTCTCCTGTAAAAGGGAAATTAGAGCGTCAAAGGCCTTCCCCTCTTCCCGATCTAGGGGTGTCTGTTGAGACTTATCCTCTCTTGATGAGTGCCAGTATTTAAAAATTACCTTTCTGAGGAAGAGAGAAATATCTTTATAAACCTCAAACTCATTCATCCCAGATCTGGGGGAGAAGGAGAGGCCCTTTTTAAGTAGTGACAGATGATGTTCGTTTAGAGGGAACTGGGTAAGATTAACTACCTTCATGTCTGCCAGGGAAATTGAAGAGGTTGGGTCAGGAGTAATAATGGGGTACATTATGTTCTGTGTGTTTTGTTCCTCAATTGTCGCTGACTCCTGCGTGTTTCTCGTGCCCTTCCCTGGTGGGGAGGGGACTGGTGTATAGTTTTTGAACCCCTTACATTTGATTTCACTTTCCCTGAGGAGGTAGTAGGGTTGTCTGTGAGCAGTGGGTCTTTGTCTAAAAAAGTCACTGAAAGCTCTTTACGTTCACTATCGCTCTCAGAAGATGAATGGTGATTATATTTGGTTTTAGAGCTGTTGTGTCTACCTCTACTTCGACGGGATCTACTTCTGCCCACATGAATTGTGGGATCAAAAAGATCACCTTGTTCCAGATCCTGTAGATTTTGCTTAAATTTGTCCTGTTTTTGACTTTTTAGGTTTTTTTTGTGTTTTCTCTACTTCTTTTTTAAGGAGATCATTGTGTTTATCAAACAGGGGATTCGTTTTGAAAGGTTCAAGTAACCCAGCACTTACTTCAATATCTGCCTTAATCTCATTCAGCTGGATTTGTTCTTCATCAACAATCATTTGCATAATTTCTAAGCCACGTTTGACACAGCTGGCTTTCCATGCCTCAATAAACCGAGGAGTATGGAGGTGTCCAGCTGGAGTGACACGTTCTCTCAAGCCCCGTGGGATAATGCCTCTTTCAATATGGGATTTTAGGGACGAAATGTCCCATTTCCTATTTAGAAATTTTATGGTCAATCTTTTATGATTTTTGAACAAAGACTGAAGTGTATCTTCACCGTCTCTTGGGGTAGGTTGGTCACTGGCAAAAGCTGACTGAATCTCTCGTTCAATATCATCATCTAACTGGTAGGCCATACCAAGAAGAAATAAGAAGGGGCAAAAAGTAAAATTAATTAAAGACAAAAAGGAAAAAGAGCAAGATAGAAGCGAGAAATACAGACAAAAAACAAAAGGAAAAGGAACTAGAAAACAAAAGGAATAGGTAGTCACGGACCCAACCTCAAATAAAAAAGGTAGGCAGATGGTACGGATTGGCGTAAGTGATTACGCAGAGTGAAGTTCAAGAAGGGAAGTCTGATCCCGCAAGGACATAATCAAAAGAAAAAATGATAAAAGGAACTAAAACACTCTGATGACAAATATAATTAGCAGACTAAAGGCAGAATTAAGCCCTGTCCTAATGGATCTACAGACAATTGCTAACACCAAATATAATAGGTGTGTTCCTCTGAATTCATGGGACATATGACAAAAAAACAGAGAAAAAGGTGAATTCTTCAATGAGGAACATGCAGTAGTCAGATCATGAAAATATTATTTAATGAAAAAAACTCACTTTAAACACCAATCCAGAAAAAGATATCCTGAAAAAACAGGTACCATCACCAATTTAAAAATGACAACTAGGTCATACACAGACGCAGATGGCCACCTAACCAAACCAACCAATCACACCACATATATAAACTCATGCATAATAATGTGATACAGATGATTACAATTGGATATACTGATAGGCTAGAGTCCATAGATACCAGGAAATAACAACAAGTAGCGTTGAGGGTTCCCTGGATAGTGCGTGTTAAGTAACGGACGTAGTCGGCCCAGCAGAGATCTTGAGGGAACGGGGAACCCAGAACAATTCACTGGGAAGGGAGAGGGGAGAGGGAGAGAACGGCCATTCAGGTGGAAGCCAGGGACAGAGGGACCAGGGGCAAGCTCAGCAACGGCTGAGAAGATATGCAAGGGTACACGACTGTGTAATGGAAGACTCTCTGATTCAGTAATGGTTATTACGGCTATTACGTATGTGCTTTTAATTATCTGTTTACGTGTGTGGCTGTCAGTGATCAATGCCGTAGCTATGACAACAAGACGTTGAAGCCCGTACGTGGTTCCGTCTTGATGCTTTATAAGACGATGAATTTAGCTACTGCGCATGCTCTGATGAAATCCAAGTTACGGATGAAACGCGTCAGCATGACGCCATCACGCTGTCCATAGCGCTCCTTCAGACTTGCAGTCCCACCTACCAGCCCTGACACCATTGGCCCAGGAACGTATGGGCTGTCTGAATCAGCCCGCGGGAACAGTACGAGGGGAGCTCACTGTGTGAGGAGAGTCGGTGTTGTCTGCTGCATTCACCTTCCCATCGACCTCATTCTTAAGACACCGCCACTGGATACCTACTGAGGATGTTCTTCTAAGGGACGGAACTTTGTGCAACTGGGAGCTGGTGAGAGCTTAACTTTCTGCTCCTGACGTGGACCGCAGCCAGCTCCAGGTGAGACCTTACCTGTTTATATCCCCATCTGGGGACAGTTATTCTCTATGATCACCTGGTGTCCACTACATGCTACCCGGTCCATCCAGTAAGCCATCCAGCTTGTCCCAGGCCCCTATTTCACCACTCCCCAGCCTCTTATATCTTCATCTTCCGTCCTTTCACTAGATTTGGCCTCCAGTGTTGTGAACCATTACTGAATCAGAGAGACTTCCATTACACAGTCGTGTACCCTTGCATATCTTCTCAGCCGTTGCTGAGCTAGCCCCTGGTCCCTCTGTCCCTGGCTTCCACCTGAATGGCCGTTCTCTCCCTCTCCCCTCTCCCTTCCCAGTGAATTGTTCTGGGTTCCCCGTTCCCTCAAGATCTCTGCTGGGCCGACTACGTCCATTACTTAACACGCACTATCCAGGGAACCCTCAACGCTACTTGTTGTTGTTTCCTGGTATCTATGGACTCTAGCCTATCAGTATATCCAATTGTAATCATCTGTATCACATTATTATGCATGAGTTTATATATGTGGTGTGATTGGTTGGTTTGGTTAGGTGGCCATCTGCGTCTGTGTATGACCTAGTTGTCATTTTTAAATTGGTGATGGTACCTGTTTTTTTCAGGATATCTTTTTCTGGATTGGTGTTTAAAGTGAGTTTTTTTCATTAAATAATATTTTCATGATCTGACTACTGCATGTTCCTCATTGAAGAATTCACCTTTTTCTCTGTTTTTTTGTGCTAACAATACAACCTACCTTATATAAAGGGCTACAGTGGGGGGGTTCATTTGGCCTGAGAAGGTCATATTTTTTGCTGTGATTTGTGGGGGAGAAGGAATGATATTGTGCCTATTGACAAATGCCCAACTAGGGCCGTTTGCTGAAATTCTTGTGCATTTTTTCAATCAAAAGTGGGTTAATGTGGTCATACTGTCTATGGTGTGTGTGCATCCGTTGACGTCACACAGAAAGCCCGCCCCTTTTTTCCAGAAAATAAAGGGGCGGGCTCTGCGTGTGACGTCAATGGATGGTCACGCCCCATGGCTGTGTAAGGGATGCCAGACAGCGGGGACAACACAACAGAGGAAGACGGTGAGGGAGGAAGAACACAGCAGTGAGGAAGAACACGGCGGCGAGGAAGAACATAGCATCGGCAGAAGTAGGCAGTGGCAGAAGAGAGACAGCGACAGAAGGCAGAGACAGAAGATGGTGGCAAGAGAGACAGCACCAGGAGAAGACGGCGGGAGACACGGCTCGGGGGAGAAGACCACTCAGAGCTATTTTACAATAAAGGAATTGTCAAAAACCGGCTATTGTCTTTTGTCAAATTTCACTGCTTTTTTTTGGTGAATGGGTAGGGGTACAATGTACCCGATACCCATTCAAATAGGGGGCGGCCAGGATATGGGGGCCCCCTTTTTAAAGGGGGCTTCCAGATTCCGATAAGCCCCCGCCCACAGACCCCCACAACCACTGGGCAAGGGTTGAGGGGATGAGGCCCTTGTCCCCATCAACATGGGGACAAGGTGTTTTGGGGGGACCCCAAAGCACCCTCCCCAAGTTGAGGGCATGTGGCCTGGTACAGTTCAGGAGGAGGGGGGGATGAGATGGGGGGCTCTCATCACTCCCCCTCTTTTCCTGCAGCCTGCCAGGTTGCATGCTCGGATAAGGGTCTGGTATCGATTTTGGAGGGACCCCCGTGTCATTTATTTTTTCACATTTTGGCGCAGGGTTCCCCTTAATATCCACACCAGACCTGAAGGGCCTGGTATGGATTTTGGGGGGCCCCATGCAATTTTTTTTATATTTTGATGCACGTCTCCCCTTAATATTCATACTAGACCCGTAGGGCCTGGTAATGGACTATGTGGAGAACTCATGTCATTTTTTTCAATGATTTTTATCTATATTGCCAGGATCTGACAATACATTACAGCCTCGAGCAGTTTAAAATGAAATTTTTTCCTTTAGAAATGTAATTTTGCTGTGGTACTGTTCTAAACATGAGAGAGATGCGCTACTTTACAGGCACACTAAGGAAATCCCCCAGGCACGATATTAAAAGGAATATTTCATTTTTATTGTTTCACTTTAAGCATTATTAAAATCACTGATCCTGAAAAAACTGAAATTTTTAAAACTTTTTTTTGCATTGATACATGTTCCCTGGGGCAAGAAGCAGGTCCCTAAACACTTTTTATGGCAAAGAACAGAGCATGCAACCTGGCAGGCCGCAGGAAAAGAGGAGGGGTGACAGAGCGCCCTATATGAATGGGTATCGGGTACATTGTATCCCTACCCATTCACCAAAAAAAGCAGTGAAATGTGACAAAAGACAATAGCCGGGTTTTGACAATTCCTTTGTTTAAAATGTCTTCTTCTTTCCCCACTTCTTCCTCTGGTCTTCCTCCAGCTTCTTCTTCCCCTGCTCCTTTCTTCAGTTTTATCCTTCTTCCTCCAGCTTCTTCTTCCCCCCGCTTCATAGTTAGTCAGGTTAAAAAAAGACACAAATCCATCCAGTTCAACTTTAAAATCAATAAATAAATCAAATAAAAAATATTGTACAATCCAATATACCCAATTTTATACCCTCAGTTGATCCAGAGGAATGCAAAAAACCCCAGCAGAGCATGCCCCAATTTGCTATAGCAGGGGAAAAAATTCCTTCCTGATCCCCCAAGAAGCAATTGGATTTTCCCTGGATCAACTTTACCTATAAATGTTAGTACCCAGTTATATTATAGTTACATAGTTAGTCAGGTTGAAAAAAGACACAAGTCCATCCAGTTCAACCTTAAAAACAATAAATAAATAAAATAAAAAATAAATAGATAAAATAAGTCCTCCATCTTCCTCTGCTTCTTCCTCCAGTCTTCTCCATCTTCCTCTGGCTCCGGTCTTTCTCCTCCACAGCTCCCGGCATCGACCTGCTATGAAAATGAACCTCCTGCGATGCTCCAGCCAGCCGATCTGTCCGCTTCCATAGCGCACATTTCATATATAACTATGGGATGTGGCCGCTGGATGATGTCATCAGGAGACCCCGCCCCCTGTGACATCACTGACACATCATGCCCCATGTGGTATTCACAAGGGGCAGGGTCTCGGAGTCACGTCATTCACCCCATCGCAGCATTGGAGGAGCAGCGGAGAAGAAAGACCGGAGGATGGGCCGGGGGAAGAAGAAGCCGGAGAAAGATGGAGAAGACCGGAGGAAGAAACAGAGGAAGATAGAGGAAGAAGCGGGGGGAAGAAGAAGCTGGAGGAAGATGGAGAAGACTGGAGGAAGATGGAGGAAGAAGTGGGGGGAAGAATAAGCTGGGGGAAGATGGGGAAGACTGAAGGAAGACTGGAGGAAGAAGCTGGGAAAGAAGAAGACATTTTTAATAAAGAATGTACCTGATACCCATTCACACATTCACATGGGGTGGAGGCTGGGATCTGGGGGCATCCTTATTAAAGGGGGCTTCCAGATTCTGATAAGCCCCCCGCCTGCAGACCCCCAACAACCACCAGGCAAAGGTTGTGGGGATGAGGCCCTTGTCCCCATCAACATGGGGACAAGGTGCTTTGGAGTCAGACCCCAAAGCACCCTCCCCATGTTGAGGACATGTGGCCTGGTAAGTCCCCCCTCTTTGCCTGCGGCCTGCCAGTTTGCATGCTTGGATATGGGTCTGGTATGGATTTTGGGGGGACCCCCATGCCATTTTTTTCAAATTTTGGTGCAGGGTTCCCCTTAATATCTTTACCAGACCTAAAGGGTCTGGTATGGATTTTGGGGGGACCCCTACGCCATTTTTGAAAAAAAAATTGTGGTGGAGTTCCCCTTAATATCCGTACCAGACTCGAAGGGCCTGGTATGGACCGGTGGTGGGAACCTACGCCATTTTTTTCTTTGATTTTTAACTCTATATTTCCGGGAACCAGCAATTCATTACAGCCGCAAGCAATTTTGAATGAAATGTTTTCCTTTAGAAATGTAATTTTGCTGCGGTACAGTAAGAAACACGGGAAAGGTGTGCTACTTTACAGGCATACTATAGACACCCCCCAGACATGATATTTAAAGGAATTTTTCATTTTGATTGTTTCACTTTAAGCATTATTAAAATCACTAAAAAAACGGCCATTTTAAAAACATTTTTTCCAATTGATACATGTCCCCTGGGGCAGGACCCAGGTTCCTATACACTTTTTATGGCAAAGAACCTGAATATAAGCCTTCATTGAGAACTTTGGATTTTGCAGGTTCGAGCCCCATTGACTTCCACTATTCCTGTATATGTGATCTGACAGGCATTTTTGCCCGCAATAGTGCTGCTTTCCATTTGCATTAGCGCTCCGTTTCTGAGAGTTGAAGTCTTAATTGGCCTTATTTGGGCGCTATTTTCTGGGACTGCAGGAACATTTTTCGGCACTATAGTAAATGACCCCTGGAAGTCCAAAATCTTGCTTGAATATATTCTTTATTGTCATAGATTTGCCAGACAATACAGGGATTGCTGTTGACGCGTTTCAACATCCGTGAACAAGCAAGCCACACGCTTGTGAAACGCATCAACAGCAATTCCTGTATTTGTCTGGCAAATCTTTGACAAGAAAGAATATATTTAAGCAAGCATTGAAAATGTAGCACTGCCTGAAACTTGTTGAAAGCCGGCTAGCAACGTATTTATTTTTATTTATTTCTATATTTCTGATTGTCAGTTGTGCGTATAGATTTGTAACTGTATTATTTTAACCACTTCAGCTCCAGAAGGTTTTACCCACTTCCTGACCAGGCCATTTTTTGCTATACAGCACTGTATTAACTGAAAATTGCGCAGTCGTGCGACGTTGTACCCAAATTAAATTGACATCCTTTTTTTTCCTACAAATAGAGCTTTCTTTTGGTGGTATTTGATCACATCTGCGGTTTTTAGTGTTTGCGCTATAAACAAAAAAAGACCGATAATTTTGAAAAACAAATATTTTCTTTCTTTCTGCTATAAAACATTCCCAATAAAAAAAATTAAAAAATCTAATTTCTTCATCAATTTAGGCCAATATGTATTCTGCTACAAATTTTTGGTGCAAAAGTTATGGTGTCTACAAACTATGGATAGTTTTAGGGACTTTTTATTTTTGTATTGTGTTTACTAGTAATGGCGGCGCTCAGCGTTTTTTAGTGGGACTGCGACATTGCGGGAGTCAAATTGGACACTAATGGCCCATACACACGATCCGAATATCGTACAAAGACTGTCGTCCGAGGAAGAATCGTACTATTTTCGGATCGTGTGTACACTACTTTCGAGAGCCGATCATGACAGTTCATCCGATATTATTCGATCAGACATGCACGAAAATTGTCCTCGTACGATACCAGATCGTACGATTTTCATTTAGTCAGTATAGTTGTCATTCGAAAATACAATACAAATACATTACAACACATGACATCACTTCTGATTTTTTTTTTCCGTCGTACGAGAATTCTCGTGACTTTATTTACCTATTCAATTTCTACTTGTGACTATTAAGCGAAAAAGGTTGTATGATCTGTCATACAATATTCGGATCGTGTGTACGGGCCATTAGTGACACTTTTTGAGGACCAGTGACACAAATACAGTGATCAGTGCTAAAAAAAAACGCACTGTCACAATATAAATGAGACTGGCAGGGACTGGGTTAACACCAGGGGCGATCAAAGGGTTAAGTGTGTGCCTGGGGGATGGATACACTGGAGGAAAAGAGAGATCATGTTTTTAGCTTAGCTGAAACACAAGACCTCTCTTTTTCTCCCTGGCAGATCAGCAGTTTGCCTTGTTTACATAGGCACACCCCTAGTCTGTCTCTCCACAGAACGATTGGCTGGTCACTGATTGGTTTCCGTTGTGTCCAATCACAATGGGAGCAGCGCTCCGGTGGGGTGCACGCCCCCTACACCACGTGCACAAAATCACATACAGGTACGTGATTTTGCGCAGCCGGGCCGCTCTGCCGCAGTATATCTGCGGAAGCGGTTAATGTGCATTTTAACTTCTGCTTGAAAGGCTAATTTTGAACCTGAAAAGTAGCAGCTTTGTGATATTTAGTCTACACTGCACTTTTGTAATATGAAAACAAAAACTGTAATAAAGAAGAAGCCTTATCATTTAAACTCAAGTCCTTTGTGCTAGTTCTGCTTCTATGTTCATATTTCTGCATGACTATTGCACTTACATTTGCTGCTGCCTTTATGTGAGCATATCAGTAAGCTGACACTTGTAATATAATTCGCTGAATTTAAAACTTGGGGGATGATTTATTAAAGGCAAATAGGCCGTTCACTTTGCAAGGGAAGTTGCACTTTGCAATTGAATTGGCACCAGAGCTTACTGAATGAGGCAAAGTTCTGCTGACTTCCATCATCCAATCATGTGCAAGCAAAAATTTTTTTTTTTCCTTGCACAGGATTGGTTATTCTGTGCAAATTAAAACTTTACTACATTCACTGTGCTCTGAAAAAAATCCCCTTGCAAAGTGAACATTTACCTTTAGTAAATAAACTCCAGTGTCTTTGGGCTTATCTCAGGGATTGTTCATCAAGGATGTTTTCCTGACACAAGCATGACAGCATACACAAATTGGATAGGCTCCGCCCCTCGCCCAATCAGAACTGGTTATACTATATATAAATGAGTCGCCTCCCCCCAGGCGGCATTCTCTTTTTGTTCCTCAAATGCTCAGCTGGTTATAGCTATGACTCAAAGAAGAGTTTTATTTTTGCCCTCACCTTGCCGGATTCATCTGGCCAGCCGTACAGGTTCAGCCTCTTTCCTGTGACGAAGCCCCTCTGTTCAGTTCCATATGAGGGAGACCCCCCCAGGTCCAGATACTGGGGGCTGGGATACTGGTCTCTGGATGCAGGTAAAACTGTTCTGCCTTGTGGTTGGTTGGAACTGATCCAATCTCTCCTCTCTGGTGAGTTGTGGCCCCACACACACATTTTTTTTGTTAGTCTGGCTTTGGGTATGTTGGTTTCCATTGCAAAGATGCTGGAATTTTTTTGTCAGGACTGCCCTCTTCCAAGATGGCTCCTTGTCTGCTTCCTGTGGCTGGACTGCGCTTTCAGTCAGCAAGGAGCAGCAAGATGATTTTGGGGTAACTGCTGGCCGGCTGTAGTAGCGGCCAGGAGTCCCAGACGGCTGGCCGGGGAATGGATTGGTGGGCACCTGTTCAGGAATGGAGCCTCTCCCATCCCCCTTAGAGTCAGTCAGGGAGGGTTAGTGCACAGAGCAGGTAAGCTTTCCATGGGCTGTCATGGTGTGTCTGAATCATTATGCTGTTAATTAGGGATGAGCCAAACACCCCCCTGTTCGGTTCACACCAGAACATGCGAACAGGAAAAAAGTTTGCTCGAACACACGAACACCGTTAAAGTCTATGGGACACGAACATGAATAATCAAAAGTGCTAATTTTAAAGGCTTATATGCAAGTTATTGTCATAAAAAGTGTTTGGGGACCTGGGTCCTGCCCCAGGGGACATGGATCAATGCAAAAAAAAGTTTTAAAAATGGACGTTTTTTCAGGAGCAGTGATTTTAATAATGCTTAAAGTCAAGCAATAAAAGTGTAATATCCCTTTAAATTTCGTACCTGGGGGGTGTCTGTAGTATGCCTGTAAAGGGGCACATGTTTCCCGTGTTTAGAACAGTCTGACAGCAAAATGACATTTCGAAGGAAAAAAAACATTTAAAACTACTCGCGGCTATTGCATTGCCGACAATACACATAAAAGTTCATTGATAAAAACGGCATGGGAATTCCCCACAGGGGAACCCCGAACCAAAATGTAAAAAAAAAATGACGTGGGAGTCCCCCTAAATTCCATACCAGGCCCTTCAGGTCTGGTATGGATATTAAGGGGAACCCCCGGCCAAAATTTAAAAAAAAATGACGTGGGGTTCCCCCTAAATTCCATACCAGGCCCTTCAGGTCTGGTATGGATTTTAAGGGGAACCCTGCACCAAAAAAAAAAAAAGTCCCCCCAAAAATCCATACCAGACCCTTATCCGAGCATGCAACCTGGCAGGCCGCAGGAAAAGAGGGGGGATGAGAGTGTGGCCCCCCCTCCTGAACCATACCAGGGTGTTGATGAGGACAAGGGCCTCATCCCCACAACCCTGGCCGGTGGTTGTGGGGGTCTGCGGGCGGGGGGCTTATCGGAATCTGGAAGCCCTCTTTAACAAGGGGACCCCCAGATCCTGGCCCCTCCTGTGTGAAATGGTAAGGGGGTACTTACCCCTACCATTTCACTAAAAAACTGTCAAAAATGTTAAAAATGACAAGAGACAGTTTTTGACAATTCCTTTATTTAAATGCTTCTTCTTTCTTCTATCTTCCTTCATCTTCTTCTTCTTCTGGTTCTTCTGGCTCTTCTGGTTCTTCCTCCGGCGTTCTCGTCCAGCATCTCCTCCGCGGCGTCTTCTATCTTCTTCTCCTTGGGCCGCTCTGCACCCATGGCATGGGAGGAGGCTCCCGCTCTTCTCTTCATTTTCTTCTTCATCTTCTTCTCATCCTCTCCCACGTCATTTTTTTTTTTTTTTATTTTGGTTCGGGGTTCCCCTGTGGGGAATTCCCATGCCGTTTTTATCAATGAACTTCTATGTGTATTGTCGGCAATGCAATAGCCGCGGGTAGTTTTAAATGGGTTTTTTCCTTCGAAATGTCATTTTGCTGTCAGACTGTTCTAAACATGGGAAACATGCGCCCCTTTACAGGCATACTATAGACACCCCCAGGTACGAAATTTAAAGGGATATTACACTTTTATTGTTTGACTTTAAGCATTATTAAAATCACTGCTCCTGAAAAAACGGCCGTTTTTAAAACTTTTTTTGCATTGATCCATGTCCCCTGGGGCAGGACCCAGGTCCCCAAACACTTTTTATGACAATAACTTGCATATAAGCCTTTAAAATTAGCACTTTTGATTTCTCCCATAGACTTTTAAAGGGTGTTCTGCGGCATTCGAATTTGCCGCGAACACCCCAAATTGTTCGCTGTTTGGCGAACTTGCGAACAGCCAATGTTTGAGTCGAACATGAGTTCGACTTGAACTCGAAGCTCATCCCTACTGTTAATATACAAGCTGCCAAAGTAGGTTAAACTGCTGTGTATAGTTCTGTTTGTTTCATTTGCTTCACAGGTTTTGTTTGTCTGTAGTACTAATGCATGAACTGATATACAGGTAATTACTGCAAAGTTGAGTCTTTCCTATTAACTCAGCAATGCCTGGGATCACTGTGTCAATGCTCTAATTCTTGGATTTTCTGTTTTTAACCTTTTACAGGGCAGTTGCCTAATGTAGGTGATCCTGCCAGCTATATTAACCCTTCATTGTGCTGCTTATGACAGAGTGATGCTTCAGTATGGATGCCACTGCTATGCATTTATGTTGCTGCTATGCATTTAAGGTCTGCTTTTGGGTGCAACGTGTTTAATAATTGCTTTGCATTAACCTATTATGTCTAAATGCCCGCATGAAAAAAATTCAGTGTTCTGCTTAAGTTACAGTGCTTTAACTAATCGGTTTATTACACTGCTATCTGCAATTGCTCCTGTCTAAGGGTTTAACCCTTGCTCATAGCATATAGGTCCATTTGCTGCTTCAATGTCTGCAAATGGGTGTGTGGATGGCCACTGATATTGTATTAAGGCTATGTCCTAGCCAGTACTTCCAGGTATTATGACCACAAACCTGCAGCTCATATCTTTAGCCATAAGCTTACCCAGAGACCAGCTATGATCAATAAGGTGAGGGTCAGGAAGATATGCAATCTTAAAAAAAGAGTGCATGGGCATTATGGATTGTAAAACTCTCCAGCTCTTAAATACCAGCACCACTCCCCCAAGTGCAAATTGACTGGGTGCATCTCTAGTTGCTAACGCTCAGGTACTAAGCTAATCAAAGAGCTGAGTTTGTTTAAAGGGTACCTCCTGCCTCAAAAACAGCAGGCCAATGAGCATTCATCAGATTGGCCAGATGTGTCTTCATGCTAGCAGAGGATGCAAGATCCCCTCTGTAAAGCCCAACCTTTACTGCAGAGGCAGTTAGCCAAGCCAAGTAATCTTCATCAGACTAGCCAGAAGTGCAAGTCTGCCAGCGGATGATGCAATAGCCTTCGTAAAGGCATGGGAACAGCAATATGGATTTGGAAATGAAGGTTTATACTACCATTAGAGAGTATGGTGTGGCCTGCGTTGGGGTTCACTTCAGTAGCCAAGGCTATTTGGTTCTCAGCAGATGAGTTAAAGACAAACTTGGCCAGTAATAAGCCTCTGTGGTGTTTTATCCATGAGTAAAATTAGAGTGACCAGCGAGGCAGTACAGCCACTATGGATGCAGCAGGCCTTTACTCCTACTATTCTGTGAGATTAGTCAAGTCCTATGGCTTGACCTACTGACTGTGTATACCTCTTCTAAGTCGAATGGAATGTGCTTTAAGATGGAATCAGTGATGTCCAGATCAGGGACTAATCCCTTAGGCTAGTCAATTAGGCCCAGAAAAAGAGTGGTGACAGGGCCTGAGAAGAGCTAGAGAAGAGATTGGAAGATCCATAATCGTCTTTGATTGCCTAAGCCCAAGTCTACTCCTCTAGAGGAGCAGCAAAGTTCCTCTTCACTCAAATGGGCCCAGTAGGTGTTATATTGCAGAAATTAATGGGCAGAACGGGCAAATTTGGGCAGAAGGCTCAGGATTAGTGGGGCCTGTGCAGCACTTGTCTTTGTGATGTGATCTGTCTGCAACAAAACCTTAGGACAACAAAGGAAGATTCCTGGTGTGTTGGTGAGTTGTGCTTTGTGCAGTAAGAAAGTCAATATCATTTCTTTCCACTCTTCTAACTCCTCTAATTACCACTATGGTTCTTTGGAGATATCAAGGCTTTAAGCAAATGTTACCAAATGTTGCCCATTGGTCCATTGTTCTTAGTTGGAAAGCAGATTTAGGCAAAATATGGAATGAAGGATCAAGATCCAAAAAAAAAAAGTATGGAGGGTGACAGGGTCTTATGTATTAGACTGTATTAGGTTTTATGTAGAGGCAAGTTCTAGCTCTATCCCATCTGTTTATATCCCATGGTCTCAAATGATCAAGGTAGTCTGCAGTAATTAATGCAGTCGTTTGGACACACTGGAAGATCGAGAACATCATAAACTGGCCTTCTAAGGTAATGAAAAATGTGCTTCCTATTCCCTATTCCAGGGAAGATTACCCCACATAAGGAACTAGTCCCGCTGATGGTGGCTAAAGATAGTTAATCTTATCAACTTCCAGGCATACCAATCATCAAAGTCTATTCACTTTCTTGGTATTCACCTCAGTGAGCTCCTAGCTCAAGGTCAATTACATAGGCCAATGAAGGACAAAGTGTCTAACATCAGGGGTACAGTGATTCCCAAGTGGGGAAGTTGTTTGGGCAACACAGCCTAGGAGGCCTCAATTATGCTCCAAACAGATGGCAATAGGTATTATCCTATTATCATGGCAAGAGGTATATCCCATTCAGGTTTGCCAACAGTAAAACCTGTCTCATCTCATCGCTCTGTGTTCTGGCTTCCCAGAACTTCCTGTCAGATACAGTAAAATTTGAAGCCTTGGATGTCAAGGGTGAGTCCCTAGACCAACAAGCGGTTCAATGAATCTCAACTTGGCAGTAAACTTGATGGTCAGGAAGGGCAGTTAATCCTGCAAGAGGAGCTTTCCAGAAGTGGAAGCAGTGGATCTACTAACATCCAGCTGGGTCAGCAGGTTAGCCTGAATAGCTACCAGATTCGGTGATCTCCAAGCTCCTCATCAGGATCATAGTACATAGTAAGGCAGGTTGAGAAAATACAGTCCAGTACAGTAAAGTCCATCTAGTTCAACCAGGATTCATAGTCATACAGCTGGGATAAAGGCAATAATGATCCAGTGGCCTTACAGGCCTTGGTGTCCTCAAAGTACAGTCTTTGGCCCAAGAACCTCATATTCTATTCTTCCTGAGATCTCAGACCTTGCACAGTGGAGCCAAGTATATCCAAATTCAGCCACGTTGGATCTAGAAACTGGGAGACCGAGTTAGGAAGGCTCATCAAGGGGTCTCACCACTATTATTTGAAACCATGGGAACCTGCGGCAAACTCCAGGTGTACTAGAACATGGGAAATCTCACAGAATTTAGTGATAGAATCCTCTGCTCCCGGCTGTAGAGATTAAGATGTCTGCAAGTAATATAAGATAAGTGATTGAGCAGTAGTCAAGTCTTGGTCAGGTCCTCAATTCCTGAGATCCAGTGACCACCGCACATCTGGGGGAACCAATTCCGAAAGGCCGGTACAGATTGTTCTTTCCGCTTAGAACTTGCAGTGCAACTAATGTTGGGAAGGTTGTTCCACTCCTCCATTCTTCTGAACAAGACTACATCAATAGGTTCAGTGACACTAAAGCAGTATTTCTTAAGGATATCACGTCTGGGAGAATTATTTCAGAGATCCAAGTGTCACGCAGTAAACTACCTCATTGCTACCATAATCAAACAAAATAGCTCTGGTTTCTTCCTCTCCAGCACCAGACGAGAGTCTGCATCCTTGCTTCTGGGTCAAGACATCACCCTTTCAGCATGTCCAAACTTAAAAGTCAGTCCATTACTCCAGCTTGTGGTGACGCAATGTGGAAGAAATACATGGAAGTGGCCCTTCTCTAGAAGGTCAGACAGTGGCCTCTTCAGGCCTGGCAGTATCAGAAGAAGACTTTTCACTGTCCAATAGGACAATGGCATTGTCTTGGCTCAGAGTAGCCTAAGGGGCTTATAGGACGAAGATAAATTCATCAATCTAGTGCAGAGCTCACTTTATCAGATGGGTGGCATGCTAATGGGCAAAATTCAGAGATCCAGAATTTTACAGGATACCAACCAGGTTCATATACAACAAACCATTTTTTGCCTATTGCAAAGTCAATCAAGCAACATTGGAAGCAGGGGGGTTGACTTCAGTTCTAAATGAATCTAATGATATCTTGATTCAAATGCTTCAGCATTGCCCTCCCTTTATAGGTTCTGTTGGTATGCTACATCCCATTCGTGTATGCTGTCATGCTTGTGTCAGGAAAACGGAAAATTGTATACTTGCCTGACGGTAAATTGCCTTTCCTGATGCAAAGCATGACAGCATACAGGTCCCTCCCTTGTGGGTTTCCCATTTGAGTATAGTTATGAGAATGCTGCCTGGGGGGAGCTGACTCATTTATATATAGTATAACCAGTCCTGATTGGGCGAGGGGTGGAGCCTATCCCATTTGTGTATGCTGTCATGCTTTGCATCATGAAAGGAAAATTACCATCGGGTAAGTATACAATGTTCCATTATTTGCACTGTCTAACAAACCGATAGCTAAAAGGATCCACCATCTGTTTATTAAAAATAATAGTAAAAATTATTTCAAGGAGCAAGTAAAATGCCATATCAAAAAATGACTTTCAGACACACTCTACAATAATCACGCAGAGTATATGTTTATGGAAAGCAGACTTTAATTTCCCTTTTTGTTTAGCAACACAATAGATGAGGTTGGAGATTCCGGCTCCAGTCAGCAAAGCTTGTTCTAAAAGTAGCTGTTATCTCCCCCATGCAATCTGTTGATACATTTATAGAAACAAGATTCTTGATGATACATGGAAACCTGGAGACATTTGGCAAACTCTCAATATAATTTTGCTGAATCTGTTTAATTTCTAGACATGTGCAATTCGTTTTGTTCCGAATTAGTTTTTATAACGAATTTCGACAAATTCGATAATTCAGAAATATCCAAATTAACGAAAACCTGTTTTTATTTTTCTGAATATTCGGAAATTTGAATATTCGGAAATTCGGAAATCCAAAAACCCAACAATGAGAAAATCTTAAATAATAACTAATTAATAAAAACATAACTATTGCTAACTATTAAATTATAGGTATTGGAATACAAATTTATCCGAAATTACAAATTATCAGAAATAACGAATGCTGTGTCTAAACAAATGGAATGTAACAAATTAATAATAAATAACAATAATAAGTTTTAATAAATATTTTTATTATTCATTATAAATTAGTTGGTTTAGATGCGGCCATCATTATTTCGGATCATTTGTAACTTCGGATAAATTCGTATTCATTATGTTCACAGCCAAATTTGAAAGGAAGTTCCAGTACCTATAATTTAATAGTTAGTTATTGTTAGTTAGTTAGTTATTCTTTCGGATTTTCTTTCTTTTTTTCGGACTTTTGAATTTACAAATTTTTGAATTTACGAACTGCGATCATAACAAATGACCCGTAAAAGGAAGAGGCAAAAATGAACACATCTTTCGGCAGTGCACATGTCTATTAATTTCCAAGTTTTCCTTATAAGTGCATGGTATTTTTTTGTTTTCAACTCAAATTGCTGGAGTTCTCATCTACAAATCAAAAATAGAAGTAAGAAGAGGATAAATTATGTTTAAAGTTTTCTCAGGTTGAAACTGCAAGACATTACAATACAGGAGAACCATCAAATGTATTGTAAACACAAAGTTAGTGTCACACCAAATGTCATAGATTCCAGAAATTGGAATGTATTAGTCCTTAGTCAGAAGGACACAAGATGTCACAGCCACTACGTTTTGGGGGTTGCTAAAGTTCCCCTTCAGGGCTTTAAAACCCGTAATCCTTATGTCCAAAAACAGCAACCTTACTTAGTCACGGAGTTAGTCTTATTGAACAGAGAAATGGCAGTTGGTGGCACTTGTTCATGAAGCCAAGGAACACCAAGCCCCAGTAACAATCATACAAGAACACATAAGAGGCTTTTTGACTAGTGAAGTTAACAGTTGGACTTTAAAACTTTAAAAATGAAGTACAGGTTAACTACGAAAGAGACCCAATAGGGCAGATACGAGGTGCTGAGCTCTTCTAAAAATGCTAGTTACCTGGGTATCATACGGTACCATGCTTCAATCCTTTGAGTCATCGAACAAATATGCACATCAGTAGTAGACGTGTTTATTGTAGTAGTAGACTTTTGTTTTTTCATAAATTCATAAATTCGGAATTAGAAAATTAGAAAATTCGGAAATTTGAAAATGCGGAAATTAGAAAACTCAAATTCGAAAATTTAAAATTAGAAAACTTGAAAATACGAAAAAAAAAATCAGAAAATCCAAAATGTGAAAATCCAAAATTCGGAAAACCGCATATCCGAAAATCCAAAAATTTAAAAATTTGGAAATTCGAAAATGAGAAAGAAAATCCGAAAAACGAATTAACTATTCAATTATAGGTATTAGAATTTCCTTTCAAATTTGGCTGTTAGTGAACATAACGAACACTAATTTAACCGAGGTTACAAATTATCCGAAATAATGAATGCCACATCTAAACAAATGGAATGGAACAAATTACTAGTAAATAATAATTATTTTCAGATTTTTGTTCTTTTGAATTTTCAAATTAAAGAATTTTAGAATTTTTCCAATTTACGAATATAAGGAAAAATTTGGAAATTCGAAAATTTGGAAAAGTAGAATATATATATATATATATATATATATGGGGCTGGGTGGGTAGGGCAGAGACACCCAGACAAAGGGGACAAAGATGGGCTTTAGTTTTATTCTAGTAGAATATTTCTAAAAATATAATCTATGGAACAAATGCAATTATGCATTAGATTTACAATAGATTTGGAAGAAATAAAGTGCTTTTCAGGAGCTGCTATCAGCAAAGATAACATTAGGAAATTTACTGGGTTCAGATTGTTGCAATATACAAACAAATATGTTCTATCAATTATTAAGCAGTCTATTTTTTTTTGTTTTTTTACTGCAAATAGATATGTCAGAATCTTCACCAGTGGCTAAACACACCGACCTTGTTTTAGGTGAAAACCAGAACATGACTGGAAACATTTAAGGCTGCATTCACACCTGAGCGCTTCAAAGTTGCACGTTTTTGCTTCAATTTTGTTCAGGTCACCAATGCAAAAGGCAGAAAAACGCCTGTAATCTGCCCCAAAGAAGCTCAGCTTTTTTTTAGCTTAGGGCTTTTTTCAGGTGTTTTTCTTCAGGTGACAAAACGCTCAGATGTGAACAGGTGCCATTGAAATTAATGGGATTTTGCTTGTTGGGTGTTTTTTCAGCATTTTCACAAGCGTTTTATGAGCTGAAAACGCTCAGGTGTGAATGCAGCTTAAATGTGTTTTGTAGATAATTTTTTCACCTTTTTAAACTGTATTGGTTTCACAGACATTGTGAAGTTAAAGAAGTTGTAAACCCTTGTGTTTTTTCACCTTAATGCATCCTATGCATTAAGGTGAGAAAACACCAGGCTGTGACTGGCCCCCCGGCCCCCCATTTTACTTACCTGAGCCCTGTATTTCTGTCGGCGGAGATGCTCTCTCCCTCTCTCCTCGGGGTCCCGGCTCTTGATTGGATAGATTGATAGCAGCTCAGCCATTGGCTCCTGCTGCTCTCAATCAAATCCAATGACGCAAGTCTGGCATTCGTGTTTATGGATGCAAATGCTGGACTCAGAAGCACACCCGCATGGTACCCCCCAGGAAAGTGCTTCCCCTTGGGGTTATCTGATGTGGGGAGGAGCTGTGAGAGCCACCGGGGGACCCCAGAAGAGGAGGATCGGGGCCACTCTGTGCAAAATGAGCTGCACAGTGGAGTGTAAGTATGATATGTTTGTTATTTAAAAAAAAAAAACCCTTACAATCACTTTAATTTGTTTGCTGCAGCCTGTAGTGCAGTGATTCTTTATTTATTTTTTTGACAGATTAACTGGAGTGCAATGAGCCAATTGTCAATTAGCTACAGTATGTAATAGCATTGTACAGCATGGTTAAAGCGGACCTTCAGTTATTTATTTCAACTTTCCATCTATTAAATCTTCTGCCCTTGTTGTTTTAACTTGGATGGTAATTTTTTTTTCTGCCAGTAAATCCCTTATACAGCCCACTTCCTGTTTCTTGTCTGGTCATTAGCCTAGGGTTATGACATCATGTACAGCTCTCTCTCTCATTCTCGTGAGAGTTTGCCAGGAAGGGAGGGGGATGAGTCATAAGAGTGCCAACTCCTGATAGATTGAAAGTGTAAAGGCCGTACACACAATCAGAAAATCGGAAGTAATTTCATCCGATGAACGGTCTGCCGATTTTCTAATCATTAGTATGCTGCCTTCGACAGCCGATTACGAATTTTCAGACGTCAAAAACCGAATGTACAGGCACTAAAATTTTTGTCGGATGGTAACACAACATCCGATTTTCGTTTTAATTAGTACAGTTTTTTTTACGGTCGAAAGAAAATCGTAAGAGCAAGACTATGCATGCTCGGAAACGAAAGAACACATAAAAACAATTTAATACATCACTTCTGACGTTGAAGAATTTTCGTACGGTGAGTAACCTCTTCACTTTCAATATGAGACTAGCAGCATACAAAAAATGGATGAAAATATGACCCATAATCTGATCGTGTGTACCCAGCTTTAGGCTGCTGTGATGGAGTGATGCTTTGTAACTCTGCATCAAAACTTGTTCACTCCGTTTCTTTGTTCACTAGTTCACTAGTGACTAAACCTATTGCAATAATAAGCAAAAAAGAATGTTTTGGGGATGGAGGGAATGGATAAGCTTTGACACCACCAGGAAGTGTTGGAGCTTTTCCCAACTGGTAAAGTGACACAATCAATTTGGGTTAAGCAAAATTCACGTTTAACCGCTTCAGCCCTGGAAGAATTTACCCCCTTCCTGACCAGAGCACTTTTTGCGATTCGGCCCTGCGTTGCTTTAACTGACAATTGCGCGGTTGTGCGACGTTGCACCCAAACAAAATTGATGTCCTTTTTTCCCACGAGTAGAGCTTTCTTTTGGTGGTATTTGATCGCTTCTGCGGTATTTATTTTTTGCGCTATAAACACAAAAAGAGCGACAATTTTGAAAAAAAAGCAATATTTTTTGCTATAATAAATATCCCCCAAAAATATATAAAAAAAACTATTTTTTCCTCAGTTTAGGCCGATATGTATTCTTCTACATATTTTTGGTAAAACAAATCGCAATAAGACTATATTGATTGGTTTGCACAAAAGTTATAGCGTCTACAAAATAGGGGATAGTTTTATGTCATTTTTATTATTAAATTTTTTTATTAGTAATGGCGGCGATCTGCCACATTATGGTGGACACATCAGATATTTTTTACACTATTTTGGGACATTGTCATTTATACAGCGATCAGTGCTATAAAAATGCATTGATTACTGTGTAAATGACACTGCCAGTGAAGGAGTTAACCACTAGGGGGCTGTGAAGGGGTTAAGTGTGTCCTAGGGAGTGATTCTAACTGTGAGGGGGGCTGGGCTTCAATACACAGGACAGTGATCACTGCTCTCGATGACAGCTATGAGCTATGACTAAGCACTCATCGTAGTGCGAAACACGTAAGTTTCTAATTTGCTGTGACCTGTATTTTGGATGACACTTTATTAAATAAAGGCAAATATATTTTTTGGAGTGTGGCTGTCCAGAACTTCCTTTTGATGACTAATGATCTCTGTTCTGTAACTAGGCAGAATGGGGAAATGCTTTATTTACAAAAGCATTTCTCTGTTCTACCTCTCTGTGACATGATCACGGGCACCCGGTGGACATTGAGTCCGCGGGACCCACAGTCACGGTCACGGAGACCGCGGCGGGCACGCGCCCACAACACCGCTTCTTAAAGGGGATGTACCTGTATGCCCTTTTTCCCACCAGTGCCATGACGTAAATCTTCATGCGCTGGTCAGCAAGCAGTTAAAGAACCATTGAATATGTAGCACTGCCTGAAACTTGTTGAAACCCAGCTAGCAAAATGTATGTAAATGTAGCAGAATGTATTTTGGGATGTAATTTTTGCTATGTACGGTATTTGCTATGTGTTGGAAATATCTTATAAATAGACAACTTTGTGTAAAAAAAAAAAAATGTTTTCATTATTTTCCAAAAACTTACGGAAAAAAAGACTCATTATGCTTCATAGATTATACGTTGGGGTGTTTTCTTTCCAAAATGGGGTCATTTTGTGACCAATTTCATTGTCCTGGTGCTCCAGGGCCATCAAAAGTGTAATAGGTGGTTGAGAAATGAGATGTGTAATTTATGCTTGTAGAACTCCTGAAGGTGCTACTTCAATTTTGGGCCTCTGTATGTGGCCAGGCTGTGTAAAAATCTCACACATGTGGTATTGCCATACTCAGGAGGAGTAGCAGAATGTATTTTGGGGTGTAATTTGCTGTATGCATATGCTCTGTGAGAGAAATAACCTGTTAATATGACAATTTTGTAATAAAAAAAAAATCTATATTTTGCAAAGAATTATGGAAAAAAATTACAAATTCAAAAATCTCACCATGCTACTTACTTATCACCTTGGAATGTCTACTTTCCAAAAAGGGGTAATTTGGGGGGTATTTGTACTTTTCTGACCTGTTGGTGTCTCAAGAAATGAGGCCTTCGGTACATCAGGTGTGATCAGGTTTGATCAATTTTCAGAGATTGGCACCGTAGCTTGTAGACTCTATAACTTTCACAAAGACCAAATAATCTACACTAATTTGGGTTATTTTTTACCAAAGATATGTAGCAGTATAAATTTTGGCCAAAATGTATAAAGAAAAATTACTAATTTGTAAAATTTTATGACAGAAACAAAGAAAAAGGCATTTTTCACAAAATTTTCGGTCTTTTTTTATTTATAGCACAAAAATAAAAAACCCCCTATTGATTAAATACCACCAAAAGAAAGCTCTATTTGTGTGAAAAAAGGAGGCAAATTTCATATGGGTACAGTGTTGCATGACTGAGTAATTGTCATTTTAAAGTGTGAGAGCATTGAAAGCTGAAAATTGGGCAGGAAGGGGATATAAGTGCCCTCTATTGTGTTGTAAAAAGTGGCAAAAGTGAAGCACAGGGTCTGGCAGCGAAAAGTTTAAAAGAAAATGCCAGTGGACTTGTATTACTTTGTTTTTTTTTTGGTGGGTGTTATATCTTGTGATAAAGTTGCAATTTTGTTTTTGATGATGGGTGTTATCCTTTGGTCCAGGAAATAAGAGCTTTCCTCTTTCCATGCTTATCGCCTTATTTTTCGAATTTTAAATGTGGGACTTTGGGTAATGTTTCTCCTTAATCTTCTTTGTTAATCTAGTTGAGTGTTGAGCATGTTTTTCTTAGGCATGAAAATTGACCGTATGGAATATTTGTTTGGAAATCTTTTGGTGTTGAGGAATTTTTTCTTAGGCGTAAAAATTGACCGTATGGAATATTGGTCTCCAACTATAAAAATCTGTAAAGATCTATATAGCCATTTGAATTGACTTATTGGGAAAAAAAAGTTTTGGACTGTGTTTATCTATCAGCAGTGGTATAAAACTGTAGGTCCAGGATATCGATGGGATTGGCAATATGGGAGGCTGTGAAGTTGAGACCCCCTTTGTTGGTGTTAAGATAATCAACAAAGGTAGATATATCAGCTTCTTCCCCTTCCTATATTAACCACTTCCCGAACGCCGCACGACTATGTACGTCCTAAGTTTGAAGGAGTATATCGTTGTTATGGCAGCAGCTAGCTGCCATAACCCCGGTATCCCCGTTTTCGTGCGGCGGCCAGCTTTCAGATAAAAGTGGTCACTGCGGCGGATTCACCACGAGATCACTTTTATCGGTGGCGGGAGAGGGCCTCCCCTCCCGCCGCGATCCGGTGCCCTCCGCCGCTTACCGGAGCCGTCGGTAGTGGCGGAGGCGATGGCGTCCTGTGCCGTGGTGTGTCTGGAGATGAGTGAGGTCAAGATGGCACTCACTCGTCTCCATGACACTGCTGGGCGGAAGCGACGTCAAAACGTCACTTCCGTCCACGCCTCTTAAAGGCATATTTTTTCAAATGTCATTTTTCTAAATGACTTTTTTTTTTTATTGCATTTTAGTGTAAATATGAGATCTGAGGTCTTTTTGACCCCAGATCTCATATTTAGGAGGTCCTGCCATGCTTTTTTCTATTACAAGGGATGTTTACATTCCTTGTAATAGGAATAAAAGTGACACAATTTTTTTTTTTTAAAACAGTGTAAAAATAAATAAAATATTGTAAAATAAATAATAAAAATTAAAAAAAAAAATTTTAAAACCCCCCTGTCCCGACGAGCTCGCGCGCAGAAGCGAACGCATACGCGAGTAGCGCCCGCATATGAAAACGGTGGTCAAACCACACATGTGAGGTATCACCGCAACTGGTAGAGCGAGAGCAATAATTCTAGCCCTAGACCTCCTCTGTAGCACAAAATATGCAACCTGTAGAATTTTTTAAACGTCGCCTATGGAGATTTTTGAGGGTAAAAGTTTGACGCCATTCCACGAGCGGGCGCAATTTTCAAGAATGACATGTTGAGTATCAATTTACTTGGCATAACATTATATTTCACAATATAAAAAAAAAATTGGGATAACTTTACTGTGGTTTTATTTTTTTATTCAAAAAAGTGCATTTTTTCCAAAAAAAGTGCGCTTATAAGACCGCTGCGCAAATACGGTGCAAAAAAAAGTATTGCAATGACCACCATTGTATTCTCTAGGGTGTTAGAAGAAAAACCATATATAATGTTTGGGGGTTCTAAGTAATTTTCTAGCAGAAAAACCTGTTTTAAACATGTAAACACCTAAAATCCAAAACGAGGCTGGTCCTTAAGTGGTTAATATTGGGTCAGCTATAAACCTCCTGTAGAAAATGATGTCCTAGCCAAATTGGGAGTCAGGGTGAAACAGTCTGGACTAAAGATATCCTATTGTTAGGTTTGCATAACTGGGTGAAAATTTTGTGCCCATAGCTGTGCCTTTTTCTTTGAATAAAGCATTTATCATTGAAAGAGAATAGGTTCTTATAATAATAAATTTTTTTCTACATGAGGTTAGGTTTATAGATGACCTAATACTAATATGGGAATGTGAAGAAGCTGATTACCTACCTTTGATGATTATCAATGTCTCAGCAGAAGGAGATCTACACATCACTCAGAATGGAACAGTAAGAGACAGATATTCATCCTGCACTGAGCGCCACTAACCCCCTGTCCACCTCTCTATTCCTCTGGGCATCCCACTCTCCCTAATCCATCCAACTGCCCTCAATATACCCCACTGCCCCTGTGCTCCCCACTAACCCCTGTCCATCCCACTGCACCTGACTACCCCTTAATCCACCACCTATCCCCATCAACCCCACTGCCCCCTGGCCAACCCGCTACCCCTCAATCCAAACAAATTTTATTGAAAATATATTTTTTGTTTACAAACACTGCAAGAACAGAACAGTCTTTTGATAGATATGGTATAAAGAATCAGTATAGGAGATATTACATGAATGACAAAACATGAATAGTTAATACTTCTTAGACATAGTATTTGTAGCTGTTTGCGGTTTATTGTATGCAAGTATTTATCGGTCTAGTGTAACCCAGTGGCATAGCAGGAGCAATATTTGAAGGGTCCAGTAAAAAAGAGGATGAAAAAAAAAGTAGGGGAAAGAATCAAGGAAAAGGTTGAAGGAAAAGAGCGCAGCTGTCTGGAAAAAGGAGGGTGTAGTGAGAGAACAGAGTGTGAGTTAAATTATTTTAAGACTATCGCCAATTAGGCCCTCCTAGTAAGGGGGTATGTAGGGCAACATAGTGGGTATATCCATGGTAAGAAGAAAAAAAGTGGGTTAGGTGGGGGGGAGCCATTGGGCTACT
Source organism: Aquarana catesbeiana (assembly GCF_042186555.1). Classification (NCBI taxonomy): domain Eukaryota; kingdom Metazoa; phylum Chordata; class Amphibia; order Anura; family Ranidae; genus Aquarana; species Aquarana catesbeiana. The sequence goes on along the minus strand of NC_133331.1, from coordinate 26,591,418 downwards.
CCGGCGGGGACCCCCATCCTCTTCAGAAGAATGTAAGCCTTTTGTCGTTCAGAAGTGATATTGAAAAGTACTCATAGCAAGTATTGATTAATGCGAGAAGAGATCTCTCTACCCCCAATCAACCCCACTACTTTCCTATGCATCCCACTGCCCCCCCATTCACCCCAATACCTCTTGTCCACCCCACTGTCCCCATCCACCTCAATGCCCCACTCTGCACCCATTACCCCATAGTCCCCTTCACTAATCCCCTGTGCATATCACTGCCTCCCGATCCACTCCAGTACCCCTTGTCCAGCCCACTGTCCCCCTGTGTACCCCACTGTCCCCTTCTGCACCCCACTACCCCCTAATCCACCCCACTAACCTCCTGTCCAGCCCACTGTTCTCCTGTGCACCCACTGCTCTCCAGTCTACCCCACTGCCCCTGTGCACCCCACTATCCCCTGTTCACCCACCTACCCATCTCTACACGCAATTAACCCCCTATTCCACCCCACTCACCCTTGTCTACCTCACTACTTACCTGTGCACCCCACTGCCCCCCAGTCCACCGCAATACCCATTAGCCACCCTATTGTCCCCCTCTGCACCCCATTTTCCCACTGTCCACCCCACTGTCCCCCTGTGTACCCCACTATACTTATGTCCACCCCACTACCCCCGTGCACCCCATTGCCCCTCTCACTATCCCCTGTCCACCCCACTACTCTACTGTCCACCCCACTGATCCCCTGTGCATCTCATTGTCCCCCATCAACCCCACTGGCCCCCTTTAAACCCCACTTATCCCTGATCCACCCCACTATCCCCCAGTCCACCCCACTACTCTCATGTGCACCCCACTTCCCTTCAGTCCACCCCACTGTCCCCTGTCCACACCACTGCCCTCCTTCTGCACCCGACTACCACTAATCCACCCCACTATCCCCACTACACCCAAAAATTCCCTGTGCACTCCACTGCTCCCCAGTCCACCCCACTATCCCCTCTGCACCCCACTACCCCCTGTTCACCCACCTATCTCCCTCTGCACCCCACTGAAACACTCTGCACCCAACTACCCCTAGCCTACCACACAATCCCACTGTGCACCCCACTGCCCCTCAGTCCACCCCACTACCCCTCATCCAAACCACTCCTCTCCTCTGCACCCCACTACCTCTATCCTCCCTACTGTCCCCGACAACACCTTTTTCCACCCCACTACCTCCCAGTACACCTAACTACCTCCAACTACCCCCCAGCCCACCCCACTGTCTAGCTCACTACTCCTCTCTGCACCCCACTGCCCCCCAATCCACCCTACTTCTCCCCTGTTTACTGAACTACCTCCTGTGCACCCCACTGCCAGCCTGATCCCCCCCACTTCCCCTCTGTCCACCCAATTGTCCCCCTCATTCTCTCCTCCGGGACCCACCTGAATCAGAGCAGACTAAAGCTAACTCACAGGCTGCACATTGTTCACAGCCCTCTTGGTAGTCTCATGTTTTCCCATAGTTCCACCCAGGATCCTACTTTTCCATAAGTGTTCCTCATGAGATGCACAGTCTAGCATAAGCTTAACATGTCACTATCCCACTTCACCACAGCAAGGGTACTAACTACTAAAGATCCACTCCAGACACTTGAAGCAGCCAGTAGCTTGGTCCAACTCAATTTTATTGAAGTAGTACACAAAACAGTTAAATAGTAGATTCTTGGCAAATCAGCCATGAGCATTTCCTTCCTTCATAAAGGGGTGTCTTCTGTGTCCAGTAGTAAGAATGCCCATGCTGAACGTACCCTAGTTGATCGGTCAATCACCTTGGGTAAAACCAGCCTGTCAGATTTTACAAGCGTTTATTGCTAGTGTCTATTATAACCTGTGGCTGCAGGAAAGAAAATCGCTCCATCTATGGCCAGCTTTACCCCACTCTTTATCTCCCCTGACTTTTCTCTTCCCATGCCAGCTGCATCAACCCCTCCACTAATCTTCACACCAAGCTTATATAAAATCCTGCCAGGAAGGAAATTAACCCTTCCCAGTTCCTGGAAGGATTTAAAGGGGAAACCTTAATTAAAAGGGAAACTAAGAAACCCCTGCCTACAGCCAGATAATTGCTATTACCAGAGTTCAAAGCATCACAACCAGAACACTGATTTTTGGGGAAGGCTTTCACTGATTTTTTATGTCATAGATTGTAAAACATTTTCATAGAATTAAAGTGACTTTCAGTTTAACAAAAATTTCTTAGGAAGTCTTATGTGGCTACATACTCCTAATATAATATTTCTTATCAATTGGAATCTGTAGTACACCATTTCTCATCAGGTCCTTCATATTAGGATGGTTTGTTTGATGCCTCCCCACCCACATATTCCTAATTGGCAGAAGTGACCGCCCGTCCATACGGGCACAGGGGCGCTGCCCCCCTAATCCATGCCCCTGGCCCCTAATCATGTGAGAAGACCGACCTCTGAGCTCCTGGGGATGATCCGCACATTGATCCTCTCCCCTGCTGAAAGGCCTCGCCTCACCTGTGCCCCAATCACTCGTCACACTCCTCGAAGTCCGGCGCATCTACCGACAGGTTACCACACCAGATATACAGAGCCAATAACCCAATCCAAGAGGGATGATGGAGCGGCCCCGGACTCCCAACATGGCGCCACTGCCCTTCCACAGCGGATACCATGAGGAGCAAACAAACAGAAGGAGAAGGAGAAGGAAGCAGGAGCCTCAAAGCAGAAGGGTGCCAAAACATCAAGTACAGGGGGCAATAGGGACATGCTGCACTGTGGGGGGGGTTGGGTGCGGGTCATCCGACTGACCAGGGTGGTGGTGGCAGGGGGGATTGTTTGCCGCACCCACCAAAAAAAAATGGAGCACAATCTGCCTCTGGTATACAGTATATATTTAAATGTATTATTTTAATGTGCATTTCAACTCCTGCTTGAAAAAAGAGTCATAATTGACCCAAAATGTAACAGCTTTGTGCCGGAGTAATGTTTTGTCTATGCGGAACTTTTGTTATTTGCAAAAACTGCAATAAAGAAGATTTTTTCATTTAAACTGAAGTCCATTGTGCTAGTTCTGCTGCTACATTCATACGAGTGTTTTCTGTGTGCCTATTGCACTTACTGTTGATGCTCTCTCTATGTAAACATATCAGTAAGCTGACACTTGTAATATAATTCACTGAATGCAAAACATGGGGGTTGATGTACTAATGGCGAATAGACTGTTGCACTTTGCAAGGGAATTTGCCCCACAGCTTAGTGAATTTCCATCATTCAATCATGTGCAAGCTAAAATGTTTTTTTTTTTCCTTGAACATGATTGGGTATTTTTTCGCACATTCACACATTCGCTTTGTGGCCAAAAAAAACACGTTTGAAAAATTGCTGCGCAAATACCGTGTAACATAAAAAGCAACAACCACCATTTTATTCCCTAGGGTAGTGATGGCAAACCTTGGCACCCCAGATGTTTTGGAACTACATTTCCCATGATGCTCAACTGCACTGCAGAGTGCATGAGCATCATGGAAAATGTAGTTCCAAAACATCTGGGGTGCCAAGGTTCGCCATCACTGCCCTAGGGTGTCTAAAATATATAAATATGTAATGTTTGGAGGTTCTGAGTAGGGATGAGCCGAACACCCCCCCCCGGTTCGGTTTGCAGCAGAACATGCGAACAAACAAAAAATTTGTTCGAACACCGTTAAAGTCTATAAAAATAAAACAATGTGTCTGCGCTGGAAAAAAAAATCACATCAATCAAAAGTGCAGCAATAATAAACATAAACAACATAGGTATTAACAAATAGTACACTTGAGTGAAAATACCCCTAAGTGCTAAAGTATAAAGTGCACAGTGCTATATATAACGCACAATGTGAGTGGTCAATCAAAAAACATATAGATATTGGATCAAATGAAATATAAAGGGATATAACTACTAAAAGAAAAAGAAGGTATCCCCCGTGGGGTTTAAAAGCAGCAAAAAATTATGAAAATAATAGGTTGTTACTTGAAAGAGTTTTTTTATTTAATGGAACTTAACCATAATGGTTAAAATAGGAGCTGTGCTGCAGGAGATAACACAAATGAAGCTGGCACAAGTATTATACAATGATCAAGCGCTAAAATAGGATGATAATGCTGACGCGTTTTGACCCCGTTGGGTCATCTTCAGAGGATTGAGGCGCAATCACATTGTGTTTGAGCAATTTCTCCTGAGCTTATAGTTCTCCGACGTCTCCCCCACCGGGTCCCGACAAGAGTCCCCGGCCGTCCACCACATCAACAGGGGAAAAGGGGGGGTTAATCGTCCATGCGTGTCTTACAAGGAGTCACACCAAGTGGATATCTCCCAAAACTGGGGAGGAGTGTAGGGGCAAGCGAGCGAGACCTGTCTCCAGAGTATAAGTCAGTTGATCAGTCTGATGAAACAGTAGGAACTAAAAGGGGGTGTCTATAGTATGCATGTAAAGTGCCACATGTTTCCTGTGTTTAGAACAGTCCCTGCACAAAATGACATTTCTAAAGGAATAAAAGTCATTTAAAAGTACTCACGGCTATAATGAACTATTGGGTCCTGGCAATACAGATAAAAGTCATTGAAAAAAACAGCATGGGATCCCCCCCAGTCCATTACCAGACCCTTCAGGTCTGGTATGGATTTTAAGGGGAACCCCGCGCCAAAATTTAAAAAAATGGTGTGGGGGTCCCCCCAAAAATCCATACCAGGCCCTTATCAGAGCACACAACCTGGCAGACCGCAGGAAAAGAGGGAGGCAAGAGAGTGCCCCCCTCCTGAACTGTACCAGGCCACATGCCCTCAACATGGGGAGGGTGCCTTGGGGTAGCCCCCCAAAGCACCTTGTCCCCATGTTGATGGGGACAAGGGCCTCATCCCCACAACCCTTGCCAGGTGGTTGTGGGGGTCTTTGGGCGAGGAGCTTATCGGAATCTGGAAGCCCCCCAGATCCCGCCCCCCCCGTTTGAAATGATAACGGGTACATTGTACCTGTACCATTTCACAAAAAAGTGTCAAAATGTTAAAAAAAACAAGACACACCTTGGGACAAGTCCTTTATTAAAAAATAAAAAATAAAAATGTCCCATGAAATCCATTCATTTTCTTCTATGGCTCTGCCGACGGACCGAAAAATAAAATAAAAAAGATCCGCCTCCATGGGAGGCACCCGCCATATGATGCTTCAGCGCCGACGGGTACATAAACATTTTTTTTCAAAATTGGCACAGGGTTCCCCTTAATATCCATACCAGACCTTAAGGGCCTGGTATGGAATTTGGGGGGACCTCCAAGCAGTATTTTTTTAAAATTTTGGTTCAAGGTTCCCCTTAATATTCATACCAAACCCAAAGGGCCTGGCAATGGACTGGAGGGATCCCATGCCGTTTTTTTTCAATTACTTTTATCTGTATTGCCGGGAACGACAATTCATTACAGCTGTGAGTAATTTTAAATGACTTTTTTTCCTTTAGAAATGTCATTTTGTGCAAGGACTGTTCTAAACATGGGAAAAATATGCCATTTTACAGGCATACTATAGACACCCCCCAGGTACGAAATTAAAAGGAATATTTCACTTTTATTGTTCACTTTAAGCATTCTTAAAATCACTGCTTCCGAAAAAATGACCATTTTAAAAACTTTTTTTTGCATTGATACATGTCCCCTGGGGCAGGACCCGGGTCCCCAAACACTTTTTATGACAATACCATGCATATAAGCCTTTAGAATTAGCACTTTTGATTTTTCACGTTCGTGTCCCATAGACTTTAATTTTCTAGCAAAAAAATGATGATTTTTACATGTAGGAGAGAAGTGTCAAAATTGGCCTTGGTGGCAAGTTATTAATGACCATAAGTAAGTAATATACAAATAATTATTATATATTGTTTTTAAGGTAATTTACCATATTTTCAAAAACTGTACTCAAGCAGATGGCTTAACGGACAAATTACTGAAGTTTGAACTTCAAACCAGTAATTTCACAGTAAATAGATAAATAATAAATGATTATGTTATAACATATAACATAATATATGATTTAGCTTGTACCTTTTCAGCAGCAGAAGATTATGGGTAAATCGTAAACCCATAAACCCATGTTTTTTCCTTCTAGTTAAGAGGGCTGGGCTGGAAGGGAGCATGTGTCTTTTAGACACATCCCCCTTCTATGACACTGCAGTGAGAGGCGTGCCTCCACTGCAGCATATTTATTGGAAAGCTTGTTCCAATGGTGCTTTACCATTGGTCCAAGGCTCTAAGCTGTCCATTGACCTCAGTGCCTCTGACAAGAAGTGATGAGAGGCACTGTGAGCTCAACCTCTCAGTCTGCTGCAAACAGAGTGTGCCAGCTTGTAATTAAACTGGCTGTTCTGTATGTAGCTTCTGACGGGCTGTGCAAGGAGCCCCATATCTCCGGAACTAAAGGTGGCAGGAGCCCCAAATTTTGACCAGTGGTGGGGGAGGACTTTTTGAGCTATGACCTTCAAAGCTCGATTGTGGGTTTTTTATTGTATTTTTTTGTGTTTTTTTTTTTTTTTTTTTTTGATGGCAGGTGAGACTCCCCTGACTGCACATCCCTGTTGCAAAGTGCAGCTTTCTTTGCAAAGCAAACAGTAAATTTGCCTTTAGTAAACCCCAGTTTCATCTGTCTTTGAGCGTATCATCTCAGGTTTGCGATTTCCACTGACTGATAAACGAATAACTAATAGAAAAAGGATCCACCTATGTGTGTGTTAAAAGAAATGGTAAAAATTGGTATAAGCAAGTAATATGTCATATAAAAAAAAAATGACTTTCAGACACACTTAACAATAGTCACACAGACTATATGCTCAGACTTTATTTCCCTTTAAAGTAAGAACACCATAGGTGAGATTTCAGTACCAGACTGCAAAGTAGCTGTGTTCTCCCCCATGCAATCTATTGAAACATTTTACAGAAATTGTTTCATTTCCGAGTTTTCGATATAGGTGCAAAATGTTATTTTGTTCTTAACTTGAATTTCTGGAGTTGTCATCTACAAAGCAAGAGAATAAATAAAAGGAAAAGTTAGGTTTAACCACTTGACATGCAGAAGATTTACTCCCTTTCATGACCAGGCCATTTTTTGTGATACAGCACTGCGTACTTTAACTAACGATTTGCACGGTCATGCAACACTGGACATAAATGAAATTTATGTCATATTTTTTTTTTTTACCACAAGTAGAGCTTTCTTTTGGTGGTATTTTAATTACCACTGCTTGTTTTATTTTTTGCGCCATAAGCTAAAAAAGACTGACATTTTAGGAAAAAAAAAACTATATATTTTTTTACTTTCTGTTTTAAAACATATCCAATAAACATTTAAAAAAATCAAATTTCTTCAAATATTTAGGCCAATATGTATTCTGCTACATATTTTTGGTAACGAAAATAAATAAATATATAAAAAATCCCAATAAGCGTATATTGATTGGTTTGCGCAAAAGTTATAACATCTATAAACTCTGGTATATAGTAGACATGTGCACTGCCGAAAAATTTGTTTTTCTGTTTCATTTGTTTTTTTTTTTTTTTTTTTTTTTTTTAGTTTTTCGGATCATATGTTATGATCACAATTCATAAATTCGTAAATTCGAAAATTTGTAAATTTGAAAAGTTGAAAATTCGAAAATTTGAAAATCTGAAAATTTGAAAATTCGTAAATCTGAAAATAAGAAAGAAAATCCAAAAGTTTGAAAGAATAACTAACTAACTAATAATAACTAACTATTAAATTATAGGTATTGGAATTTCCTTTCAAATTTGGCTGTTAGTGAACATAACAAATAAGAATTTATCCAAAGTTACGAATTATGCGAAATAATGAATGCCGCATCTAAACAAATGGAACGGAACTAATTCATAATAAATAATAACAAAATAATAATACTTCTTTTATTATTATTGTTATTTATTATTATTAATTTGTTACGTTCCATTCATTTAGATATGGCATTCTGTATTTAGAATAATTCGTAACTTTGAATAAATTTGTATTTGTTACGTTCACAAACAGCCAAATTTGAAAGAGAATTACAATACCTATAATTTAATAGTTAGTTATTATTAGTTAGTTAGTCTTTCAAATTTTCAGATTTTCTTTCTTATTTTCAAATTTTCTAATTTATGAATTTATGAACCTTTGAATTGCAATCATAACGAATTACCCGAAAAAAGAAAAAAAAAGAGTGAAACGAAAACGGCAGTGCACATGCTACACAGAAGGTTTTCTACCTTAATGCAGAGAATGCAAAAAAAAACTTCTGCCTTTAGATCCACTTAAATTTTTTATAGAATAACGTACAGATGAACTACGAAAGAGACCTGATAGGGGACAAATATTGGGCATTGTCCATTTCTTCTAAAAAAGCTAGTTACCTGGCTATCATACAATACCACATTTCAATACTTTGTGTCATCAATTCACAACAAATTTGCAGTAAGTAGATGTGCAGACTTATTTCAGGTCAGCAACTAGAAAGTACAAAAGCTTAAGGATCACAGAACAGCCAAACAAATGTCAGTTTCAGACATAGATCCGACCAAGTTTATATAAAAAAGTGACACATTTCATTCACTGAATTTGTGTTAATCTTTACCAGTGTTGCAGGGATGGTTGTATTCTGCCACTGCTTGTTCATCTGAAAGGTAAAACATAAACACTTTACATTCTATAATATAGTGTAATTGATCATTATTTTTATATTTTTTCACTGTCTATTTTTTTAATTCTGTGAAAAAAACAAAACATAAAATAATGAGGCTAATGAGAGCACTGTGTTTTGGCACAGGAATAGATCCAGGATAGTTGAAAGGAACTTCAGTAATCCCTAAAGAGCCATATAAAGCCCACTGCATCTTCATAAAACCTCAAACCAACTTAGTTTCTCCTCTCCTAGTATTATTCTTATTATTATTATACATGATTTATATAGCGCCAACTGTTTTCAGAATTAACAAAAGGAAGGCAGACATTACAGTTACATTACAATTTGGTTTGTATTCCACCAACTGGATGTGCTATCCACTGTTCCCAGTGATAATAAAGTATAACAATCCAAATGAAAATTAAATTGTCCTCTTACTAACTTCCGATGATCTCATCATGTCACAGCTCTCGTCTCCTTCCAACATGTTTCCCCTTAACAGGCTATGTCTGGGAATGAAGGATCCATTCCTCCATTCCTCCATTCCCAGATGTAGCCTGTTAAGGGGAAACATGTTGGAAAGAGACGGGAGCTGTGACATGATAATCATCCAGATTTTCTGGTGATCTCCATGCTGGATCATCCTTTCTCTACTGCCTAATATTATTATATGTGTTGTAAGTCCACATTTTCGCTTAAATAAACCCTCTGTTTTTACATACTATGCGATAAGCTCTCTTTCTGTGTTCTCTTCTCCTCCACACACACCTTAGTGAAGAACAGTGATCATCCTGAGTGAGGCAAACTGTGCTGGGACGCTGTGGAATATACTTTCAGTGTGAGCCAGAGTGAGAGGTGTTGGGACGCTGAGCCTGGAGCTGTCGGATCCATCCATCCCTCCATCCATCTTGGAGGTCGGGACACACAGAGGATGTGGCCAGGCATCGGGCATTCTCTTACCTCATGCCCCGCTAGCAGCCAAATAGCGGCCAAATAGCGCTGCAAAATTGGCAGTGAAGGGCCACTAAAAATAGCGACGCTTTGCCGACGCACCCACTGCCCCAGTGTGAAAGTAGCCTAAATCAATTCAGAACACATCAACAATATTTATTCAGTTATTCCTGGATGTGCATAGAAAAAGCCTGGTCACAAATTTCCTGTAGGTTGGTGTAAGGGTACTAAATCTAAGGCTGCAAGAAAACAAGGAAGAGCAAAAACAGTGCCTGATATAAAGTTCTCCTGGCGAAACATGTGGAGACGCAATCAGTTGCACCTGTTTATGTACTGTATGGCCCTGTTTCAACATTACTATGTTGAATTTTTAAATTTTTGCCTTAATAAAATTTTTATATTTTGATATATTTTTTGTTTGGTTGTGTTGTCAGCACCTTAAAAATCTAAATTATAAGAGATCATCTAACGCATGAGGTAAGAAAATGCCCGATGTCTGGCCACATCTTCTGTGTGTTCTCAGCACCTTAAAAATCCAACTTCTCTTGATTTGTGATACCATGTGTAAATTAGGGATGCGGTGCTAATAGTTATTCAGACAATCAGTGAACCTCCTTTCCTTTTATAATTTAGAGATCATCAGAAGTTAATAGAGGCCAATTTAATTTTCTTTTGGATTGTTATACTTTATTATACTTTATTATCACTGGGAATGGTGAAAAGAACATCCAGTTGGTGGAATACTAATGGAATACTTTTTGATACACATGGACACTTGTTTATTGAACCCTTTATTTATCACTAGTTTATACACTGTGCTTGTTATATTTTTTGATAAGAGTTTTTTCTTTGTTTATGAGACAGAGCAACCTTTTAAATTTTCAAATATTTCCATTATCTCCTTGTATCCAAGGAGTGATAAAAGTGCAGCAGTCTACACTTATAATTAGCGTGAGATTTTCACTGCTCTGGTAAGCAGCGGAGGGCACCGGAGAGCGCTGAGAGGGGCCCCCCTCTCCCTCTCCTATTATCGGAAACCGGACCGAAGGCCGAAGAAGAGGATACCAGGGTTATGGCAGCTAGCTGCTGCCATAATAAAGATATCCCTCTTCAAAGTTAGGATGTATATCGGTGTGCGGCGGTCTGTAAGTGGTTAATTTAGAAGCTTAGAGCAATTTATGGAATTTTTTGTATAATACACTGAATTCTGAGTAACATCAGACCGCAAAGTGAAATCAGTCAGAGAATTGGTAATCATTGACAGGAAATATTATAATTGTACTATAATACAGTCAGTTTACATTAACCATAAATTTTATGTCATTTATTGCACCCAGCATCTAGCTTTCCAGTGTTTTGGACAAGAGGGCACTTTCCTGTCATATTATTTGTGCAGCCTAAAACAGATGTCAGGAATCTGTAGAATGCACACTTTCACATGCCCAGTAATCTGTGTTCCTAATGTATCAGATAACCAGCAACAAGGCTAATTTACCACTTCACCCCCAGGAGGATTTGCCTCCTTAATGACCAGGCCATTTTTTGCGATATGGCACGATACGCTTTAACTGACAATTGTGCGGTCATGTGACGCTGTACCCAAACAAAATAGAGCTTTCTTTTGGTGGTATTTGATCACCTCAGAGTTTTTTTTTTATTTTTTTCTTGCGCTATAAACAAAGAGCAACAATTTTGAATTTTTTTTTTTACTTTTTGCTATAATACATATCCAAAAATTAAAATAAAAAAACAAATTTATTCATCAGTTTAGGCTGCTATATATATTCTTCTACATATTTTTGGTAAAAAATATGGCGTATGTTGATTGGTTTGTGCAAAAGTTATAGCGTCTACAAAATAGGGGATAGATTTATGACATTTTTATAATTTTTTTTTACTAGTAATGGCGGGGATCTGCGATTTTTAGTGGGACTGAGACATTGCGGCGGACAGATCGGAGACGTTTGACACTTTTTTGGGACCATTGACATTTATACAGCGATCAGTGCTATAAATAGCCACTGATTACTGTGTAAATGTCACTGGCAGTGAAGAGGTTAACACTAGGGGGCGATCAAGGGGTTAAGTGTGTTCCCTAGGTGTGTTCTAACTGTAGGGGGGATGAACTCACTGGAAAATGACATAGATCCCTGTTCCCAATCACTGGGAACAGAAGATCTCTGTCATGTCACTAGGCAGAACGAGGAATCAACTTGTTTACATAGGCAGTTCCCCGTTCTGCCTCTCCTCATCTCGATCGCGGGTCACCGGCAGACATCGAGTCTGCAGGACCTGCGGTGCGCAGCGGGCATGCCCACTATACACCCTACACGGACCAAAGTACAGGTACGTCTATTTGCGCAGGAGGGCCGACCTGCTGCAGTATATCTGCGTGAACTTGTCGACTAGTGGTTAAAATATTCAACTGGTCTGGTACCCCAGTGCACTGCCTGGATAAAAAGCAAAAAATGTGGGTAGATCAGCAGTATACCTTTAAGATTATATTTTTGTTTTCCTTGTATATAAAAACACTTGGACTAAGTCTAGCCCAGGGGTCTCCAAACTTTCTAAGCAAAGGGTCAGTTTACTGTCCTTTAGACTTTGGGGGGGGGCGGAGTAGAACCATTTAGGAGTAGAAAATGTCCAGGCATCCAGTGGGCATAAACAATACCATATCTTATGTATTAGTAGGAGGACTAGTGCCCCGTCATTGGTGTCAATGGTAAGAATTATGCCCGATCATTGGTGTCAATGGAAGGAACTGTGCCCTTCTGACGGTGTCAGTTGGAGGAATAGTGCCCCATCGTTGATGTCAGCAACAAGAATGATGCCCCAATAATGGTGAGAGTGGATAGAATAGTGCCCCAGGGGCCGGATTAAGGCAAGGAAAGGGCCACAGTTTGGAGACCCTGGTCTAGACCATCTATAAGTGTGATTATTGTACTCACTAGCAGAAGAGAAGACTATTACCTGTCTCATAGTAATCATAGATTTTTGCTGTGGCTGATTTCAGGTCCTTGACATCGATATCCTGCTCCACCATAAAAGAGAGATTTACAGGATAATGTCCCACCTATGAGAAAAATAAGATTACAGCGTAGATTGAAACAAATGCAGCTAGATACTTTGGAACCACAAAAAGCAGGCTGAAATGACAGGTAAAAAGAATATAAAGTGAATTATGCCAAAAGGTCGGTTTCCAACAGTGGTAGTGGAGGACTAAATAAACTATGAACAAAATACGAAAAGAAGCAATATTAAATAAAAAGATACAGGGCAAAATGAAGTGCAGAGTAAAAACACCAAAGATAAACTATGATTGAGGTTTTAGCGCGAACAAATTATTTTTATTAAACTTTTAATACATGGTATATCCATGTCACGCAAGTCCTTAAGCATTGTGGATTTTCGGGAAAGAGACTATAGAAGAAGCTGTTTCCTTTCAGAATTTCTGTCTATGATTAAAATTAATTTTGAGGAGAACACACTGGAGCACCTTATGTTTACTCTTAAAGAGGAACTGCAGTCTGCTCACATAATCTGTAATAAAAACATATTTGCCATTCCGAAGTTTCCCTCCAACCACTTTGCATATTTTATATATACTGTGATTGTGTACTAGCCAAATATGCTGCAGAAATCTCCCTCCACTGAGTCTGGCTGCAGCCATTTTAACTGTGGGCAACTGAAGCTGCTACCTGTTCACTTCCTGGATTTACACAGACACACAGAGGCACACCTCCAGCTCTGCAGCTCTCATTAGCCCTCGTATAACTGATCCCCCCTCCCTTCCTGGTAAACTCTCATGAGAGTGAGAGAGAGAGCTGTGCATGGTGTCATAAGCCTGGGCTTTTTACCAGACAAACAGGAAGTGGGCTGTATAAGGTATTTACTGGCAGGAAAAAAAAATGTTTTACTATCCAAAGTTAAAACAACAAGGGCAGTAGATTTAATAGATGGAAAGTTGAAAAAATTACTAAAGGTCCGCTTTAAAGTGTTTCTAAAGGTAGAAGGTTTTTTAATTTAATGTATTCTATGCATTAAAGTGATTGTAAAGTCTTGTTTTTTTTTTCTCTAAAAATAACAAACATGTTATACTTCCCTCCTCTATGCAGTTTGTTTTGCACAGAGCAGTTTGGATCCTCCTCTTCTTGGTTCCCTCTTTGGTGCTCCTGGCCCCTCCCTCCTATGCCCCCTCAGCCAGCATCTTTCTATGGGGCACCCAAGCCAAATTAGAGCTCTGTGTATCCATTCGGACATGGAGACCCGATATTTGTTGACATCGCTGGAGAGAGAAGGTGCTCAGGTAAGTAATTAGGGGGTGCTAGGGAGTTCCACCCAAAATTGGAACTTCCGCTCGTTGTACTCCCCCCTCCGGTGCCACATTTGGCACCTTTTGGGGGGGGGGACAGGATACCTGTCTAATACAGGTATCCTGTTCACACGTCCACGAGCCTCAGCCACGGGTATTGACGCCCCGCCCGGGCTCCCTCCTCCTCCCTCCTTCCTCCTCCTTCACTGGCCACCGGGCCACTAGGAGAGAGGAGAGGAGCAGAGCGAATGCACGGTAGGGTTCCCAGGGTTTCACTGCTGGGTTCCCTTACTCACAATGGAGGCAGCAGCACCCGACAGCTGATGGAAACATCAGCTGCAGTGCTGACATCTTTGGACTCCAGGACAGGTAAGTGTCCAATTATTAAGAGTCAGCAGCTGCAGTAAGTATATCTGCCTTTAAAACAACTTTAAGGTAAAAAACCTTCTGGGTGCAGCAGCACCCCCTTATACTTACCTGAGCCCCATTCCAATCTTGTAAATTGTAAATGAGAGCAGTGGCTCTCCTGGGCCTCTCTATCCTCATTGGCTCACACAGCCGTGGGAGTATTTGGCTCCTGCTGTTGTCAATCACAGCCAATGAGCCAATGAGGAGAGAGCAGGAGGTGGGCCAATCTATGATTCATGTGTGAATAAACAATGTCCATTCACAAGTGTATGGCTTGGCAGCAAACCTGCTCAAGAGCCTTCCTGGCAAGCCGCTTGCTATTGGGAGTACTTGGCAGGGGGGAACCCCAAAAAAGAGGATGGGGGCTGCTCTGTGTGAAGTCATTGTACAGAGCGAGTAAGTATAACATGTTTGTGTTTTTGTTTTTTTATATTTAAACCTTTAGAACCACTTTAATTCACCAAAGAAAATTTGACACATTATAGGGAGATTTAGTTCCTGTCTGTGGGGTGTTTATGGAAAAAAGGGAAAATTTGGTCCATAAACTGTAGTTATAAAACACACAAATTAATGAAGCTCTGTATTCATAAATACATACTGAAAGGTATTTTTATGCAAGCAGTGTATGTACTTGAATTTGACCTGATATTAGCCTTTTGCAATCCACAGTAATGCACATTTCTTACTAGGAGAGCATAGCTCCCAACTGTCCCTGATTTTGAGGGACTGTCCCTGATTTGGAACAAAGTCCCTCTGTCCCTTTTTCCTCCTCTGTACAATACAGAAAAAATGTTTTGCCCACAGGACTTTTAAAGAGTCACACGTCAGACAGTAATGTAAAAATAAGATTTTTTAAATTTTTTTTTATCATACATTTAAAAATATATGTATCACAAGAATAAAGAAGACATAAATGATGAACATGGTGCTGCATAGAGTTCATATGGAAAAATTAGATATGCGGGACCTGAAAGCACCATACAGATACCCCAATTGATCTAGAGCTGCTGCTTGAATGATCTCTATGCGTTTCACAAGATAATTCTCGCTTCCTCAGGAGAGGCGTAGGTAGGTATCTGGAGATAAAAATGAATCAATGAATGCTAACAATAATAAACAAAGAATTAAAAAGGAAAAAGGGAGGAAAGGGTAGTATGGGGAAGGGGAAAGGGCAGGAGGAGAGCCATGTATGTATGAGTATATCTCAATATCTGTAACTTCCAGGTGGTGGTCCAGGTGGTTCTCCTCCTGCCCTTTCCCCTTCCCTCTACTACCCCTTCCCCCTTTTTATTTATTTATTTTTTGTTTATTATTGTTATCATTCATTGATTCATTTTTATCTCCAGATATCTACCTGCGCCTCTCCTGAGGAAGCTAGAATTACCTTGTGAAACACGTAGAGATCATTCGCGCAGCATCTCTAGATCGATTGGGGTATCTGTATGGTGCTTTCAGGTCCCACTTATCTAATTTTTTCATATGAACTATATGCAGCACCATTCATGTTCATCATTTATGTCTTCTTTATTATTGTGGTACATATGTTTTTAAATGTAATAAAAAAAAATATTTTTACATTTGCTGTCTGATGTGTGACTCTTTAAAAGTCCTGTGGGCAAAGCTTTTTTCTGTGTTGTACATACGAATTTGGGACTGAGACACTACCTCAACCCTTTTCACATTAGCTCTCATTGTTTCCCTCTTTCCTCCTCATTTGTCCCTCATTTTGGTCTGATCTATATAGTTGTATATAAAATGCACTGTTTATCTTTCAATAAGTGTTTCCCAGTGCTAAACCTTTCATCCAAATTCTAAATTGCTGCATTTGTAAATTTCAAAAGCCAATATAAAGGAATAGTGGTAGTAAAAAAAAAAGCACTTGTTGATTTAACCAATCATTTTTGTATGTGCAATGCTCCTTTAAAGGGGTGTGGCAGGGGGTGTTTCCTATGCCTACATACTTTTGCTAATAGGTGTCCCTCGTTCCCATTTCAGAAAGTTGGGAGGTATGGAAGAGGGAGAAACAGCAAAAACAGCAAAAACAGCCAATCAGTTATGTACTAACATGGCTTGTGCTGATAGGAGGAGAAAGCAGAGTGACAGAGAGGAGCTTGTTAGTCTGCTGCTTCTCATTTCACTGTCCAGCAGAAGGCTGGGGAGGCACAAGACCTGGAAGTCCTAAGATGGGCATACATGGATCAAAAATCCATGCTGAACTGGCCTAATTGTTTTGTACCATGTATGGGCAGGCTGGTTGTACAGAAGTCAATCTATTGATCAACTTCTGTACAACCAGCCTGTCAGAAATCCTCGCTCAATCAGAACTGCAGGCTACAGCTGATCAGTGCAGTGTTTTTCAACATTTATTCAGTTAAGGCTCCCTTTAGAACTGTGCACAATCCTGGGGCACATCAGTCTAAGGGCTCATTCACACCAGGAGGTGCGTCCAAGCACAAGCTTTTTTATGCGTGTTCAAGCACGTCGCATTTTTTAATGGGCGCAAACATATATATGTATATACACACACACACATATATATATGCATTTTCTAGATGCGTGGGGGTGTCATTCAAAAAATAATGGCACCCATGTGTGACTGCAAAAGGCAGCACCCGTGTGTGCAGTACAGGAAATTGTGTGATCTCGCATGCGTTACCTCACTGCACCTGGTGTGAACAAGCCCTAAAATGTAGTCTGTAAGGCAGAGTTCAGTGAATTAAGGTTGTAACTCTTCTCCCTCCAAATTCCTCCTTCTAGCACATGTAAACATCTCTTGCAATAACAATACAGCATGACAGGTCCTCTATATGGAGAGATCTGGGGTTTAAAGTCTCTCCTCTACCCTTAAAAGCAAAATATATCATAACAAAAAAAAATGATCTTTTCCTTTAAAAAAAAAAAAAAAGAAGGGGGGCTTGTTTTACATGGGGCCAGAACCAGAAGTGACGCCATGACATCACTCCAGTCCTCGTAGGCCATAGAGATAAGCAGAGGCCATCTTTCCTTGACTCCTCTCTGTGCCCAGCTGCTGCCAGTGCCATATCAGTTCCTGGAGCTACCGATCGCCCAGGTAACCCCGGGAAACACCGAAAAGTGGTGGTGGTGGGGGGTGGACCCCTACCTCTGCTTTTAAAATTGATCCAGCAGCGAATGCGCCACTCGGACCACTTTTATCAGAAAGACCTGCACCTGAGGGTTATGGCATCTAGCTGCAGCCACAACCCCAGTGTTAAACATCAAAGTAATGACGTTAGGCAGTCGGCAAGTGGTTACAATCAGTGGAAAAAGTAATCATGTGGCAGCTGGATCTTCTGACTGATATGTGATGTCAATAGGTAGCAAAGGTAAGCCAGCAAGAAGGAGACCAACCAATCTACAACAACATTTCTAAAGCTTTCCAATATTCTAAAGAAAGTTATTCAAACCTGATTCAGGTATAAAGTGACCATGTCCATCTGGATTTCACTTCTCTGTATAAGTTGGTCAGTTGTCAGCTGTAAAAAAAAAATAATAATTGCACATAAACTGCCAAAACCTATGAAGCCTAGTCAGCAAAATTCACACATTAAGAGTCCATTCAGATCTATCTGGTTCATTGGGGTGCATAAATGTGCATTAGAGTGTTGAATTAATGCAGCCCATTTATTTGGATGGGGTGCCAATGCACCCTAAACTGGACATGAGACATACTCTCCAATGCAGTGCACCACAACGCATGGTATTTGCACTGGAGATATGTTGGGTTAAGAGCATTGGGATGCCATTTAAAATGAATGGCACAGCACTGCTCTAATTTTCATGGTGCATTATTATCTTGCATTGCAGTAATGCCATTTTCAATACAAAGATCATGCAATTAATATAACTGATATGTAATTCATTTTTTAGACCCTCTAATATCAATATGCAGCTGGATAGGTTCTTTTAAACTGCAAAACATTTTATGTCACCTTCTTAAAATTTGGCAACTTAGAGTGATTCTATAATTATGTATATATCATTCCCTGAACTCTGACTTACTATGTTTGTTATTGTCCAGAAGTAAAATTGTGGGCATTGTCTTCATTTTTGTAAGATACTTGTCTCAAGTCCAACTCAACTTGAGCGATACACAGCTGTTTCTTACTTATTACTAAACTGAGACTGATCAGGTGATAATAATGAAGACATATGTGTATGAAAAATACTTGTGCGCTGCTATGTAACCAATAAGTGAGAAAAGTGTAATAATGAATAAACTAATAACTGCAACCATTCACTTAGTCATCTCACACTATACCAAATTATATATAATCAAATTATTGGTGCGCTTATTCCCTAGGTTCTATATAATGACCAATAAAAAAGTGGTGTAAGTGGTGAAAAGCTTTTCCCTTTGAAGAAGTCACATGACAGGGGACGCAAAGCGTCGGGTGAAGCCGGTGATGTCATTTTCGGGGTCTTGTAAACCAGGAAGGACGGTGAGGAGGAGAGCAGCCGTCTAAAAGTTTTAAATATATGCAACATATAAAGAAATTTAAATGTAAGTATGCAATACTTTTTAAAAAAGCGGAAACACATTTTTAAGCTATATCGCACAATGATATATTCTTATATACTCTGAGCAAACTGGGAGAAGTAAAGGATTGTTTGCTCATCAGAACGGGGACCACGGGAGATCTGGATTATTTTGGGTGGATTCCTGGAGGCACTAAGATATTGGCATTGTGCAAAGGCTCTGTCTGACCATTATTGGTCATATCCTGAAGGTGAGCGTCCATTGCACTTAAGGTGGATGGTGAAGGTGCATACTTCACTGATAAATTGTCACTAATAGCACACACTGGAGCAGCAGTGTTTTTGGTTGGACTATTTACCTGCTCCAAACACAGGATCCCTATGCATAATCATATGGACTTTAATTTTGTTGTTTCATCATTATAGGATTATCTTGTATGCTATAGATTTATGGTTAAAGACCACTTTTTTATTGGTCAATATATAGAAACTAAGGAATAAGCGCACTATTAATTTCATTATAACTAATGAAGACAGAACCTCCCACTTAGCAGTCAGCCTCAGAAAAGACATGGGGAGCGTACAAGAAGTAGCCATCTTCAATAAAGTTTGCTATAACGTACTATATACTGTATTGTTAATGTAAGGGATTTTTTCCTGAATGGGTCTGGAGTTTCAAATTAAATGCTCAATTCCTGCAAAACAATACATGTGTATTAGGTAGGTTTGCTGTAATAAACTTTGCTGTTGTAGCCAAGTAGAGTTGATGAAGGTTGAACTTACAGGAGCTCATAATAGCCCACGGAAAACATTTGAAAAACCTGTCTTTTTCACTCTCACATGATATCAGATTACTCTGTTAAGGGTTCTGGTTGGATCTTATTGATTGCATTTTCATATCTTGCAGTACTTTACAAAGTATATAGAAGCACTGACAATTAGGTCTTAGCTGCAATACACCTTTACATGTCATACAAATACTCAACCACAGATGGTTGAGCAACAGTGTGAAAAGAGGCCATTAAAAATAGGAATCTAACTGCTAGGAGCAAAAATAACTATAGCTAGGGCTTGGAAGACATCAACTGTCTCCTGTGGGAAAACTAAACCAAAAATTTCCTGGATCATGGCTCAAGAGAAGTTGGTCAGCACTCTTCTTTGTACGGTTCCGAAATTTGAAGCTATATGGGAACCATGGGCCAAATATGTACATGTTTCTCTGCAGTAGTGAAGAGTTAGATATCTTTAAGGTGTCAGGTGATTTCCTCTAGGCTTCTGAATCTTTCTTTCCTTCTCTTTTGGGTTTCTCTAACCTTTTTTGACTTGCTCTAGCCTTTTATCATTCAGGTTACCTTGTGGACCTCTGGAATTTGGGAGTAAGTAGGTTCTTGGAAGGACACATCTGTAAGCCTTGTTCTACCAGATTTACACAGGTCTGAATGAATGAATGAATGATTTGTAAAGCGCTGCAAATGCTAACTGAATCGCCTCAAGGTGCTGATGCGTTTGTGTTGTCAGCTTCATTAGAAGAGGTAAGTCTTGAGTTTTTTCCTGAAGGCCTGATGGTTTTCTTCCATGCGGATGTGAGTCGGAAGAGAGTTCCATAGCCGAGGTCCCTGGACTGCGAATCTTCGTTCTCCCTTTGCTTTGTAGCGGTATTTGGGAACGAGGAGGAGGTTTTGGCTAGATGATCGCAGATTGCAATTCGGTGTGTAATGTTTTATTTTCTCTCGGAGGTATTGAGGGGCGTTACCTTGTATGCATTTGTGGGTGAGGCAGAGGGTCTTGAATGTGAACCGATTCTTTACTGTTAGCCAATGTAGGCTCCTTTAGGGATGGGGAGATGGACTCCCAGGGTTTTTTTCCTGTTAGCAGTCTTGAATGGCCTGTAGACGCGCAAGCTGATATTGGGGTAATCCTATGTAGAGTGAGTTTGCGTAGTCGAGATGGGAATTGATGATTGTTCCAACTACTGCTGCTTTGTCATCTTCTGGGATGAAGGGGATGAGTCTGCGTAACAGGCTGAGGAAATGGTGAGATCCGCTAACTACTGATCCTATTTGTGCATCCATTGTCATTTCTGAGTCAAAGATAACTCCAAGACTTTTGGCTTTGGTGCTCGGAGAGATGGTTTGTCCAAAGATGGCGGGAGGTGTCCATGGAGTCTTGGTTTTGGGATTTTGGTTAGCGTGTAGGTAGAGAAGTTCTGTTTTTGACCCGTTGAGTTTGAGGGAACTAATGGTCATCCAGTCATCTATTAAAGTGAGGCATTTCTCTAGTTGCTGATGGTGGTCTTTTTGTCCGGAGATTCGAAAGTAGGTTTGGGTATCGTCAGCGTATGAGTGGAAGCAGAGGTCTGATTTTTTAATGATTTTGAGGAGAGGGCGGATGTAGGTCCAGAACCATATGCATCACATTCAATTACCTCACCCAACGATTAGAGGTAGCTGTCTACCACGAGTAGGTTCAGTGTAATGACAAAAATATTTTTTATTTTCTTCATGTGCATTGTAACTTTTATTTACCTTTATGGGGATTGGACTTAACTTCTCCTGGTAGTTTTTCCTACATATGTTCCCTTTTATGACAGTTACCTATCACTAGGATTCAACTCATTTTTCATTTTTAAAAGATGGATTCATTGATAGATAGGATGATGGCTGGAGACATTGTGGGGGTACTACCTTAATCAATCCCCAGGAGTTCCTTCTCAATGTTAATAGAAGTTGACGTAGTCACGCCAGTGACTCCCCATGTTTCTTCTCTTGTTAAATGAATAAATGGAGAAATTACTCTCTTTTACTTTCATAACGGTCACTGTACTTTATACTACTACTATTAATCCTTTCACTATTGAAGATCTCTGAGATTTAACTGTCTTGCAATGTAACCTTTGATGTTCATTTTTCACCTTTCTTGTCTGTTTATATTCAATAATAATAAAATTCAATTGAAATAAAGTAGGAATCTAGCCAATTATTTTTGTTTAGATGGGTGGGGGAGCCTAGAACCCCCATCAGCATTTTCTTTCTTCCTGCGTTTATCATGTTACATATGCTTTGATGTTTGTTTGCCTTTAATAATCTTGTTCCTTCCTCACTCTGTAGCTAGGGGATACTCTATATAGTCCTATCCTTATACTTCCTGCTTTAGTCTCCATCCCTCACCTGTGCTGCATTCTGCTGGAGCTAGACACACTATGATTTTTTTGACCTAACTGATGTCCATCTGTTATGATCTGCACAAGTTTTGAATTAAAAATTTGTACGATCTGCAAGATGTCATTTGGACTGAGTCACTGTCTGAAACTGTAAGCTATCTCACCACAATTGGGTCATTTAAAGAGATCACACTTTCAGTGTTAGATTGTGCAAGCAGAACAATCCCTATTGTAGCAGTACCCCCATAGAGGCTTCTGAAAGTTGTGGTCCACCTGTCACCCTGCCCAGCCCGGCATTCACTTCCCAGACACTCCAAGACGATGAACAGTCCATTAGCTTGGTTTTGTGTTTTTATTGAGGGATTATAACTTGGATGGGGTTAAGGAATTCATGGGATGCCCAGAAAGATTTTTGCATAGCTTGGGACAAATTATAAACTCTCTTCTTCCTCCATCACAACTCTTGATGCAGACTATTCCTTCCTCTTCCTCCAGAACAACTCTTCAGGCACAGCTAACACGTAGTTAGGCCTGCCACTGGCTTCAGCCAGGCCCTAGCAACAGCCCTTTTCAGGCAAGGACCTAGGTGGACTTATAGGTGGACTACTGGTCCCAGGCAGCCCTCTTCAGCCCTTCCAGCCCTCCTGGGTTCAGCTGCCTGTCTCCACTGCCCATGACACCACAGTCCTCACTGGCTCTACATCCATCTCAGATTGCATCCTCCCAATTTGCTCCGGCATGCCTTTTCCCAGCTTTCTTGACTGTGTGTCACTCACTGACAACCGGTGGATCCCTCCTGGAGACTTGCCCGGCAGTACCCACTCCTGGGGTTTGTACGAGGGTTCCTTCCACTCCCGAGCTCCAGGCCCAAGGTCACCCCCCTCCCAGACTGGGAAGCTTCATCAAAGGCCACGACAGCTAGTACTCCATCTCCCAGTTCTTTCACTTGACAACTCCTCCCCAGCTGGGCTGACCCTGGGTATTTCAAGGGAGCCTGCCCCCGCCAATCCTAGTTGTCGATTGGTTAGAGCCCCTTGAGACACCCCAGACAGCCCCACCTCTCTTCCGCTCCTTCCTTCCTTCTAGAAGCAGAAGGGAGGTAACCGAAAGAGGATGTTATCTGTGAGTCACCAGCCTACTCTGAGCCACTCCCAGCCCCCACAGATCAAAACAAACAGGCTTCTGGCTAGGTCTAATTAAATTTACCTGTACTGTCAAAAATTCTACTACTAACACCTACCAGAGTAGAGGGTGCTACACTATTGAAGACTGAATCTCATTTTCTGTCCTGGTGAAAACTTTGTTTTCAAGACCTATAAAATCTCTCCCACAGATAACGAGAGAAATCTGACAGATTTTCTAACCCCCTCAGAGGAAGCATAGAAAATGTAGACATACAGAAAAAGTAAAAACTCCTTGCAAACAGATCTCTCTTTTTAAAAAGCAACCTCTGAAGGAACCTTGGTTGAGAAAGGCTGCTTTAGACACTAAGGCCGCATACACACGAGCGGAATGTCTGACAGAAAAGTCTGATGGAAGCTTTTCATCATCTATTCTGATCGTGTGTGTGCCTCATCGGACTTTTTTTTTCGAAAATTCTGATGGACCTAGAAATAGAACATGTTCCTGTCGGGAAAACCGCTCCTCTGTATGCTGTTCCGATGGACCAGAAACAACGCTTGCTCTGAAGCAAGTACGAGACGGAAGCTATTGGCTACTGGCTATTGAACTTCCTTTTTCTAGTCCCGTCGTACGTGCTGTACGTCGCTGCATTCTCGATGGTCGGACTTTGGTCGGACTTTGGTTTGACCGTGTGTAGGCAAGACCACTTGAATGGAATTCCATCTGAGTTCTGTCGGAGAAACCTTTGGAGTTTGTACGCGGCATAACTGGTCTATAGATTAGTTATACAGGTCTTTACCTTCTTTATTGTACTCTTGACAGGGATGTATCCAGACAGCATCTTCACCTCGATAACAGCCATGTTGGATTTCTCCCGGGTTCCAACGTATCTGTAGGAAACAAAAACATAGATCTTGATTAAAAATTCTTTGATTTGCAGCCTAAAATAAGAGCCAAGATGAATAATTAAAAAAAATCATTCAAGCCACTATGTATCCATTAAGACATAATTCAATGTTAGCCATTGTATTGAATACATAGCTCCCAAGTGTCCCTCATTTCAAACAAAATCCCTTTGTCCCTTTTTCCACTTAAATTATGCCTCTTTTTTTTTTTTTTGCTCTAGTACAGGGGTTGCCAAATTTCTAAACAAAGGGCTAGTTTACTGTCTTTGAGACCTTAGAGGGAATGTGGCTGGTGGGAGAAGAAAAAAGGCCCCAATGTCAATGGCAGTAAAAAAAAAAAAAAAAAGACATAGTGCCTGTGGTTAGAAGGAGGAGAATAGTGCCTCACCCATGGTATTAGTGGCAACAATAGTGCCTTATTGGTGTCAGTTGAAGGAATGGTGCCTCATTGTTTGTGTCAGTAGGAGGAATAGTGCCCCAAGGGTCAGGTAAAGGTAAGCAAGGAGCCGAATCCGGCCTATAGGCAACAGTTTGAATACCACTGTTCTAGAGATATATCTTGTTAAACAATGTATTATTTAAAGTGGTTGTTGTAAACCTCAGTCATGCAATCTGAGGTAAGCACATATATCTGTATTGTTCACTTGCCTATCCTCAAAGCTCTAAGTGTAATTTCTCTCTGGTGCTTCGTTCCTCTGTTATCAGCATGAGTCACTTCTGAGAAGTTTTCCCTACACAAGAGATACATTTGTGATGGGGAGGGAGCTCAGCAAACAGCTTGTCTATTCAGGACACAACTCTGTATCCTTCCTTCATTCCTGTGCTGTGTCTGAAGGTGGGGGTGTCCCTTTCCTCCAAACAGCACTCCACCCACCCCCATTCTGTGATCCTTACAGATGCAGAAGTGTTTTATCACAATTCTGCACTTTTGAACAAATGTAGAGAAGAGAAAACTGCAGATAAACAAGTAACACTTACAGCACGTAGGGGGATTTGTTTCATCTCTGTGCATCATCTGAGGTATTTCACTTCACTGGGTATATGAGAGGGTTTACAAACACTTTAACTACCAAAACTATTCTACAATAGGGATGAGCTTCGAGTTCGAGTCGAACTCATGTTCGACTCGAACATTGGCTGTTCGCAAGTTCGCCGAACAACGAACAAATTCGAATGCCGCGGAACACCCTTTAAAAGTCTATGGGAGAAATCAAAAGTGCTAATTTTAAAGGCTAATATGCAAGTTATTGTCATAAAAAGTGTTTGGGGACCCGGGTCCTGCCCCAGGGGACATGGATCAATGCAAAAAAAAGATTTAAAAACGGCCGGTTTTTCAGGAGCAGTGATTTTAATAATGCTTAAAGTCAAACAATAAAAGTGTAATATCCCTTTAAATTTCATACCTGGGGGGTGTCTATAGTATGCCTGTAAAGGGGCGCATGTTTCCTGTGTTTAGAACAGTCTGACAGCAAAATGACATTTTGAAGGAAAAAACTCATTTAAAACTACCCGCGGCTATTGCATTGCCGACAATACACATAGAAGTTCATTGATAAAAACGGCATGGGAATTCCCCAAAGGGGAACCCCGAACCAAAATTAAAAAAAAAAAATGACGTGGGAGTCCTCCTAAATTCCATACCAGGCCCTTCAGGTCTGATATGGATATTAAGGGGAATCCCGGCCAAAATTTAAAAAAAAAATGACGTGGGGTTCCCCCTAAATTCCATACCAGACCCTTCAGGTGTGGTATGGATTTTAAGAGGAACCTCGCGCCAAAAAAAAAAAAAAAAAAAACGGCGTGGGGTCCCCCCAAAAATCCATACCAGACCCTTATCTGAGCACGCAACCTGGCAGGCCGAAGGAAAAGAGGGGGGGATGAGAGTGCGGCCCCCCCCTCCTGAACCGTACCAGGCCACATGCCCTCAACATTGGGAGGGTGCTTTGGGGTAGCCCCCCAAAACACCTTGTCCCCATGTTGATGAGGACAAGGGCCTCATCCCCACAACCCTGGCTGGTGGTTGTGGGGGTCTGCGGGCGGGGGGCTTATCGGAATCTGGAAGCCCCCTTTAACAAGGGGACCCCCAGATCCCGGCCCCCCCCTGTGTGAAATGGTAAGGGGGTACAAAAATGTTAAAAATGACAAGAGACAGTTTTTGACAATTCCTTTATTTAAATACTTCTTCTTTCTTCTATCTTCCTTCATCTTCTGGTTCTTCTGGTTCTTCTGGCTCTTCTGGTTCTTCCTCCGGCGTTCTCGTCCAGCATCTCCTCCGCGGCGTCTTCTATCTTCTTCTCCTCGGGCCGCTCTGCACCCATGGCATGGGGGGAGGCTCCCGCTCTTCTCTTCATCTTCTTCATCTTCTTTTCTTCTTCTTTCTTCTCTTCTTCTCTTCTTCATTTTCTTCTCCGGGCTGCTCCACACCCATGCTGGCATGGAGGGAGGCTCCCGCTGTGTGGCGGCGCTCCTCGTCTGACAGTTCTTAAATAACGGGGGGCGGGGCCACCCGGTGACCCCACCCCCCTCTGACGCATGGTGACTTGACGGGACTTCCCTGTGACGTCACGGGGAATGCCACAGGGAAGTCCCGTCATGTCCCGTGCGTCAGAGGGGGGCGGGGTCACCGGGTGGCCCCGCCCCCCGTTATTTAAGAACTGTCAGACGAGGAGCGCCGTCACACAGTGGGAGCCTCCCTCCATGCCAGCATGGGTGTGGAGCGGCCCGGAGAAGAAAATGAAGAAGAGAAGAAGAGAAGAAGAGAAGAAGAGAAGAAAAGAAGAAGAGAAGAAGATGAAAAAGATGAAGAGAAGAGCGGGAGCCTCCCCCCATGCCATGGGTGCAGAGCGGCCCGAGGAGAAGAAGATAGAAGACGCCGCGGAGGAGATGCTGGACGAGAACGCCGGAGGAAGAACCAGAAGAGCCAGAAGAACCAGAAGAACCAGAAGATGAAGGAAGATAGAAGAAAGAAGAAGTATTTAAATAAAGGAATTGTCAAAAACTGTCTCTTGTCATTTTTAACATTTTTGACAGTTTTTTAGTGAAATGGTAGGGGTACTTTTGTACCCCCTTACCATTTCACACGGGGGGGCCGGGATCTGGGGGTCCCCTTGTTAAAGGGGGCTTCCAGATTCCGATAAGCCCCCCGCCCGCAGACCCCCACAACCACCGGCCAGGGTTGTGGGGATGAGGCCCTTGTCCTCATCAACATGGGGACAAGGTGTTTTGGGGGGCTACCCCAAAGCACCCTCCCAATGTTGAGGGCATGTGGCCTGATACGGTTCAGGAGGGGGGGGCCGCACTCTCGTCCCCCCCCTTTTCCTGCGGCCTGCCAGGTTGCGTGCTCGGATAAGGGTCTGGTATGGATTTTTGGGGGGGGACCCCACGCCATTTTTTTTTTTTTTTGCGCGGGGTTCCCCTTAAAATCCATACCAGACCTGAAGGGTCTGGTATGGAATTTAAGGGGAACCCCACGTCATTTTTTTTTTTTTATTTTGGCCGGGGTTCCCCTTAATATCCATACCAGACCTGAAGGGCCTGGTATGGAATTTAGGAGGACTCCCACGTCATTTTTTTTTTTTTTAATTTTGGTTCGGGGTTCCCCTTTGGGGAATTCCCATGCCGTTTTTATCAATGAACTTCTATGTGTATTGTCGGCAATGCAATAGCCGCGGGTAGTTTTAAATGGCTTTTTTCCTTCAAAATGTCATTTTGCTGTCAGACTGTTCTAAACACAGGAAACATGCGCCCCTTTACAGGCATACTATAGACACCCCCCAGGTACGAAATTTAAAGGGATATTACACTTTTATTGTTTGACTTTAAGCATTATTAAAATCACTGCTCCTGAAAAAACGGCCGTTTTTAAAACTTTTTTTTGCATTGATCCATGTCCCCTGGGGCAGGACCCAGGTCCCCAAACACTTTTTATGACAATAACTTGCATATTAGCCTTTAAAATTAGCACTTTTGATTATTCACGTTCGTGTCCCATAGACTTTAACGGTGTTCGAACGAACTTTTTTCCTGTTCGCATGTTCTGGTGTGAACCGAACAGGGGGGTGTTCGGCTCATCCCTATTCTACAATGCTAAACCTTTCATCTATCCTCTAAATTCTTACATTCGTTGTTTTGAACAGCCAGTTTGAAGGAGAATGAGTGGTAAAATGTCCAATGCAATATTCCCAATGCACACATTCCTGTAGAGATGACTATGGCTAAAACCGTGTGTAGCAAAGAAAGTAATGTCACCAGCACACCAGGATCTCCAAAAATGGGTCCAAAGGTCACATGCCTCATGAAGGGGTCCTGCGTGGCTCCGAAATGTTGCTTTCTGCTGTAACAATGTGATCATTGATTAAAGCTTTGGACCCATTTTTGGACATCCCGGCGTGATGGTGACATTACTTTTTTTGAGTGGTAAAAAGGACTTGTGGATTTACCCAGTCATTTTCTGTGTATTCATTAGGATCTGTGTAACTGGGGGCATGGCAGAGATGTGTCCTTTGCCTCATACAAAGGTGTCCCTCTTTTCTTTCTCTGAAGGTTGGGAGGTATGCTGAATCTGTTTTAACATCAGTAACCCATAGGGCACCACTGGGTGTCAGTTTTAGAAGCCAATCATGGCTCAAGTGTCAGCTTAACACTGAACATGCATGCATGAGGACAAAGCAGATGAACAACCTTGTCAGTGTGCTAACAGTAATGCCCTGTACACGGTTGGAATTTCCGTCGGAAAAACCTTAGATGGTTTTTCCGATGGAATTCCGCTCAAGCTTGCCTTGCATACACATGATCACGCAAAAGTTCTCTGAGCTTTCGACCGTCAAGAACGCGGTGACATACAACACTACGACAAACCGAAAAAATGAAGTTCAATGGTTCCGAGCATGCGTCAAATTGTTTCCCAGCATGCGCAGGAATTTTGCGCGTCGGAATTGCTACAACCGATCGGAATTTCCGGTAGGAACTTTTATCGTCGGAAAAATAGAGAACCTGCTCTCAATCTTTTGCTGGCAGAAATTCCGCCAGCAAAAGTCCGGAATTTCTGACCAAAAGCTCACATAGGACTTTTACTGACGGAATTTCCGATTGCGTGTACGGGGCATTACTGTATTGTCCAATCACAAGTTGGGGGTAAAGAGGTGACTAAGAATGCAGAACTCATTTTATTCCTTTAGCCACCCATCAGATGAACAATTACCATTATGTCATTAGGATAGGGTTTTTTTAACTGTGCATGAAGATGCTTGCATCCTCGAGAGTAGGGTAAGACACATATATGGACATATAATATAAATTTTGATATTATAATTTTTCAGGTGACTTTGGTTTTATTAATTTCCAAAAGAACATGGCTATTCTAAGCAAAGAAACAGGAAAATAGGAAGTTAGCCCACTCAAAACTGACATTTCCGATATAAGGGGTCACTATTAGGAGTATGATATAGCATACGGGGAAAACTTAGCATTTTAATGTTCTACAAAGTATAGGCTGAGCTTAAAACCTGAAAATATGAACTATAAATTGAGAACAGTGATAAAACTCACGTAGCACTGATAAGAATCTCAAAAATTTTCACTGGATCCCCCAGACACTCTCTGTTTGAATGTGGTGTCACCTTTAATGAAAAGCTGGTGTCACTTCTGGGTGGTGGAACATTGTATCTCAGGACTGTCTGTGGAATGAAGACAAAAAGTGAGTTAGAAGAAGATTATGACTAACATAAGAAAAGGCAGAGAGTTTGTTTCCTCTTACCCAGGGGTAGGCAACCTGGAGCCCTCCAGCTGTTGTGGAACTACATTTCCCATGAGGCATTGCAAGGCTGGCATTTACAATTACTCCCAGAGGCATGATGGGACTTTAGTTTTGCAACAGCTTAGTTTTGCCACAGCTGGAGGGCCCCAGGTTGCCTATCCATGCTCTTACCTGTACAAATACACAGCCATTTCCCGTGGCGGTCACAGTGTAATCTCCAGTAACAGTCGGTAGTGATGCTTTCTGTAGAAGGAGACGATTGTTTGTGTCTACATGGAACTTCTCCAGAAATCCTGAGCTAGAACCAACAGTCACAGTCACATCACCCTTATCACTAAATGTCATCTCTGAATACTTGGCCAGAGCTTGGAGAGCCACAACTGTGTCCTACATAGAATAAGAGGATTGTTAGTAAAGATACAAAGTTGTGCACTAGGGACAAAGATAAATACTTTCATCTAATGAGGCTATGAGGAATCCCAACATGTAGTATGCAATAAAAAGAATTCACATTTCATTGGTGTGACTAAACCAAAGTCTTGGAGTAAATTCGGATTCCAGGTTGTGCTGGCCTTTGCATATGTTACTAAACAAAGGCCATTATATAAAGCATATACTGTAATGTACAAAGTAAAACAAAAAATGGACAAAATGCATTGAGCATTCTTGCCCCCAACCCCCATCCCAATCCTGACTTTAGTCCTGAAATCTGAGTTCTCCTGCCTGCAGACTTTTATCTTCCCCATATGTTGTTGGGAGGAATATTTCTAGGGTTGGTCTTTCAAAATATTTTTATTTTAAAGTCGTCATAAGGTTGTGGGGGTTTGGGATCAAAATAAGAAGCTAGTCCTTCTCATGCCTTTTGTAGATTGTGAAAATAGGATCTTGGACAGGAGCCTTTCGAGAAATTCAGCACAGGGACAGGTGATATAACCTACCACCCAGACCAACCAGAACAATTGACAGTGAGATATGCTGCAGGTTATCAGTTAACAAATGAACCTTGCTGAATCCAGCTTGCTGCATCTCTGTATTTAGTCCATCGTTTACCTGTGTAGATGAGAAGCCTCCATAAGGATTCTGCTGTTTGCTTAGCCAGTTCACAATCTCTGTAGCTTTGCCCAAGTCAGGTTCAGGACCAGAGAGAAGAGCCAGGAGCACATAGGAAGTCATCTCCACCTCAGCAGATGGAGCTCGGTACCAGTATGAATCTTGCTTGGTAGGCACCAAATCACGTTTCCAGTGTAGCTGTCCATCTGTAGATACAATCACACACATAATTATACTAAGGTCTTGTCTCTCTCTAAAGATTGTTTGTAAGACCTCACTGTTGGCTTGTCAGTAGCTGCAATGTGTTCAACTAGGCCAAAAGAAAATAATTAAACATACCAGGATAGTAGCAATTAGTGAGTGCCATTCAATGCAGTAATATTCCCAGGCTGATGTAATGAGGTGCCCCTATGAGTCCATAGTATCTTAGGCTAAGAGTGTATTCACACTTGCAAATGCACCTACAGTCCAACTGCATCCATGTACCCCAGCGGGGATTCCTGTGATTAGCTGCAAGAAGTATCCCCATTGAAAGCAATTGGCTGATCGCATACACTTGCCTAAAATTGCTCAAGCAGTAAGTACGTGCAAGTAAGCACAATTAGCTGCAGAAGCCAATAGCCTCCCATTGTTTTCAATGAGGCTGCCTCTTGCAGCTAATTGCAGGAACACCTGCCAGGTTTCTCGCATGTAATCGACTGCGTGTGCATTCGCAAATGTGAATGCACCCTAATAGAAAGCGGGTTCAACAATGCTGGCCATCTTAGATATAGAACTCTGATGTTTAGGCAGGGTTGCTAGTAAATTTACCAGCCAGGTATAGTTGCCTTGGCTAATTGATAGGAGATCAATTGATTCCACCCTAATTCTGGAATTGCTGCACTTCTCTCTTCTGTCACTAGATGCCCGGGTATCTGGTGGCATTAGATAAGACAAGGGCATTACAAGGACAAATTAGGAATAGATGGGGTATCTGAGCCAATGGGCAGGGATCTTCTTGGGTCCCTTGGCCTGCTGGGAGAGCCTATTTATTTGGGTGAGGTCAGGTGATCAGGGTTCTGTGCCACCTGGACAGCTGCCTGGGTGGACATGTGTTATACTGCCCTGGGCTGCTAGGCCAGAGCCTGAGGCCTATCCCAGGGACATCTGGCTGCTAAGCTGTCTGAGGGCCTATCCAGAAGCAAGAGAGCAGCGCAGGGTTGGGACTGCGGCTTGCAGTCCAACCAAAGTGACGGTTCTACCGGCCAGAGAACCTGTCGTGGTCGGAGGTAGAGGGGAAGCTGTGGCCACTGAGGGACCATCCATCTTGTTACCAGGGACCACGGTGAGTAGCTGAAGCAAGTACCAGAGCAATATTCTCACCAACCGGGGATGAAGAATTGGGAAACTTCGGCAGGTGTCAAGCCAGGGACCCAGCCAGTGGAGGTAACCCTTGCAGAGCAGTCTTGTGTGCCAAGCCAGGGACCGAGCAGGCCAGTGGGGTGATGCTTGAGGAGTATCTGTGAGTGCCAAGCTAGGGACCCAGCAGGGATGCGGGGTGACGCTTAAGGAAGATACTCGGTAGAAGAATAGAAGAGCTCAGGAGGTCCAGTGGCAGTGGATCAGCGGGTCTAAAGTGATAGCCTGGGAGCTCAGTTGAGTGAAAATCTAAAAAGGAGATTGTGGAGGAAGTGAAAGAGTTCATTACAACCTGTGTTAGAAACTGTTCAAGATTGTTGCCAAAGAAGACGGTGTGTCTACACATGCAGACGTGGTGTCCAGTTGGGTACCTTTCCCTGCATGGCTGTCTACCTATAGAAGTCTCGTAGTCTGCTAGTTAACATTGCAACTACTAAAGGGTGTCCTGGCCCTAACCCTCTCTCCCACAGTTCTGTTTAATAGAAAATAAATCTCTTTGCAATCAAGAAGTGTCTGGCGCCCATTATTCTACCTTACATTGCACCCACCATGCCTCGTAAACCACTCTACAGAGAAGGATGTCAGCTGTCCCTAACTCTGGAGGTCACCATTAGGCCTGGAGAGGCTGGGGACTTGGCTACATATAACTGGGAAGACTGGTGAAATCTAGCAGTGAAAAGGAATTAGGATTGAAGGTGAGTATTGCAGCAAAGGTTTCTTTTTTTTTTTCAGTAATCCTGAACCCTTGATAATTACATTATGAAAGTAAAATTTGGAGTTTTGTTTGTGGTGTTTGGATGTAGATATACTTTTATTTCACATTTCAACTGTTGTATAGAAAAAAAATGCCATTTGAATTAAGACTTCTTGTAATTAATTTCATGCTATTTAAAACACGTATACGTTTTGGGTTTGGCTCATGCAGGTATTAATCAATTTCTCACCTCCTTGAACAGCCTTTTCCTCCAGTTTTTCCAATACAGTTTTTCTGAGCTCTGTCTCTCCGCAGAGTGTATAAGTATAAGCTAGCAGAGCCAGAGTGTATACATTGGTCACATCCATGGCTGTCTTCTGCAGACAGGACACTGCGTCTCTGACCAGAGGATCCTAGATGGTGAAAAAAAAAGGATTAATGAGAAAGCTATTTACTAAATATGATATTATCTGTATTAACCACTTGCTTACTGGGCACTTAAACCCCCCTCCTGCCCAGACCAATTTTCAACTTTCAGCGCTGATACACTTTGAATGACAATTGCGCTTTTATCATTTTTTTTCCCACAAATAGAGCTTTCTGTTGGTGGTATTTGATCACCTCTGCTGTTTTTATTTTTTGTTAAAAAAATTTAAAAAGACCGAATTAAAAAAAAAATGTTTTATATTTTTTAATATTTTGTAATAAAATTTTGGTTGGTTACACTGAGAGGCAGCACTGCTAGGTGGCACTGATTGGCACCACTGGTGGACATTGATAGGTGGCACTTGTGCGCATTGATAGGTGCCACTTATGGGCATTGATAGGTGGCACTCATGGGCACTGGCAGGTGGCAATGGCAGGTGGCACTGGCAGGGGGTACTGTTGGGCACAGATGAGGCAGAATTGCCTCTTCCTCTTCAGGACCGATGTCCCTGGCACATAAGCCGGTGATCAGCGTGAGGAGAAAAAAAAAAGATTACCAAGCTTTTGTTTACATCATGTGATCAGCTGTCATTGGCTGACAGCTGATCACGTGGTAAGGGGATGGGATCGGCCCCTTACTCAAATCTGTGATTACCCGAGTCTCGAGACTCGGTGATCACAGAGCGCACCGCGCGCACCTGGAGCATGCAAAGGGGAGGCCCTCACATGATGACCTCCCTGTGGCCGTCATTCAGCTATAGCGTGGACGCCAAGTGGTTAATGTAACGAATACAAGTAAACTTCCAATTTTTTTTGCAAAGTCTTTTGCTTTAGAGGAGCAATCCAGTTGGCAGTCGAATGGAATAAATGATCCCAACTTTAGAGAATTTAGCTCTTAAAGCCGTTTCAAACTGAATTTAAAAACTCTTTTATAGACATGCACTGCAGGCATAATTTTTTTAGGCTCACTTGCTGATTAATGCTTACCAAGTGGTGGAGGAAATTTGCACTAAAGGGATAATAACTTGAGCCTAATTCCATTTTCACTTTCATATAATGATCAATCAACAAAAAGGCTTTGGACAATTGATATGCGTGTGGTGAAAGATGATCATTGCTCCACTATATTCCAAGATGAAACTAAGACCTTCATAAAGCCCCGCTATAGCCAAAAATGATTTTTTTTCACCCTAGCTGCATCCCACCCCTCTACCTTCTCATGATTTTATCAGTTGCAATTATTTTTACTTTATATTATATTTTATTGTAGTCCTGATGAAGGGGGTGGTTCCTGTGTTGGCTATCTTTTAACATAACCTCAATAAATTTAGACTCTTATCTCTTGGTCTTGGTCTTCTTCCATTATCTTATATGCACTAGACACTGCCAAAAAATGGGTTCGTTTTCGTTTCATTGTTTTTTTTTTGGGGGGGGGGGGTTCGTACATTTGTAAATTCTTATTTGTAAATTCATAAATTCAAAAATTTGGAAATTCGATAATTCAGAATTCAGGAAATTCAAAAATCCAAAAATTAGAAAGAACGAAAATCCAAAAATCCAAAAATTCTAAATAACTAACAAACTATTAATAACTAATAAATTATAGGTATTGGAATTTCTTTTCAAATTTGGCTGTTAGTGAACGTAACAAATACAAACTTATCTAAAGTTACGAATTATCCAAAATAAAGAATGGGGCATCTAAAAAAATGGAACAAAACTAAATAATAAATAATAATACATTTTTATTATTATTATTGTTGTTTATTATTATTATTAATTTGTCCATTCATTTAGATATGGCATTCGTTATAATGGATAATTCGTAACTTCGGATAAATTTGTATTTGTTACGTTCACTAACAGCCAAAGTTGAAAGGAAATTCCAATACCTATAATTAAATAGTTAGTAATAGTTAAGGTATTATTAGTCCATTATTTCAGATTTTTGGGTTTTTGAATTTTCATTCTTATTTTCGGATTTTCATTCTTATTTTTGAATTTTCGAATTTTTAAATTTTTAAATTTCTGAATTTCTGAAAATAGATATAAATTTGGAAATTCGGATTTGGAACTAAACGAATTGCACATGTCTAATATGCACGTCTTTTCCTGGTAACCTGCTGGAGTATGCATAGTAGGGTACCCTTGCCCTCTTGTGAGCAGCCTAACCTGAGCCAGTGGGCTCTTCAAATGTTTCCTGCCCTCTCACTACCTTGTTTAACCACTTCAGTCCCAGGAGGTTTTACCCCTTTCATGTCCAGGCCATTTCTTGCAATACGGCACTGCGTTGCTTTAACTGACAATTTTGTGATTGTGTGAGGCTGTTCCCAAATAAAATTGATGTCTTTCTTTTCGTGGTATTTGATCACCTCTGCGTTTTTTATTTTTTGTGTATTAAACAAAAAAGGAGCTACAATTTTGAAAAAACATACAAATATTTTTTATTTTCTGCTATAAAACATATCCAATAAAAAAATTTAAAAAACTAGCTTCGTCAATTTAGGCCATTTGTATTCTGCTACATATTTTTGGTAAAAAAAATCCCCAAAAATATATGTTGATTGGTTTGCACAAAAGTTATAGCATTTACAAACTATGGGATAGATTTATGGACTTTTTTAAAATTATTGTTTTAACAAGTAATGGCGGCGATTAGTGATTTTTAGCGGGACTGCGACATTGCGCGGGACAAATTTGACACTGAGCCCTAGTTCACATTGGTATGATTTGGCATGCGATTTGACAAATCAGCGGCAATTGCTGGCAATGGCACCGTCCTAATCGGTGCGATGCTGCATTTGTGACGCTGCACCGATTTCAAAAAGTAGTTTCTATACTACTTTTTGGGACTTCGGGCTGCAATTTACATTGACATCTGTGCAGACTGACATGCAGGAGTGAAATCAGCTGAACTTGCACGGTTTCATTCCCATAGCTCAGTGTGAACCTGGGCTAAGTGTCACTTTTTGGTGACCAGTGACACCAATACAGTGATCAGTGCTAAAAAAAGTCACTGTATAAATGACACTGGCAGGGAAGGGGCGATCAAAAGGTTAAGTGTGCTCCTAGGGAGTGCTCTCTAATGCCCCATACACACGGTCGGACTTTGTTCGGACATTCCGACAACAAAATCCTAGGATTTTTTCCGATGGATGTTGGCTCAAACTTGTTTTGCGTACACACGGTCGCACAAAGTTGTTGGAATTTCTGATCGCCAACAACGCGGTGACGTCAAGCACGTACAACGAGACTAGAAAAGGCCAGTTCAGAACCAAGCGCGGCACCCTTTGGGCTCCTTTTGCTAATATTGTGTTAGTAAAAGTTTGGTGAGAGACTCGTGGCTTTCAGATCGTTTTCTGCCGTTCAGTTTGTGCTTGTGGGTTTGTATCTGCTCTTCAGTGCATGCAAGCAAGTTCTGCGTGACTTTAATTAGTCATTGTGTTCTTGTTTGTTCGTTACTGTTTTTCAGGTCGCTCTTCACAGGCCTTACTGTTCTTCAGTGCGTTCTGTTACTTCGTTCTGAGCAGCCGACCGTTTTCTAGCCATGTTGTGTATACGTACTCCTCGTAGAGTTCATGCTGTGCGGGGGCTTGGTGTTGGGGTCCTGACCTTGACACAAGTCCAGTCCATGAACAGGGTGGGGAGGAGTTCATGGACCAAGAATTGGTTGCTTCAGCGTGACCAGTTCTCTCATATGCCTTTGCTCCGTGAGATCCGTGAGAATAATCCTGATGATTTCAGGAACTTTCTCAGGATGATGGACCCCGTATTTCACCATCTGCTGGCTTCGCTGACGCCCTATATCAGCAGGCAGGATACCTGCATGAGGCAAGCAATCACTCCGGAGCAGAGGCTGGTTGCTACCCTGCGGTACTTGGAGACAGGGAGAAGTCTGCAGGACCTCAAGTTCTCGACAGGCATCTCCCCCCAGGCTCTGGGGATCATCATCCCAGAGACCTGTTCTGCCATCATCCAGGTCCTGCAGAAGGAGTATATGAAGGTAAGATTTTTAGCCTTTAATATCACATTTTATTGTATTTAATGTTTGATAATATCTTGTATTTCTTTCCTCATTCCCTAATTACCATGATTGGAATATGCTGTGAATGTCCCCTTTGTCCTCATTCATGCTGGATTTTTATGTAATTATTTTTTTAGTCCTTCATACATATCTGCCTTCACTTACCTCCCCAACATGCTCTCCTGCCCTATATTCACCTCATGTAGTCACTTAACAATGTATTTTATCAGCTCAATAGTAGTGCTTTACCCCAAAGACCCCCTAAAATGTTTAGAAATGTGATTTGTGCTTTAAATTCAGGCAGAGTGCCAGAGGCTTTTTTTTGTAGTGTCCCCAGATCATTTTTCTAAACCCTCCCTCCCACAACTGCTAAGTCAGCTGATCACAATTCTCTATCTATCCTCAATCATCTATCTGCTGACTTTGCCAAACCCATACACACTATACGCACCTCTTTTGTGGTCAGATGTATGGATGAATTCCCCAAAGCATGTAGTGCAAGGGCCTGCCTGTATACTTTCCAATGGTACTGTTTAAAGTTTTTGCATTCTATTATTATCTTGATAGGTAATATCAGAATGTCCAAATGTCCTCAAATGTGTACAGTGTGTTTTTATATCTTTGTATTATGACACTTCTTACCTGTCCAGTGGGCTGCCAATAGTGTAACTAAGGAGGGGCTGTTCCAAGTAATACCCAGTATTTAGGCATTCATCTCTCAAAGAAGTGAAGAGGGTTACCTGTCCAAGATTCCGCCCCCCCTATAATGTTAGAAATGGCCCATGAGAGGGGGGGTGGGGGGTTGAATATGATAGGTGTACCTTATACTTTGGTGTTAATTTCCCCTTAATAAATGCTATCTGGAGTTTGGCCAAGAATGTTTGTGCCTAATCGGCTTGCCATGTTTATGTGCAAAAATAGTAATTTATTTTTGTTTTCCTCAACAGTTTCCTTCCACGCCACAGGAATGGCAGACTGTGGCCTCCCACTTTGCCCAGCGGTGGGACTTTCCTAACTGCGGAGGGGCAATTGATGGGAAACACGTCCATATCGTCCCACCACCCAACTCGGGGTCGTACTATTTAAACTATAAGGGGTTCAATAGTATTCTGATGTTGGCGGTGGTGTCGGCTAATTATGACTTCTTGTATGTGGATGTGGGGAAGAATGGCTGGATGTCCGATGGTGGAGTCATCACCCAGATGGAGTTCTACAGGCGTCTCCAGAATGGCAGCTTGGACTTGCCACCTCCAGAGGACAATGTGGAAGGACTCACATTCGTCTTCGTTGCGGATGAAGCATTTGCGCTGGGGGACCATCTTATGCGGCCATTCCCGATGAGGACCCTCACCCCGGAACAGAGGGTTTTTAATTACCGGCTGGCCAGAGCCAGAAGAGTGGTGGAGAACACATTTGGAATCATGGCCAGCCGGTTCCGCCTATTTCTGACACCCATCCATATGGCGGAGTATAAACTTAATCATCTAATCCTGGCGTGCTGTGTTCTCCATAACTTTTTATGCAAACATTCTGCCAACTATGCTGGCTCAGTTGGGCCTGAGGCCGGAATTCTACATGATCCAACCCTGACGGCACTTGAAAGTGGCCGTCCTGGCTTGCCCTCCCTGAGTGCCGTGATGTCTGGTTAAGATACCTTGAGTTCTTTGTGGGTAGGGGGGCCATCAATATGCCAGACAATTTGTGAAGAATTTATCAAATAAAAAAAAAAGCTAATCTTCGGTGACATTTACTGCTTGTGTTTGTTTTAGCTGACCCTGACAGCAATGTGGGGAGTCCTGAAAATGGCGTGATTGTGTAACCTTATACAAAGCACTGTTGGGTGTTATTTACTAAAGCTGTAGACACTTTTTATACTACAAGTGCACTTGAAACTTCACTGAAACTGCACTTGTAGTGAAAAGAGAATTTGCCCTTAGGAAATAACCACCATTTTCTCAGAAAACAGCAATTACATCACCACAAAAGTGTTGTAGCGTTGAGACAATAAACCACACATTCTTGATTAACAAACTTTTTAATACCTGCAAAATCACATGTGCATTTTGAAAAGGTTTTTAAAACAAACCAACATGTTTGTTGTATAACAATTTTTGGGGTGGCATTATCAAAAATAGAAATGTCCATTTACGATAAAACAGGCCTGTGTAAAACCAACAAGAAAGACAAAAATCTTGAACTTACAAAGTTCACATATGGTAAAACTTGAAGGCAATCTCAGACATGAGTATTTAGGAACTGTGTTTGATATTACGTTCAGATGGGGTGAAGTCACCCCTTGAAAAGCCAAATTTGGAAGATGCACACCAATTTACGAATGTCAGCATGTGCTAGCTGCCATCACGGGGGATCAAGGGACGTGTTTTTTTGGGAGCAACCCCTTCCTCACGGCTACTTTATTATTGAGGAAGGGGTTGCACCCCCAAAACGTGTCCATTGATCTCCCGTGATGGCAGATAGCACATGTTGGCACACTGTGTGCATCCTCCAAATTTGGATTTTCCAAACATCGCTCAAAAATTTTAAAGATTGTAGCACACAAAAAAAAAAGTGATTTTGTGGGGTTTTAAATTCGCCACAAAACATCAATGATGTTATTATTTTTTTGAATAACATCATTGATTT
Organism: Aquarana catesbeiana; assembly: GCF_042186555.1. NCBI lineage: Eukaryota > Metazoa > Chordata > Amphibia > Anura > Ranidae > Aquarana > Aquarana catesbeiana. Next base: position 26,551,376 of record NC_133331.1, on the reverse strand, counting down.
TTTTCTTGAGGTTTTCCAATTGTAAATTACACCCCATGATCTCCCAGATCAGGATCTGGGCACTTTCTGAGGTGAAAGGATCTTGATCCATAACATCACGATCACCTAAAAAGAGAGTAACCAAACAAAAACAGGTATCAAAAATCTGCCAGCATCCATCTCTTACCTGAGTCTGTGGTCGCAGACACTCACCTGTTGTGGTGCCAATTTCCACCACATCTTCTTCCTCCTCCTGTTCAGCTTGTGTTTGGGGTATTTCCCCTTCTTCCAGAGGTGGGGGGGTCTCTGGTCTCCTCGGATGAGGGGTGTCCTCCGAGTCTTTTCTCCCCTATGTAAAACAAAAATGGTATAATTAGCACACAGATATTTGATGGCAGAACTATAAATAGGAAACCTTGCTTGGAAGTGGGGTACAATTGTCAATTTTAGTTCCAAGATGTAGCTTTTTTAGTGTACTTTGTCAACCTGCAAAACTTTACCTGTTTTGTACAAGCTTCACAGATGGAGACCCCCCTATAGTATACACTGGAGCACCTGTGTGCCCCCCCCCTAATAAAAATGGTGTTCTTGTGTCCCACACTAGTGCTCCAGTGTCCAGATGTGAAAACAGCTGCTCAGTGTCCTCTCCTTACACAGAATCTAGTTTGCATTTCATTCTAGTAACAAAGCCATCTACACAACCAAATATTTTTCATACAAGTAGGCCCTAAAAAATGTAGGAAAATGCATATGGCCTAAACATTGGTGTTTTAGAGGCCGAAATAAAAATGTTTGATATGAACGAATAATGGTCCCATGAACATTAAAATTGCCATTTTAAACTGTACAACAATTAAGAAAAGCATATGGAGCAGCACGAACGTAATAAAGACAAAAAGAATAGGAACACAGCACAACTACTTACTTTTTTGCAGCACTCTCCAGATCTTTCTGTACTGCTCGGGCTCTCTTAATTTCAGGTCCGACCACCGCTTCCTGAGCTGATCTTTCGATCGTCGTACCCCGAAATTCCGGTGCAGGCTTTTGACCACTTTCGCAATGATCTTGGCCTTTCTGATATTGGGGTTGGGGTAAGGTCCATACTTTCCATCATAGTCGGCCTTCTTCAGGATGTCCACCATCTCCAACATCTCCCCAAAGGACATATTTGTGGCCTTAAATCGTCTCCTTCTAGATCGGGACATTTCCGGATCCGGGCTTTCCTCCTCCTCATTGCTATAATTAGCACGCACCTGCTCTGACTCCGCCATGTGCTCTTCACCCATTGCGCCGAATGAAAAGGGGCGGGGAATAGACTAGAAAGAACGTCAGGGGCGGGCGGAGTTACATGCATGCGCAGTGTGTATAAAGCGTAACACACGTGCGTATTACGTACGATCTGTGAGCGGAGGAAGGAGCATTGGAGGCGCCAATCGTAAGAACGAAGGTAAGAAACATAATTGTGCCTATACTGCTTCTACATTGAGGCCTATATTGTAACAAGATTAGTAGAGTTTGGCCTGACATTAGGGTTTGTCTTGTGTTGTGTCTTGCAGTGAAAATGGATATCTTACAAGATAATGAGTTCATGGCAATATTCATTGACATGTTCAGGGAGCTGCCCTGTCTGTGGGAGATCAACCACCCACATTAGAGGAACCAAACAAAGAGGAAGGCAGCGCTGGATCAATTGTTGGAAATTGTGAAGCAGGTGATCCCCACGGCAGACATCACATATTTGAAGATCCTAATTGGTGGCCTGAGGAGCACAAATGTAAGGGAGCGCCAGAAAGTCCAGCATTCGCAGAGATCCGGAGCAGCAGATGACATCTATGTCCCCAGAATGTGGTACTATGACAGGCTGCATTTTCTGGCAGGCCAGACTGAACCCAGGCCATCACTCTCCAGTCTTTCTTCCACGCTTCCTTCCCCTCCAGCTGAGGCTTCTGACGCCCAACCTGGGCCTTCCAGGCAGCAACATGTGGAGGAGCCCAGATTGAGCCAGGTATAGCATTCCTCTAAATATTGCTGGTTGTCCAATCAATGATGTTAACTAGATGTTAGTTTGGAGTACTAATTTCTGATTGTGATTGATGATGCAAAAACTAAAACCATGTCCCTTTTTCATACACAGGGAAGTCTCAGCCAGGAGATGGCCGGGCCAAGCCGGCTGCCTGATCTGCAGGTCCCTCCCCTACACCTGGAAAGAAAAAGTGGCAGGAGGAGGAGTGCCCTAGAGGAGGCTGCCATAGGCCTCTTTTGGAGGGCTACAGAGACACTGGGAGCACCACACACTGTGGAGGATGACTTCGCTGCCATCATTGCCTCTAAAATGCAGAGGATGGAGGAGGGACAACAACTCATGTTTGAGTCGTTAATATTGGAGGCTCTTAATAAGGAGATGAGGGACCAAATTACATCTGATACACACCTTTGTGAACTCACACATGATCCTCCTCCTCCTCCTGCAGGTCCTCCTCCTCCTCCTTCTCCTCCAGGTCCTCCTAGTCCTCCTCTAGGTCCTACTCCTCCTCCTGCCACATCTCCAACAGCAGAGCCACAGCCAGGAAGGAAGCGTGGAAGGGAGACCAGAAAGTGAGGACCCTGGATCCAGTCTGGTCGGCCAAAAGATGCAGCCTCTTGTGGTACCACAGCCTGGGGACACAGATGTCATCTGCTGCTTTCTGGATCTCTAGGACTTCTGGACCAGACTGCCCTCCCTTACATATGGGCTCCTCAGGCCACCAATTTTGAGGTTCAAGAATTGATGTCTGCCCTGGGGGTCCCAGGCTTCGCTAATTTCTGCTGTTTATCCAGCGTTGCCTCCCTCTTTGTTTGGTTCTGAGCCCTTAATAAAGGATTTTTGGTTTGAATTATACTTGCCTATGTGTGTTTTACTTCAAAAAGGACAGTTTGTGAGGATTCTGGTACATTTCAAAAATACAATGTGAAATTAACAAGGGACACCAACAACAAACAATCTCCTTGAGATTAAATAATAAAAGATATCAATGGTGTTGTGGTAACTTGACACACAAAACACACACAAAAATATTCTGGAGTAAAACTCAAAATAACATTAAACAAAGATCAGCCTTTGAAAAAATACAAACATAAAATCGAAAAGAAAAATGGCTTTAAACCAAAAAAAAAAAATTATGTCAGATGTGACAAATAACAATATATTCAGGGAATCCCAAGAAAAAAAAATACGTTTGTGAGAAGTGTGTGTGAATATGAGCAGCAAAACTACTTAATTCTTGTCACATTATAAAGAAGAAGAGAGTGCGCTGTATTAAACCATTTTTAACATTGCAGCGTGACGAAAGTGCTGTATCCATTGCGAACGCTAATTTTACCAGTCCTAGTTGTTCCGTGTCAGAATTTCTTCTGAGCATACGTGGCACTTTGTGCGTCGGAACAGGCCACACACGGTCGGAATTGACGCGATCGGATTTTGTTGTCGGAAAATTTTATATCCTGCTCTCAAACTTTGTGTGTCGGAAAATCCGATGGCAAATGTCCAATGGAGCCCACACACGGTTGGAATTTCCGACAACACGCTCCGATCGGACATTTTCCATCGGAAAATCCGACCGTGTGTACAGGGCATAACTGTGTGGGGGATGGACTGACTGAAGAAAGAGAGAGATCTGTGTTCCTGATTAGCAGGAACATATGATCCTTCTCTTCTTCTCTGACAGAGCGGCAATCTGCTGTGTTTACATAGGCAGACCACCGTTCTGCATCTTCTGTGAACAATCGCAGGTGGCCCGCTGATTGGCTCCTGCTGTGTCCAATCACAGTGGGAGCATGGCTCTGGCGAACGGGCCACAGAGCTGATCCGTGGAATCACATACAGGTACGTGATTTTGCCCTTAAGGGCCACCCTGCCACAGTACATGTACGTTGGGCAGGTCCTTAAGTGGTTAAACTCATATCAAAGTCCCAGTGCCTCTTGGATGCCCTTTTTTTCAGTTGGTCATCCAATAGGAAGCATTCACATCACACAGGCAGAAGAGGAGAAGACTTGGGCCCGCTGTGTCATGTGATTGTGGCTCCAGGTAAGTTCAAATCCCAAGTGCCCTGAAAGCCATCCATATACAGTTGTGTTTATAAGTTTACATACCCTGGCAGAATTTATAATTTCTTGGCCATTTTTCAGAGAATATGAATGATAACACAAAAACATCTTTCACTCGTGGTTAGTGTTTGGCTGAAGCCATTTATTATCAATCAACTGTGTTTACTCTTTTTAAATCATAATGACAACAGAAACTACCTAAATGACCCTGATCAAAAGTTTACATACCCCAGATCTTCATACCGTGTATTATCCCCTTTGACATCAATGACAGCTTGAAGTCTTTTGTGGTATTTGAGGATGAGGCTCTTTATCTTTTCAGATGGTAAAGCTGGCCATTCCTTCCTTTAAATTCTTGGGCTGTCTTGCATGAACTCTCCCCATAGTGGCTCAATGATATTGAGGTCAGGAGACTGAGATGGCCACTCCAGAACCTTCACTTTATTCTGCTGTAGCCAATGACAGGTCGACTTGGCCTTGTGTTTTGGATCATTGTCATGTTGGAATGTCCAAGTACGTCCCATGTGCAGCTTCCTGGCTGATGAATGCAAATATTCCTCCAGTATTTTTTGATAACATACTGCATTCATTTTGCCATCAATTTTGACCAAATTTCCTGTGCCTTTGTAGCTTACACATTCCCAAAACATCAGTAATCCACCTCCGTGTTTCACAGTAGGAATGGTGTACCTTTCATCATAGGCCTTGCTGACTCCTCTCCAAATGTAGCATTTATGGTTGTTGCCAAAAAGCTCAATTTTCGTCTCATCAATCCAAATGACTTTGTGCCAGAAGGTTTGAGGCTTGTCTCTGTGCTGTTTGGTGTTTTGTAAGCGGGATACTTCGTGGCATTTGTGTAGTAATGGCTTTCTTCTGGCAACTCGACCATGCAGCCCATCTTTCCTCAAGTGCCTCCTTATTGTGCATCTTGAAACAGCCACACTACATGTTTTCAGAGAGTCCTGTATTTCACCTGAAGTTATTTGTGGGTTTTTCTTTGCATCCCGAACAATTTTCTTAGCAGTGGTGGCTGAAATTTTAATTGGTCTACCTGACCGTGGTTTGGTTTCAACAGAACCCCTCATTTTCCACTTCTTGATTAGAGTTTGAACACTGCTGAACACTTCAGCGCTACTGGGTGGATGTTATGGGGGAATTATGCTTGGCGTTTCTTACTACCCTTCAACCAAACTCTTTGTCATATCACTTATGCCGCGTACACACGAGCGGACTTTACGTCGGACTTTGCCCGGCGGACTGGATTTCGTCGGACAATTCGATGTGTGTGGGCTCCAGCGGACTTTGTTTTCTCAAAAGTTGGACGGACTTAGATTTGAAACTTGTTTCAAATTTATCCATTGAAATCGAGTCCGGTCGAAAAGTCCGCCGTCTGTATGCTAGTTCGACGGACAAAAAGCCACGCTAGGGCAGCTATTGGCTACTGGCTATGAACTTCCTTGTTTTAGTCCGGTCGTACGTCATCACGTACGAATTCGACGGACTTTGGTGGATTGTGTGTAGGCAAGTCCGTTCATTCACAAAGTCCGTCGGAAAGTACGTCGAAAAGTCCGCCGGGCAAAGTCCGCCGTAAAGTCCGCTCGTGTGTACGCGGCATTAGGGTACCTAGATGACCTTCCCCTTTCCCCTCTAGAAATTAAAACTATCAAAAAAAATGCTGTTTGTGTGCCAGGATGCTAATAAGACAGATTAACACAGATCCCCGGGCTTAAATCAATTTGGTTTATTCTTTTATTCCCATGGAACATTGAGGGGTCGATTTACTAAAACTGGAGAGTGATAAATCTGATGCAGCTGCCAATCAGCTTCTAATTTCAGCTTTTTCAATTAAGTTTTGAAGTATTGTTGTGTTTATGGTGATTAACACCATATTTACTTTGTTCACTATAAATGTGTCTGTTTCTTGAGTGCCTGTTTCTTTTTTTTTTTATCAATGCTTTTTATTGAATTTTAAAGTTTTGACAAACATGTAGCATATCAACATACAGTTATTATTAGTACACACAGTACCAGAGTAAGAGTTCTATTGCGTTATCATATTACATAGTCATATATTTAACTTCAATATATGTAAAATCTGTCTCCAATATATGCCAAGTAGAGTACTGATTAGGCCGAGTAATCAAAAAGGAAGCATATTGTTAGGTGATTTTATGTTTTTCAGTCCATGCTTACCATTGGTTGTCGAATGATTTGCATGTCAAAGAGTTAATAGCCAGTAGACGTTCAAAAGTGTGATTCCTGTTATTCAGTGTAATCACTTCAGAGGTATTGATGGCTAGGGTGTTTTTCCAGTTGCGAAGTATAAGTGTACGGGTTGCTAATAAGATGTGTGTGGTGACCGCTCTGTGTTCTCTCTCTATCCCAATGTTAAGGATTGATAAAGCAGGGTTTGGTGGTACCAAGATCCCTGTGGTTGATGAGATTAGTTTAAAGATTTTGTTCCAGAGACTGTTTATGCTCGGGCATTCCCATATTGTGTGTAGTAGATTGCCTATTTGTTTATTTTGAATGAGATTATAGAATAATGATATACCTTTAACAGGCTGATTTTTTGGCAGATTTTCTTGTGGACTGAAGTGAAGTTTCAGGAGGTTCGTCTTCATCATTTGGCAACACTTCTGAAGGATTAGGGTAGCTGTGTGTAAAATAGAGGTAAAAAAAGAACAGAAAATACAAAACATTGGAAAAAAGAACTGTAAACTTGTAAAAAAGGATCTTACAACTGATCCGCATGCAGACATTGCTGAGTAACGTAGAGCGGGGTAATAGGAGACTTAATAGTAGACTCCCTGTACCGGAGAAATATGTGGTCATCTGAGTGGAGTGATTATGAGCTGCCACCAGCAGTTTTCTTGTTGGCGCGCCTGTGTGACACCACCTGCCATTCGGTGTGAAATGACTGTGGCTGCGGTGTAGGAGTGGGTAGTACAGCCTGGTCTAGAAGAATCTACCATTTGGGTAAGAGTGCAATACCTTCTTCCATTGTGGTAATGGATTTTGTGATTCCATTATGAGTAATGGACAGTGTTGCGGGGTATTTCCACTTGTGTAGAATTTTGTGGTTCCGTAGGGCTTTTGTGATCGTCGCCAGGTTGCGGTGTATTTGCAGCGTGTGCCTAGAGAGATCTGGTAGCAGGATGACATCAGCGTATTGTGGAGGAATAGAACCTTGGTTGCGTGCTGCCTGGAGGATCCTTTCCTTTACATGGTAAAAGTGGACCCTTAAGAGTATGTCTCTCAGAGTGCCCTCTGGAAGGAAGGATGGTTTAGGGATTCTGTGGATTCTATCCACTATGAGGTCCTGTGTAGTCAGCTCAGGAACCAGAGTAGAGAATAAGGCGTGGGCATATTGCAGGAGTTGAGTGGCTGGGACTGACTCTGGGACCCCTCGCAGCTTTATATTGTTTCTTCTACTGCGGTCTTCAAGGTCAGCGACCTTATCCTTCAGCCATGTTGTGCCCTCCCCCTGTGCTGTATGAGAGTCCACCATTGTGTTGTATGTGGAGGCATATGTGTCCATTTGACATTCCATCTGGTCCACTCTGACCCCTAAGGCCTGCACCTCTTTGTGACACTGATTCCTTTCACCATGTCAGTTTGTAGGGAGGATCTGAGTGAAAGCAGCATTTCCTTCAGCATGGTGTCAGAGATAGGCCTATCTGCTGTAGGAAAGTCTGCTATAGGGTCAGTCAGAGGAGCAGCCTGTGAGGTACTGTAAGTTTGCAGCCTGCTTACCTCCATCTCAGATGTATCATGCGGCCTGTCAGGAGATGTCATCCTCGGTTTTGATTTTGCTGGGCTTCTTGTTGATGGGCTAGAGGTGCCCGAGAAGGAACCGCTGTGTATGTGGGCTTGCATGGAACGATCGAGAGGGCCGCCGCGCCCCTTGTTGTGGACCGCGGCCCTGTCTTCTGGCCGTTGTGTGCGGAGGTCGCCGCCATTTTTCTAGAGCCCGCGGGATTTCTGATTGAAGAAATCGGGCATTTTATTTGGTTGCGGCGGGTTCTTCCTGCGCCGCGTCATACCTGGGTGTCTCAGCGTCGTTGTGGAGAAAAGTGTAGCTGTGGCAAGGCATGGTGTACTCCGGTGTTTGGGGATTTCTCCGGCAGCCGAGTGGAGCTCCTAGATCAGGCGTCCATCTTGGAGCTCGGTCGCCACGCCCCTTGAGTGCCTGTTTCTTGAGTTCTTCCCCCCAGATTTTTATCAACAAAATGTTTTTATTAACTGCTTGCCAACCAGCCAGTCATTATACTGCAGCAGGTTGGCACGGCTGCGCAAATTGCCGTAGGTGTATGTCGGCCACTTTAAGAGCTCTAGGGGGGCCCACGGCGCGACGCTGGAGCCGATGCACGTGGCCGGTGGCGGTGATGTCCACCGGCAACCCGCGATCGCTCCTCAGGGAGCCAGAATGGGGATCGGTGTATGTAAACAGACAGATCCCCTTTATGTCAGGGGAGTAGAGAGAGATCTGCTGTTCCTAGTGATCAGGAACAGCAATCTCTCTGTACTCCCTGTCAGTCCCCCCCCCTGCAGTTAGAAACACCTCCCTAGGGAACACTGAACCCCTTGAATGCCCCTAGTGTTAACCCCTTCCCTACCAGTGACATTTATACAGTAATCAGTGCATATTTTTAGCTCTGATCGCTGTATGTATGTTAATGGTCCCAAAAAAGTGTCAAAAGTGTCCGATCTGTCCACGGCAATGTCGCAGTTCCACTAAAAATCGCTGATCACCGCCATTACTAGTAAAAAAAAAAAGGAATAATAAAAATGCATTAAATATATCCCCTATATCCCCTAAATATATGCCTTAAATATATCCCCTATTTTGTAGACGCTATAACTTTTGCGCAAACCATTCAATATACGCTTATTGTGATTTATTTTACCAAAATTATGTAGAAGAATACATATTGGCCTAAACTGAAGACGAAATAATTAAAAAAAAATTGGGGGGGGGATATTTATTATAGCAAAAAGTAAAAAATATTGTTTTTTTTTTTAAATTGTCGTCCTTTTTTTATAGCGCAAAAAATAAAAAACATAGTGGCGATCAAATAAAACCAAAAGAAAGCTCAATTTGTGGGAAAATAGGACATACATTTTGATTGTGTACAACGTCGCACGACCGCGCAATTGTCAGTTGAAGCGACACAGTGCTGTATCGCAAAAATGGCCTGGTCATTATGGGGGCAAATCCTTACAGTCCTTAAGTGGTTAAAAAAATTAAAAAATAACCTATACTGTTAATTCGTAATGAGTAGGGATGAGCACCAGAACATGCGAACAGGAAAAAAGTTCGTTCGAACACGCGAACACCGTTAAAGTCTATGGGACACGAACATGAATAATCAAAAGTGCTAATTTTAAAGGCTAATATGCAAGTTATTGTCATAAAAAGTGTTTGGGGATCCGGGTCCTGCCCCAGGGGACATGGATCAATGCAAAAAAAAGTTTTAAAAACGGCCGTTTTTTCAGGAGCAGTGATTTTAATAATGCTTAAAGTCAAACAATAAAAGTGTAATATCCCTTTAAATTTCGTACCTGGGGGGTGTCTATAGTATGCCTGTAAAGGGGCGCATGTTTCCTGTGTTTAGAACAGTCTGACAGCAAAATGACATTTTGAAGGAAAAAACTCATTTAAAACTACCCCCGGCTATTGCATTGTCGACAATACACATAGAAGTTCATTGATAAAAACGGCATGGGAATTCCCCAAAGGGGAACCCCGAACCAAAATTTAAAAAAAAAAAATGACGTGGGAGTCCCCCTAAATTCCATACCAGGCCTTTCAGGTCTGGTATGGATATTATAAGGGGAACCCCGGCCAAAATTAAAAAAAAAAATGACGTGGGGTTCCCCCTAAATTCCATATCAGACCCTTCAGGTCTGGTATGGATTTTAAGGGGAACCCCGCGCCAAAAAAAAAAAAAAAAGGCGTGGGGTCCCCCCAAAAATCCATACCAGACCCTTATCCGAGCACGCAACCTGGCAGGCCGCAGGAAAAGAGGGGGGGACGAGAGTGCGGCCCCCCCTCCCTCCTGAACCGTACCAGGCCACATGCCCTCAACATTGGGAGGGTGCTTTGGGGTAGCCCCCCAAAACACCTTGTCCCCATGTTGATGAGGACAAGGGCCTCATCCCCACAACCCTGGCCGGTGGTTGTGGGGGTCTGCGGGCGGGGGGCTTATCGGAATCTGGAAGCCCCCTTTAACAAGGTGACCCCCAGATCCCGCCCCCCCCGTGTGAAATGGTAAGGGGGTACATAAGTACCCCTACCATTTCACGAAAAAAGTGTCAAAAATGTTAAAAATGACAAGAGACAGTTTTTGACAATTCCTTTATTTAAATGCTTCTTCTTTCTTCTATCTTCCTTCATCTTCTGGTTCTTCTGGCTCTTCTGGTTCTTCCTCCGGTGTTCTCGTCCAGCATCTCCTCCGCGGCGTCTTCTATCTTCTTCTCCTCGGGCCACTCCGAACCCATGGCATTGGGGGGAGGCTCCCGCTCTTCTCTTCTTCTTTTCTTCTCTTCTTCTCTTCTTCTCTTCTTCATTTTCTTCTCCGGGCCGCTCCGCAATCCATGCTGGCATGGAGGGAGACTCCCGCTGTGTGACGGCGCTCCTCGTCTGACAGTTCTTAAATAACGGGGGGGCGGGGCCACCCGGTGACCCCGCCCCCCTCTGACGCACGGGACATGACGGGACTTCCCTGTGGCATTCCCCGTGACGTCACAGGGAAGTCCCGTCAAGTCACCGTGCGTCAGAGGGGGGCGGGGTCACCGGGTGGCCCCGCCCCCCGTTATTTAAGAACTGTCAGACGAGGAGCGCCGTCACACAGCAGGAGCCTCCCTCCATGCCAGCATGGAGAGAAGAAAATGAAGAAGAGAAGAAGAGAAGAAGAGAAGAAAAGAAGAAGAGAAGAGTGGGAGCCTCCCCCCAATGCCATGGGTGCGGAGCGGCCCGAGGAGAAGAAGATAGAAGACGCCGCGGAGGAGATGCTGGACGAGAACGCCGGAGGAAGAACCAGAAGAGCCAGAAGAACCAGAAGAACCAGAAGATGAAGGAAGATAGAAGAAAGAAGAAGCATTTAAATAAAGGAATTGTCAAAAACTGTCTCTTGTCATTTTTAACATTTTTGACAGTTTTTTAGTGAAATGGTAGGGGTAAGAACCCCCTTACCATTTCACACAGGGGGGGGGCGGGATCTGGGGGTCCCCTTGTTAAAGGGGGCTTCCAGATTCCGATAAGCCCCCCGCCCGCAGACCCCCACAACCACCGGCCAGGGTTGTGGGGATGAGGCCCTTGTCCTCATCAACATGGGGACAAGGTGTTTTGGGGGGCTACCCCAAAGCACCCTCCCAATGTTGAGGGCATGTGGCCTGGTACGGTTCAGGAGGGGGGGCCGCACTCTCGTCCCCCCCTCTTTTCCTGCGGCCTGCCAGGTTGCATGCTCGGATAAGGGTCTGGTATGGATTTTTGGGGGGACCCCACGCCGTTTTTTTTTTTTTTTTTGGCGCGGGGTTCCCCTTAAAATCCATACCAGACCTGAAGGGTCTGGTATGGAATTTAGGGGGAACCCCACGTCACTTTTTTTTCTTAATTTTGGCCGGGGTTCCCCTTAATATCCATATCAGACCTGAAGGGCCTGGTATGGAATTTAGGGGGACTCCCACGTCATTTTTTTTTTTTAATTTTGGTTCGGGGTTCCCCTTTGGGGAATTCCCATGCCGTTTTTATCAATGAACTTCTATGTGTATTGTCGGCAATGCAATAGCCGCGGGTAGTTTTAAATGAGTTTTTTCCTTCAAAATGTCATTTTGCTGTCAGACTATTCTAAACACAGGAAACATGCGCCCCTTTACAGGCATACTATAGACACCCCCCAGGTACGAAATTTAAAGGGATATTACACTTTTATTGATTGACTTTAAGCATTATTAAAATCACTGCTCCTGAAAAAACGGCCGTTTTTAAAACTTTTTTTTGCATTGATCCATGTCCCCTGGGGCAGGACCCAGGTCCCCAAACACTTTTTATGACAATAACTTGCATATTAGCCTTTAAAATTAGCACTTTTGATTTCTCCCATAGACTTTTAAAGGGTGTTCCGCGGCATTCGAATTTGCCGCGAACACCCCAAATTGTTCGCTGTTCGGCGAACTTGCGAACAGCCAATGTTCGAGTCGAACATGAGTTCGACTCGAACTCGAAGCTCATCCCTAGTAATGAGTAGATAATGGGTGCTCTGGCAGCAAGTCTAAAAATCTACAAAACTTTTTCAGTCCACCCCAAACTTACGATTTCTTCAATCTTTTGAAGTTGATCTCTACAATCTCTGTGATCAGTATTCTGGGCCACTATGAGGGTCTCTCACTCTTCATGCTGAATTTGTTATTTATTTAATATAATGGAGAATGTAACAAGAGGGGCTGGAACAGATGGGGGGAGCACCTAAAACTCTCAACTGGACAGGAACAGAAATTATTTATAGGCCAAAGAATTTTAAAAAAGATCATATTTTTTGTAGCAAAATATTTTTTTCTAGCTAGAAATTTTATAATAAACTGCAATATATGAAGAAATTAATTATCTATAAAAACGTTCACTTACTTCCAGGTGTACTCCGCCATCTATCAGAGCAATTGTCACATAAGCAGAAAGGGAAATTTTATCTTCCACTCCTCCCTGTAACAGAAACCATGGCTTCCATTTAAAGAAGAACTGCAGTCTGTTCACATAATTTGTAATACAATCATATTTGCCATTCTGAAGCTTCCCTCCAACCATTTTGCATATTTTTTTATATACTGTAATTCTGTACTTGCCAAATAGTAGGGGTGCGCATCTTCACTGGTCTCACGATTCGATTCGATTATGATTATCTGGTCAACGATTCGATTCGATTCCGCGATGCATCACGATGCATCACGATTACCGACGAGCGAAAACAAACTGAAAAATACTGAACCTCCCCCATCAAATGCAGCCACTGTGCCTGTCAAACGCAGCCACTTGTGCCCGTCAAACGCAGCCACTTGTGCCCGTCAAACGCAGCCACTTGTGCCGCCCAAACGCAGCCACTTGTGCCCATCAAATGCAGCCACCTGTGCCCGTCAAATGCAGCCATCTGTGCCCGTCAAACGCAGCCACTTGTGCCCAAAGGCAGCCACTTGTGCCGCCCAAACGCAGCCACTTGTGCCACCCAAACGCAGCCACCTGTGCCCGTCAAATGCAGCCACCTGTGCCCGTCAAACGCAGCCATCTGTGCCCGTCAAACGCAGCCACTTGTGCCCAAACGCAGTCACTTGTGCCCATCAAACGCAGTCACTTGTGCCCATCAAACGCAGTCACTTGTGCCCATCAAACGCAGCCACCTGTGCCCAAACACAGCCACTTGTGCCCGTCAAGCGCAGTCACTTGTGCCTGTCAAACGCAGCCACTTGTGCCCAAATGCAGCCACTTGTGCCCAAACCCAGTCACTTGTGCCCATCAAACGCAGTTACTTGTGCCCATCAAACGCAGCCACCTGTGCCCAAACGCAGCCACTTGTGCCCATCAAACGCAGCCACTTGTGCCCATCAAACGCAGTCACTTGTGCCCATCAAACGCAGCCACTTGTGCCCGTCAAACGCAGCCACTTGTGCCCGTCAAACGCAGCCACTTGTGCCCGTCAAACGCAGTCACTTGTGCCCAAACGCAGTCACTTGTGCCCATCAAACGCAGCCACCTGTGCCCGTCAAACGCAGTCACTTGTGCCCATCAAACGCAGCCACCTGTGCCCAAACGCAGCCACTTGTGCCTGTCAAACTCAGCCATCTATGCCCAAACAATGCAGCCATCACTAACCCCCCACAATTACTTTATTTTAATTAATGTTATATTACAATAGATGCTGTGCCCCTGCTGTATGTGCTTTTAAAAAACCAATGTCACCTCATACTGAATTTCTCCATAGTAGTACGATCATGTGACTCCCGGCTCGTCCCGTCCCGCCCCGTCCCGCCTCTTTCCTCTCTCCTCTCTCCTCTCTCCTCTCCTCTCCTGTGTCTCCTGAGTCCTGACGTCAGCGGGGAATTCTCAGTCCCGCCCGCTGACTATAGTTATCGTATCAGAAGAGATGCGGGCAGGACTGAGAAATCCCCGCTGACGTCAGGACTCAGGAGACGGAAGAGGAGAGCGGAGAGGGAAGAGCAGAGTGGAGAGGGGCGGGACGGGCCGGGAGTCACATGATCGTAATACTATGGCGAAATTCGGTATAAAGCGACATTTTTTTTAAAAAAGCACATACAGCGGGGGGCACAGCATCTATTGTAATATAACATTAATTAAAATAAAGTCTTTTTAAAAATCCGCTCGGAGCGCTTTCCCGGGAGGGGCGGGGCTAGTAATGACATCACTGAACATCGATTTTCCGGTCCTTACGCATCGATGCCGCATCGGGGACACCCGAATCGCGATGCATCGATGCAACGATTAATTTCAGCACCCCTACCAAATAGGCTGCAGAAATCCCCCTCCACTAAGTCTGGCTGCAGCCATTTTAACTGTGGGCAGCTGAAGCTGCTTCCTGTTCGCTTCCTAGATTTACACAGACACACAGAGGCACACCTCCAGCTCTGCAGCTCTCATCGACCCTTTTATAAGTTATCCCCCCTCCCTTCCTGGCAAACGCTCACGTGAGTAAGAGAGAGAGCTGTGCATGATGTCATAAGCCTAGGCTAATGACCAGACAAGAAACAGGAAGTGGGATGTATAAGAGATGTATAACATAGTTACATAGTTACATAGTAGGTGAGGTTGAAAAAAGACACAAGTCCATCAAGTCCAACCTATGTGTGTGATTATGTGTCAGTATTACATTGTATATCCCTGTATGTTGCGGTCATTCAGGTGATTATCTAATAATATAAGTATAAGTATATATATATATATATATATATATATATATATATATATATATATAATATAATAGTATAAGGCAGAGTTTCTCAACTCCAGTCCTCAAGGTGCCCCCCAACAAGTCATGTTATCGGGCTATCCATTATTTTGCACAGGTGATTTGATCAGTTTCACTGCCTTAGTAATTACCACAGTTGTTTCATCTGAGGGAAATCCTGAAAACATGACCTGTTGGGGCACCTTGAGGACTGGAGTTGAGAAACACTGGTATAAGGTATTTACTGGCCGAAAAAAATAGTTTTTATTATAGAAAGTTAAAAAAACAAGGGCAGAAAATTTAATAGATGGAAAGAAAAATGACTGAAGGTCCGCTTTAACATCTACTGATTAAAACTATTCAGATAGGTTTAGTTAAAATTAAAAATGTAAAATGGTTCATTTTATTTTACTTTTACATGATCATGCTTCTTAGAAGATTGTTTAATGTTTTTTTTTTTTGTTTTGTTTTTTTATTAATCCTTTCTAATTTCCTGCACACAAAAGTGGTGAACAGATTTCTTCTTTCATTTTGCCGAAGACGAAATTTGATTGGTTATTGTAAGCGAGATCCACAATTTTTACAAAAAATTGATTTTTTTTTTCTGTAAAAAGAAAACATCCTTCAGGCAAAGAGGTTTTAAAAGTACAAACAACTGGCCACTGCCCCAACCTCTAACTGGCCTTTGCAGCAAGGAGCGCATGGAAGGGCGACACATGTCAACCAAAAACAAAGAACACAAAACAACAAGGAAAAGAAATTCCCCCAAAGAAGGCAAATAATCCAAACACAATCTGCCAAAAAACAATATATTTATTAAACTACAAAACACCACACAATATTACAAAAATTGAGCAATATAGGGAATATGTCAAATGACCAAATTAAAACTGATAACGTTATCATTAAAAAGGCTCTGAGGAAACCAGCGGTGATTGGCTGGTGAAACGCGTCAGCACGTGACGTCAGCACGTCACCTCGGAGCCGCGAGTCCATGGTATTTTGAATGGATGATCGGGAACCTACAGCTGACGGCCGGCCTCCATCCTCTTACTGAAGGAGCCGACGGAACGGGACACTTTCTACCTGACGACAAAGGCATATGCAGTCTGGCTTTGATACCTACTAGTCATCATCGGGGGTAGAGCGTACAACTACATGACCTGCTGATTCACCTGGTGAGAGAAGTATCACTCCAATATATAAGTTTATATAGTCTGAGTCGTTTGTGCTCCCCCTACCTGCTTTCTACAATACAACTGCTTTGCCTACACACCCTTGGCTCTAATTACCTCCAGCAGCCACTGCCGACCAATTCAACTGTTTTCCCATGCTTTTGGGATGAGTTCCCGGACTGCAAATAGCTTTCATGCAATGCTGTGTATGCTTCAATAATTTTCTATTTACATCCATTCATCTACCCTTACGCCCATACCACCTCACTACCTACACTTGGACTGACTTGAGGTTTTCATGTATACGCTACTAGCCAATGTAGTGGGAATTGCTGCTGTGATTGGTGTATGTATGGGGTATGCTTGGCCGCGGCTCCAGTGTTTTTAATGATAACGTTATCAGTTTTAATTTGGTCATTTGACATATTCCCTATATTGCTCAATTTTTGTAATATTGTGTGGTGTTTTGTAGTTTAATAAATATATTGTTTTTTGGCAGATTGTGTTTGGATTATTTGCCTTCTTTGGGGGAATTTCTTTTCCTTGTTGTTTTGTATGCTTTATAAGGCAATCCAAACTGCATACACTCTAATTTCTTGGATGAATATCTGTTCTTATTATCCATTTTGGTAATTTTACCTGTGGTTGATCCAGGCAAACCCTCCCCTTTTTTTTACAAAAACAAAGAACATTCACAGCTCAACTTACTGACTGGCCTGCAACCAACCAAATTGTCTTGTCTATTGCCACATACACACGCTCGGAATTTCCGACAACAAATGTTCGATGGGAGCTTGTTGTCAGAATTTCCGACCAACAAAAATTTGAGAGCTAGATCTCAAATTTTCCAACAACAAAATTGTTGGAAATTCCGAGCGTGTGTAGACAATTCCGACGCACAAAATTCCACGCATGCTCGGAATCAAGCAGAAGAGCCGCACTTGCTATTGAACTTAATTTTTCTCGGCTTGTCGTACGTGTTGTACATCACCGCGTTCTTGACGTGCAGAATTTCCAACAACATTTGTGCGACCGTGTGTATGCAAAACAAGTTTGAGCCAACATCCGTCGGAAAAAAATCCAGGAATTTGTTGTCGGAATGTCTGAGCATGTGTACGTGGCATAACAGTATGCTTTAAAACAGGGGTTTAGTTTGCACATGTTTGCAAATACATGTGTAAGCTGCAGAGCCTCTTTACGGCACCCCCAGTATTATGTGGAGTCCTAACTCCATGTGCTCCTTGCTGCAAAGGAATGATCTGTATGTTGAGCTGTTCATTTTTGGGTTTTACGTATATTTGATATACTGTATGGGAGATGGGTGAGAATGCTTGCATTTTATTATTTTGGTAAAATCGAAGAGCTCCTATAGAGGACTGATCCTATATATCCAATGTGAAATAGGAGATGTGAAAATGGGAGACCACAATGACACAATAGTCCCCCTAAAGTGTATATCAAAAGAAGCCTAGAGCTTCTACAATGTGTCTCTCTCAAAATGATAGGGTATATGTATAAACAAAAAAAAAATGCAGAGCTATTCATCCTGTGAAGCTGAATTTACATTAGGCTATTTTCACTCTATGTCAGATGGTGTTCATTCATACAGAATAGAGTGAATCAGGAGAATACTGAATTATGGCCTTTAGATGGACCTAATGACCATAGGAAATAAATACTTATTTTCTATGATTGACAGCTCCATCTAGTGATCATTTTCTGGTTCACTGTAGTCTGTAGAATGAATGAAGAAGATTTGATCTGAATAGAAAATAGCTTAATAACAGACAGGGGCAAGGCACAGACATCATGGCTCTGTCCTGAGTGTCTCTGTCACGAGTGATGCGCAGTTTCACTGATGCAGTTATCAATTCTGATCATGTCTTCTCTGCTCTTTTACAGGTAATTGCCTCCTATCCATCTGCACATCCCTACTGAACTGACTTTACTGACTTTGCTGTGAAATATTTTTGGTAATTGTCTCCTGCTGCCATATCTTTAAACTTCCATATTTACTGCTAGCTCTATAACAAACACACTGCAATAGCAATATTACTGGTGATTGATTCTCAAATCCATGTGGCTTGAATGATCAAGAGAGGTAATTAGCTTTACGACCCTAGCCTGTGTCTGTATCTGGTCATCTCCTCCCCATATTCAGGTCTCTCACATCAGACCCAATAATGACCAACTGAGAAATGCATCCCAGCTTAGTCTCCCTATAAATTTATGGCAGCTTATGGGGTGGCGCAGACAGGGGAAAGGCACAGACATCATGGCTCTGTCCTGAGTGGCTCTGTCAGGAGTGATGCGCAGTTTCACCGACGCAGTTTAATGAAAGCAGGATAACTAAAGCTGCATGAACAAGAACTCTGCAAGACGACAAGCAAACCAGTTTTCACATTTATTTTATATTAGGTTTGTTTCCCACTCTCTATCCACTAACATGCTCCTTATTCTCTTCCTTCTCACATTGGTGTCTTCTATCCTCAAATTATCTTTACTCTACCCCTCCTCTCTTCCCTGCAGCATGCACATATCACCCTCACTCCTACCCTCTCCCTACTATGGCACCCATCATCTCCTGCATTTGCTGTACCCACCTGCTGACATAAACACCAGGGCCACTAGACACGTGCGCTCATGCAGATCCCACTCCCACCTTGCCTTCCTCACCCTCCTCCTTCTCCTAGTCTCAGGTTACATTTCTCCTAATCCTGGTCCGCCATTTCCCAAATACAAGCCACATATCCAATACCCCTCCCCCTCTGGCAACCACCGCAATCCACTCAGTTTAATTTCTATCCCCTTGCTTCCTCAAAGCACCCCACCAATCTCATGCGCCCTTTGGAACGCCATCTGTAACAAGCTAACATCTGTACATGACCTCTTCATCTCTCATGGCTTGAACATACTCGCCATAACAGAAACCTGGCTTCAAAATTTTGACTCAGCTTCTCCTGCTGCCCTCTCCCATGGTGGTCTCCATTGGACTCACTGCCCCAGACCCAACAGACAGAAAGGAGGTGGAGTTGGCTTCCTTCTATCCCCACAAAGCACCTTCCAAGTCCTTCCTGTCCCTCCCTCTCTATCCCTCTCTTCTTTCGAGATGCAGTGTATTCGTCTATTTTCTCCCATTTCTCTGAGGATTGCAGCAATTTATCGGCCTCCAGGACCGGTATCACGCTTTCTTGATGACTTTGCTGCCTGGCTACCCTTCTTGCTCTCCTCTGAAATACCCACCATTATTCTTGGTGACTAACATTCCTGTCAATGTTAACAGCCCAACTACAGCTAAACTTCTCGACTTAACCTTATCTTTTGACCTAACCCAATGAACACATACTTCCACTCACTCCAATGGTAATACCCTTGACCTTGTATTCTCCCATCTCTGCAACCCTGGCAACCTCACCAAGACCCCCTTTCCTCTATCTGATCACAACCTCATTACTTTCACTGTATCCTTGCCTCCAATCACCCATCCCTCCAAGCAGCAAACAATTACTTGTAGAAACCTTCGCCACTGTCCTGTCCTAAACTGGCCACCTCTGTCTTCAACAGTTCACTCTCATCATCACTAGATGCACTTGCTCCTCTAACCACACGCAGAATCAGGCCCCGACCGTTACAACCCTGGCAAACTGACAACACTAGAAATCTCAAGAGGCATTGCCGTGCTCTTGAACGACTGTGGCGTAAAACCAAATGCCTGCAAGACTTCACCCTATATAAATCTGCCCTTCTAAAATACAATTCATGCCTCCATGCTGCCAAACAAGCCTACTTTGTCTCTCTTATTAATTCCTTGTCATCCAGTCCCCGTCGGCTCTTCTCAACCTTTAACTCTCTGCTTTGTCCACCACCCCCTCTACCCACTAACTCACTCACTGCCCAAGAGATTGCCAATCACTTCAAAGACAAGATCGATGTAATTCGTGAGGACATCTCCACTGTGCATACGTCTTCCCCACCCAACATACCTTGCCCAGCAGCACATTCAACACTCTCCTCTTTTGAATTGGCTACTACGGAAGAGGTTACAAAAATTTGATGCCCACCTAACCAATCGTCCTTTGGATCCTTTTCCCTCACAACTACTACGGTCACCCTCTTCTTCTATCCTATGCTCCCTCACCCACATCTTCAATCTCTCCCTCTCTAGTGGCATCTTCCCCTCCCCTCTAAAACATGCGCAGATCACTCCCATTCTTAAAAAGCCCTCACTGGACCCTACCGACCTGAACAACTTAAGACCCATCTAATTGCTCCCATTCACCTCTAAACTTCTAGAACGCTTAGTCTACACCTGTCTTAGCTCCTACCTCAATGAAAATAACCTTCTTGACCCCTTACAGTCTGGCTTTCGCTCGCATCACTCCATGGAAACTGCCTTACTAAAACTCACTAACGATTTACTAACTGCTAAAACCAACAGCCAGTACTCCATACTCCTACTACTTGACCTCTCTGCGGCCTTTGATACTGTTGACCACCCGCTCCTTCTCAATAAGCTACATTCCCTTGGCCTCCGAGATTCTGCTCTATCCTGGTTCTCTGCCTATTTATCACAGCGCTCCTTCAGTGTCACCTACAACTCTGTCTCCTCCTCTCCATTGCCCCTTTCTGTGGGGGTCCCCCAAGGCTCGGTTCTTGGACCCCTTCTCTTCTCTATCTACACCTCCTCCCTCGGTCACTTAATAACTGCCCATGGCTTCCAATACCACTTATACGCTGATGACACCCAAATCTATCTGTCTACTCCTCACCTCACTCCTTCAGTCTCCTCTCGCATTACTAACTTACTAACTGACATATCAGCATGGATGTCGCACCACTTCCTTAAACTAAATCTCTCTAAAACTGAGCTATTAATATTCCCCCCCACCCGTGCCCCCCTCCATGACTTTTCCAACAAAATCAACAATGCAACCATCAGTCCCTCCCCTCACGCCAGGGTACTAGGTGTAATCCTAGACTCTGACTTGTCATTTCAGCCTCAAATCCAATCGTTGTCAAAAGTTTGTAGAATTCACCTCCGTAACATCTCTAAAATGTGCCCCTTTTTAACAAATGAAACCACCAAGCTCCTCATTCACTCACTTGTTATCTCTTGCCTTGACTATTGCAACTCCCTTGTCATTGGCCTGCCTCTCCATAGGCTATCCCCTCTTCAGTCTATCATGAATGCTGCTGCCAGACTTATCCACCTTACCAACCGCTCAGTGTCTGCCAACCCTCTACTCCAATCCCTTCACTGGCTCCCAATCACCCAGCAAATTAATTTCAAAATACTAACCACAACATACAAAGCCATTCACAACTCTGCCCCAAGCTACATCGCTAATCTTGTCTCCAAATATCACCCAAATCGACCTCTCCACTCCTCTCAAGACCTCCTGCTTTCAAGCTCTCTCATCTCCTCCTCCCATGCTCGTCTCCAGGATTTCTCCAGAGCCTCTCCAATCCTCTGGAACTCGCTACCTCCATCTATCCAGCTATCCCCTACTCTTGCTACCTTCAGGCGATCCCTGAAAACTCATCTCTTCAGGAAAGCCTTTCACGTCTCCAACTAATCTCCTACCACTTCCACCAGCTCATTCCCCACAGTTACAACCTTTTGTACCACCTGCCCCACCCTATTAGATTGTAAGCTCTTCTGAGCAGGGCCCTCTTAATCCTCTTGTATTTTATTGTATTATAACTGTATTGTCTCCCTTTTATATTGTAAAGCGCTGCGTAAACTGTTGGTGCTATATAAATCCTGAATAATAATAATAATAATTTTGCTCCCATTTGCACAGAACAAATGTGAAAGCAGTTTCACAGGACGAATACCTCTGCAAATGTTTTATAAATACACCCGTAAGTATACAAAGTTCCACAATAATGGGCTTCCCACCCAGATAAATGGGGCTCAAGAGTTCACTATCTTAGATTGCCTTGTGCGGTATATCAAAAACCGATCATGCACAGAGCCAGTTATGCAAGAAAAACAGCAGATAATAGATGAACGTCCACTGTTTTCATATTGGTTTGGGCAAAGACATCCAAAGGGGCTGTGTATTCACATGTGAACTTCAGGATATAGATATCGTTGGCTTTGATAATGTTGGACACAGGGCTGGCCCAAGACATTGTGGTGCCAGGGTCCAAGAATAAAATGCTGCCCCCCCAAAAAAAAATCATGCCCACCTAATGGCCCCCACAGCCATTATTTTATATCATGATAATTAAAACTAAAATTAAATTTATCAAGAAGTCAGATTTACATGCAACAGCACCTTGTCTATATGTAAAATGATATGACATGCCATTATGTTCAACTCCAAGGGGTGGGCTAGGGCAATATATAGACAGGCTAGGGTAGTATATAGACAGGCTAGGGTAGTATATAGACAAGCTAGGGTAGTATATGGACAGGCTAGGGTAGTATATGGACAGGCTAGGGTAGTATATGAACAGGCTAGGGTAGTATATAAACAGGCTAGGGTAGTATATAAACAGGCTAGGGTAGTATATAGACAGGCTAGGATAGTATATGGACAGGCTAGGGTAGTATATAGACAGGCTAGACTAGTATAGGGGCAGGCTATAATAGTATAGGGTCAGGCGGAGCGGCACGGGGGGGGGCAGATGTCATCATGACACGCAAAACTGCTGGAAAAAAAATCTTGGTCGTCAATTTGTTGGGTAAATAGAAGAGAAGGAGAGGCGGCTGTGGTTCAATTTGCTGCCCCTCTCAAAGTGCTGCCTGGGTTCAATGGGCCCACTGAGACCCATGGTAGGGCCAGCCCAATATGGTGCTTCTTTCTCTAATGACAGCTGGAAGCAAAGCACTCACATTCATGGCAGCACAGACTAGGGAAAATATACTGCAAAATCTGATCAGGTCACACAAAATGCTGATTTTAGGCAAATGAAAATCATAGTAGCTAGGGATGAGCTTTGAGTTCGAGTCGAACTCATGTTCGACTCGAACATTGGCTGTTCGCAAGTTCACCGAACAGCGAACAATTTGGGGTGTTCGCGGCAAATTCGAATGCCGCGGAACACCCTTTAAAAGTCTATGGGAGAAATCAAAAGTGCTAATTTTAAAGGCTAATATGCAAGTTATTGTCATAAAAAGTGTTTGGGGACCTGGGTCCTGCCCCAGGGGACATGGATCAATGCAAAAAAAAGTTTTAAAAACGGCCGTTTTTTCAGGAGCAGTGATTTTAATAATACTTAAAGTCAATCAATAAAAGTGTAATATCCCTTTAAATTTCGTACCTGGGGGGTGTCTATAGTGTGCCTGTAAAGGGGCGCATGTTTCCTGTGTTTAGAACAGTCTGACAGCAAAATGACATTTTGAAGGAAAAAACTCATTTAAAACTACCCGCGGCTATTGCATTGCCGACAATACACATAGAAGTTCATTGATAAAAACGGCATGGGAATTCCCCAAAGGGGAACCCCGAACCAAAATTAAAAAAAAAAATGACGTGGGGGTCCCCCTAAATTCCATACCAGGCCCTTCAGGTCTGGTATGGATATTAAGGGGAACCCCGGCCAAAATTTAAAAAAAAAAATGACGTGGGGTTCCCCCTAAATTCCATACCAGACCCTTCAGGTCTGGTATGGATTTTAAGGGGAACCCCGCGCCAAAAAAAAAAAAAAAAACGGCGTGGGGTCCCCCCAAAAATCCATACCAGACCCTTATCCGAGCACGCAACCTGGCCGGCCGCAGGAAAAGAGGGGGGGACAAGAGTGCGGCCCCCCCTCCCTCCTGAACCGTACCAGGCCACATGCCCTCAACATTGGGAGGGTGCTTTGGGGTAGCCCCCCAAAACACCTTGTCCCCATGTTGATGAGGACAAGGGCCTCATCCCCACAACCCTGGCCGGTGGTTGTGGGGGTCTGCGGGCGGGGGGCTTATCGGAATCTGGAAGCCCCCTTTAACAAGGTGACCCCCAGATCCCGGCCCCCCCCCGTGTGAAATGGTAAGGGGGTACATAAGTACCCCTACCATTTCACGAAAAAAGTGTCAAAAATGTTAAAAATGACAAGAGACAGTTTTTGACAATTCCTTTATTTAAATGCTTCTTCTTTCTTCTATCTTGCTTCATCTTCTGGTTCTTCTGGCTCTTCTGGTTCTTCTGGTTCTTCCTCCGGCGTTCTCGTCCAGCATCTCCTCCGCGGCGTCTTCTGTCTTCTTCTCCTCGGGCCGCTCCGCACCCATGGCATGGGGGGGAGGCTCCCGCTCTTCTCTTCTTCTCTTCTTCTTTTCTTCTTTTCTTCTTTTCTTCTCTTCTTCTCTTCTTCTTCATTTTCTTCTCCGGGCCGCTCCGCAATCCATGCTGGCATGGAGGGAGGCTCCCGCTGTGTGACGGCGCTCCTCGTCTGACAGTTCTTAAATAACGGGGGGGCGGGGCCACCCGGTGACCCCGCCCCCCTCTGACGCACGGTGACTTGACGGGACTTCCCTGTGGCATTCCCCGTGACGTCACAGGGAAGTCCCGTCAAGTCACCGTGCGTCAGAGGGGGGCGGGGTCACCGGGTGGCCCCGCCCCCCCCCGTTATTTAAGAACTGTCAGACGAGGAGCGCCGTCACACAGCGGGAGCCTCCCTCCATGCCAGCATGGATTGCGGAGCGGCCCGGAGAAGAAAATGAAGAAGAAGAGAAGAAGAGAAGAAAAGAAGAAAAGAAGAAAAGAAGAAGAGAAGAGCGGGAGCCTCCCCCCCATGCCATGGGTGCGGAGCGGCTCGAGGAGAAGAAGACAGAAGACGCCGCGGAGGAGATGCTGGACGAGAACGCCGGAGGAAGAACCAGAAGAACCAGAAGAGCCAGAAGAACCAGAAGATGAAGCAAGATAGAAGAAAGAAGAAGCATTTAAATAAAGGAATTGTCAAAAACTGTCTCTTGTCATTTTTAACATTTTTGACACTTTTTTCGTGAAATGGTAGGGGTACTTATGTACCCCCTTACCATTTCACACAGGGGGGGGGCCGGGATCTGGGGGTCACCTTGTTAAAGGGGGCTTCCAGATTCCGATAAGCCCCCCGCCCGCAGACCCCCACAACCACCGGCCAGGGTTGTGGGGATGAGGCCCTTGTCCTCATCAACATGGGGACAAGGTGTTTTGGGGGGCTACCCCAAAGCACCCTCCCAATGTTGAGGGCATGTGGCCTGGTACGGTTCAGGAGGGAGGGGGGCCGCACTCTCGTCCCCCCCTCTTTTCCTGCGGCCTGCCAGGTTGCGTGCTCGGATAAGGGTCTGGTATGGATTTTTGGGGGGACCCCACGCCGTTTTTTTTTTTTTTTTTTTGGCGCGGGGTTCCCCTTAAAATCCATACCAGACCTGAAGGGTCTGGTATGGAATTTAGGGGGAACCCCACGTCATTTTTTTTTTTAATTTTGGCCCGGGGTTCCCCTTAATATCCATACCAGACCTGAAGGGCCTGGTATGGAATTTAGGGGGACCCCCACGTCATTTTTTTTTTTTAAATTTTGGTTCGGGGTTCCCCTTTGGGGAATTCCCATGCCGTTTTTATCAATGAACTTCTATGTGTATTGTCGGCAATGCAATAGCCGCGGGTAGTTTTAAATGAGTTTTTTCCTTCAAAATGTCATTTTGCTGTCAGACTGTTCTAAACACAGGAAACATGCGCCCCTTTACAGGCACACTATAGACACCCCCCAGGTACGAAATTTAAAGGGATATTACACTTTTATTGTTTGACTTTAAGCATTATTAAAATCACTGCTCCTGAAAAAACGGCCGTTTTTAAAACTTTTTTTTGCATTGATCCATGTCCCCTGGGGCAGGACCCAGGTCCCCAAACACTTTTTATGACAATAACTTGCATATAAGCCTTGAAAATTAGCACTTTTGATTATTCATGTTCGTGTCCCATAGACTTTAACGGTGTTCGCATGTTCGAACGAACTTTTTTCCTGTTCGCATGTTCTGGTGCGAACCGAACAGGGGGGTGTTCGGCTCATCCCTAATAGTAGCTATCATAGAAACATCTGAAAAGACCATGCTCTCACATATAATTACCACTGGCACAAATGTCCAATGTGCAAGTGCAGACAAGAGGTGGTGTAGAAACTGAGCACTGGAGTACATGCAAGCACAGACTGAAAAGGGTCCTCCATGTTCCAACTGTAATGGTACTTGTTTAATGAGAAGTTATAAAACAAATTTAGAAAATATGCAATCCATGGATATCTAACTATCTAGGCTCTAGGGGGAAACTTCAATGAATCATTATGGTCATTTCAACTTCATGAAGCAAACTAATTGGAGGTTCAATCCGCACACGGAGGCCCATCTTGGCCCAACTCCAAGTCCTTCACAGCATCCCCTTCATTTGTGTTCCCATTTTTTCTGCTCTTCTCATTCTTTCACACAACTTTTTATACCATGTTTCTGGTTTCACAGTTACATCATGGGTTTTTCCCAACAGAGCTTTAATAATGTTTGGATAGTCACTTTATTGTTGAGTGTAGTCACCCTACTTTAATTATACTTTTGGGGGGGGATGTCACACTAGCTGCCATAAACCCCTGGGGTGTACCTTAAAACATCATTACCCCACTTTGTGGGGAAGTACAGTTTTGGTGTGTTTCAAGGTGCCTGCAACTAAATGTTTGATCACAACAGTCTATTGCTTTATTGCTTTTAATTCCTTAGACTCAGAGGAAAGTTCATAAGAATTGTTTGATAAAGACAGGAAGTTTCAAGAAACTGGTGGTAGAGTTGGCCTCAAGAAACTGGTGATAAAGAGTGTTGGTCCCAATCGGTTACAGAGATGGTCTCAACTGGTGATAAAGAGAGATGTCTCAAAAAAACTGGTGATAAAGAGAAACAGTATCAAGAGCTACTAGAGTTATTGCTATAACAAAGTTCTAGGGAGTCTTTTAGGAATATGCCTTAAAGTAGTTCTAAAGGCAGAAGGCTTTTTTTATCTTAATGCATTTTATGCATTAAGATTAAAAAACCTTCCGTGTGCAACAGTGCCCCTAATACTTAACTGAGCCCCATCTCGTTCCAGCAATGTTGCACGAGAGATTCAGCTGTCTGGGACTCTCCCTTCTGATTGGCTGACACACAGCAGCGGGTGCAATTGGCTTCCCGTTGCTGTCAATCAAAGTCAGTAAGCCAATGAGGAGAGAGAGGGAGCAGGGCTGAGCCGTGGCTCCATGTCTGAATAGACACACAGAGCAGAGGCTTGGCTCGGGTGCCCCCATAGCAAGCTGCTTTCTGTGGGGGCAGGAGGGAGGGGCCAGGAGTGTTGGTGAGGGACCCAAGAAGAGGAGGATCCGGGCTGCTCTCTGCAAAATCATTGCGCAGAGCAGGTAAGTATAACATGTTTGTTATTTTTAAACAAAAAAAAAACAAGACTTTAACCACATACCGATTGCTTGCTGTCATTATACAGTGGCTGTTTGGAGGAGAATGCCGTTGTTATGGCAGCACTTGTGAGACCGCTGTGCAAATACGGTGTGACATAAAGTATTGCAACGACCGCCATTTTATTTTCTAGGGTGTCCGAAAAAAGTATATATAAATATTATTATTACACTGTATGTGTGTGTCGGTTTGCTAAACATACAATCCCGATGTTCATATATGAATTAACTGGAATTCTATCAGGTCACCTTCATAGCGTTATTGAATAGTCTTCCCATGCTGCGGAAGCAGCCGATCTCATTACGATTATTCTTCAGCCAGGTGAAGGATTGTTTTAGGTGATTCTCATCTATAAATATATAAGGCCGAGCTTTGCTAAAGGACTTCACTACAAATGCCGATAGCCTGTAGAAAAATGCAATACGTGTATTCAGGAGAATAGTCTGTGATTAATAGAAAACAAAGCTAACAATAACATTTAATGAAATAAAATATTTCATAGATTGTTTACTTTAAAATAGACACTAAGGTAAGGACTGTCTATGAAGATAGAATGGACCTATAGCGGAAAAACAGTGTCTTTCTTCGACATCCATTGGACAGAACCTACCAGAGTGATTTCTGTGGCTCTTCAAGAACGATAATTGAAATTAAATTGATGACTTGTAGAAACTTCATCTTAGCATTGTAAACAAAAAGGAAATTTTGGACTTTGGATGAGGCCGCTGACTGGTTGAGGTTTGATGTTGGCATGTTTTATTGGCATAAATAGATGTAAAATACATTACAATAGTACATAACATGTATAAAAGTAGTATCATATATACTGTATACATGCACACATGGCATAAACATCATAAATTCATATATATTTACATAGGTCAGTTTGGCTGCACATAGAAATATTGAATAAAAAAATATTATTTAAAATTGTATAAATGCATGTATATACACATGTCAGCTGGGCAGCACATAGCAATATTGAATTAATTTTGTATAAGATTGTATAGAAAAGTTTAGAGATGGTGTATCTGAATTGAATCCTATTAGGACATATAGCTACATCCTGAATAGGGCGTTTGAATAAATGGTTGTGGAACGAATCATCTGAGTTTCCATTATTTCTTATGGGGAAATTTTCTTTGATATACGAGTGTTTTGGATTACAAGCATGTTTCTGGAACAAATTGTGCACTTTCTTAGATGTGATAGCTACATTTGTTTTCATTTTTAGGCTTTATTTTATTTTCATCTGGTAATCTGGCCAGTAGGTCTGTTGTTTTTCAACAGACCAAGATGCCCTGCGGTTACAAGGATGACTCAAATCATTTGCCACTGATTTTTGTAAAAACTTTCATCACAAAAGGAAACAACTGTTATGCCGCGTACACGAGATCGGATATTCTGACAACAAAATCCATGTTTTTTTTCCAACGGATATTGGCTCAAACTTGTCTTGCATACACACAGTCACACAAATGTTGTCGGAAATTCCGAACGTCAAGAACGCGGTGACGTACAAGACGTACGACAAGCCGAGAAAACTTAAGTTCAATAGCCAATGCGGCTCCTCTGCTTGATTCCGAGCATGCATGGAATTTTGTGCATCGGAATTGTGTACACACGCTCGGAATTTACCACGGATTTTGTTGTCGGAAAATTTGAGATCCAGCTCTCAATTTTTTTTTTTTGTTGGAAATTCCGACAGCAAATGTCCGATGGAGCCTACACATGGTCGGAATTTCTGACAACAAGCTCCCATCGAATATTTGTTGTCAGAAATTCCAACCGTGTTGGGCTTCAATATTTGTTGTCAGAAATTCCAACCGAGTTGGGCTTCAATTTGTTAGTATATTTAAATTTGCTAGTACATCTAAGACCCCCCCCCCCCCAAGACTGACAATGCTGTTAACAGGTGTTTCTGTTGCTCCTTCATCCAGAGTGGGGTTACTCTAATACAGAAGGTGTGTTAATGGCCAGATCACGGGGTGAAAAACCTAAAAAAAGAAACCTAATGCAGCCACCACATCTAAAGATTTGTAAGCTGCAAAATATTTAGTTTTTGAGTTTAATACTGCTATAAGGGGAATTATTATGCTAATATTATTTTAAAGCTGAATTCCAGGCAAACAGCTAAATACACAGAAAACAATACTGTGTATATATATATATATATATATATATATATATATATATATATATATATATTGTAGCTCACAAAAGTGAGTACAACATTTTTGTAAATATTCTATTCTATCTTTTCATGTGACAACAATAAAGAAATGACACTTTGCTACAATGTAAAGTAGTGAGTGTGCAGCTTGTATAACAGTGTAAACTTACTGTCCCCTCAAAATAACTCGACACACAGCCATTAATGTCTCAGGTGTGAATGGGGAGCAGGTGTGTTAAGTTTGGTGTTATCGCTCTCACTCTCTCATACTGGTCACTGGAAGTTCAACATGGCGCCTCATGGCAAATAACTCTCTAAAGGATCTGAAAAAAAGAATTATTGCTCTACATAGAGATGGCCTAGGCTATAAGAAGATTGCCAAGACCCTGAAACTGAGCTGCAGCACGGTGGCCAAGATCATACAGTGATTTAACGGGACAGGTTCCACTCAGAACAGGCCTCTCCATGGTCCTCCAAAGGGGTTGAGTGCACGTGCTCCAACGGTTGTCTTTGGGAAATAGACATATGAGTGCTGCCAGCATTGCTGCAGAGGTTGATGGGTGGGGGGTTAGCCGGTTGGTGCTCAGACCATACACCGCACACTGCATCAAAGTGATTTGCATGGCTGTCATCCCAGAAGGAAGCCTCTTCTAAAGATGATGCACAAGAAAGCCCACAAACAGTTTGCTGAAGACAAGCAAACTAAGGACATGGATTACTGGAACTATGTCCTGTGGTCTGATGAGACCAAGATAAACTTATTTGGTACAGATGGTGTCAAGTGTGTGTTGCGGCAACCAGGTGAGGAGTACAAAGGCAAGTGTGTCTTGCCCAGTCAAGCATGGTGGTGGGAGTGTCATGGTCTGGGGCTGCATGAGCATGATTCCCTCCCTTCAGAGACTGGTCCGCAGGGCAGTATTCCAACATGATAACGACCCCAAACACACCTCCAAGATGATCAGTACCTTGCTAAAGAAGCTGAGGGTAAAGGTGATGGACTGGCCAAGCATGTCTCCAGACCTAAACCCAACTGAGCATCTGTGGGGCATCCTCAAATGGAAGGTGGAGGAGAGCAAAGTCTCTAACCTCCACCAGCTCCATGATGTCATCATGGAGGGGTGGAAGAGGACTCCAGTTGCAACCTGTAAAGCTCTGGTGAACTCCATGCCCAAGATGGTTAAGGCAGTGCTGCATTTTCACTTAGGGGTGTACTTAGAGGTGTACTCACTTTTGTTGCCAGCGGTTTAGACATTAACCACTTGCTTACTGGGCACCTAAACCCCTCTCCTGCCCAGACCAATGTTAAGATTTGAGCACTGTCATTGTTTGAATGACAATTGCGCGGTCATACAACACTGTACCCAAATGAAATTTTTATCATTTTTTCCCACAAATAGAGCTTTCTTGTGGTGGTAATTGATCACCTCTGAGTTTTTCTTTTTCTGCTAAAAAAATTTAAAAAGACCGATTTTTGTTAAAAAAATACAAAACCGTTTTATATTTTGTTAATACATTTTTCTCCTTCATTGATGTACACTGAGGAGGCTGCACTGATGGGCACCGATAAGGCGGCACTGATGGGCACTAATAGGTGGCACTGGTGGGCACTGATAGGTGGCACTGGTGGGCACTGATAGGTGGCATTGGTGGGCACTGATGGGTGGCACTGATGGGCGGCACTGAAGGGCATTGATAGGTGGCACTAATAGGTGGCACTGATAGCTGGCACTAATGGGCACTGATGGGTGGTAGTGATAGGCAGTGATGGGTGGCAATGATGGGCACTGATCGGCACTGGTAGGTGACAGTGAAAGGCAGAACTGCTAGGTGGCACTGATGAGGCACTGATTGGCACCACTGGTGGGCATTGATAGGTGGCACTGATGTACTGTGTGCACTGATTGGTGGGCACTGATCCGTGGCACTGATTGCTGGCATTGGCAAGCGGTACTGGTGGGCACAGAGTCTCTTCCTCTTAGGGACCGATGTCCCTGCAAACAGAAGCCAGTGATCAGCTTTTTTTCCTCTCACGCTGTCAGCGTGAGAAGAAAAAAAAAAAGATTACCGAGCCTCTGTTTACCCTGTTTCCCCGAAAATAAGACCTAGCGTGATTGTCAGTGATGGCTGCAATATAAGCCCTACCCCCCAAATAAGACCTATCCTGTTTCCCCAAAAATAAGCCCTACCCTGAAAATAAGACCTACAAGGACTTTAAGTAGGGCTTATTTGGGGGGGTAGGGCTTATATTTCAGCCATCACCGACAATCATGCTAGGTCTTATTTTCGGGGAAACAGGGTACATCACGTGATCAGCTGTCATTGGCTGACAGAGGATCACGTGATAAGAGGCCAGAATCGGCCCCTTACTCGGATCTGTGATCACCCGAGTCTTATTGACTCAGGTGATCACAGCACACGCCACGTGCCCCCTTCAGGGGGGCATGGCCAGCTTTGAAAGGGGAGGACGTCAATAGACAGCCTTCCCGGCAAAGCAGATTCACGCTGTAGCCATCATTCGGCTATAGCGTGGATCTGAACAGGTTAATGGCTGTGTGTTGAGTTATTTTGAGGGGACAGCAAACTATTCGGATAAAAGGTTCGGCGGTATTTCCGACGGACTTTTGACGGACTTCCGACGGACTTTCGAACGAACGGACTTGCACACACACGATCACACCAAAGTCCGACGGATTCATATGTGATGACGTACGACCAGACTAAAATAAGGAAGTTGATAGCCAGCAGCCAATAGCTGCCCTAGCGTCGGTTTTTGTCCATCGGACTAGCATACAGACAAGCAGATTTTTCAACCGGACTCGACTCCGTCGGAAAGATTTGAAACATGTTCCAGATCTAAAGTCCGTCTGATTTTCGACCAAAAAAGTTCGCTGCAGGTCCGATGAAGCCCACACATGGTCAGATTGTCTGAAGGATTTGTCCCGTTGGACCAGTCTGGTTGAAAAGTCCGCCCGTGTGTACACGGCTTTATACAAGCTGTACACTCACTACTTTACATTGTAGCAAAGTGTCATTTCTTCAGTGTTGTCACATGAAAAGATATAATAAAATATTTACAAAACTGTGAGGGGTGTACTCTTTTGTGAGATACTGTATAATAAAAAACATTGTGTGTGTGTGTGTGTTATTGTTTAACTGGAAATCAATGATCTAGGTTTTGGCATTTACCATGTGTTACCCTGGGGGTCACTTTTTCCAAAGGCACTGTATGATCCATCATCACGTTTGTATGTCAACTGTCGCTGATATCCTAAACAAAATACACACATAATGTATACAGTCTATTCAGAAAGTTTTATTATAAATGTATTTAATGTGATCTGTAACACTAGTGATAAAAAAACAAGCATTACGTATGTAAGCATCAAGCGTCCACAAATACCACCATCTTATGCCCTGTACACACGACCGGTTTTCCCGTTGGAATAAACTCTGAAGGTTTTTCCGACTGAGTTCCGACGGAATTCTGCTCAAGCTGTCTTGCATACACATGGTCACACCAAATTCCGACGGTCCAGAACGCGGTGACGTACAACACGTATGACGGGACTAGAAAACTGAAGTTCAATAGCCAGTAGCCAATAGCTTCCGTCTCGTACTTGCTTCTAAGCATGCGTCATTTTTGGTACGTCAGAACAGCATACAGACGAGTGGGTTTCCCGATAGTAATTAGTTCTGTCGGAAAAATTTAGAACATGTTCTCTATCTAAGTCCGTCTGAATTTTCGACGGAAAAAGTCAGATGGGGCATACACACGGTCGGAATATACGATGAAAAGCTCCCATTGGACTTTTTCTGATGGACATTCTGCTTCTGTGTACGCACCATTATAGATTCCAAATAGTTTACCACACTTTATGCCAGCTAATAACACACTTTAGTTTATGTTAAGACTGCTGGAAAGTGCCTGTATAGAAAACAGGCATAAGGTAACTTCTATTTTATTTAATGCACATTATAAAAATTACTTATTTATTACAATTTTATGAAGGCAGTGTTCCCATATTCCACAATGCCAAGGTTTATAAATAACCATTTCGCATAGCAAATAAGTTCTCAACACAATGGTGTGTTACCAAATGGTTTTAGATTGTATTATTCCTTCCATTAAAGGCTACTTCAAGAATAAATGTATTATAACATTTACAGTGGTCTCCCGAGAGCTGGATGCCCTTTGCTTGCCTTTATCCACCCCTTTGGGCACTATTCTTCCCACTATTATGAGACACTATTCTGCCAACTACAGTGCATATTCCCATCGCACACGTTCCTGGAATTAGCTCTTTAAAGCGGAGTTCCAGGCAAAAATGTAACTCCTTAGAAACCAAAACCACACCCTACCCCCCTCATTTTTGGATATGTTTTAATTTGATTTTTTTCATAGCTTTTTCTTTTATTTTCTTTGGGACTTCCACCCCACAGGGCCGCAGCGGCGAACGTCACTTCTGCATTTTTTTTTGGCCCGCCTCCTTTCCCCTTTCACCTTTTGGGACCTGTGTGTCCCAGTAGAAGATGGGACCATTCAGAAAGCACAGCGCGACTCGCGCATGCGCAGTAGAAAATAGGCCATGAAGCCACAAGGCTTCACTTCCTGTTTACCTTAGTAAGGATGCCGACAGCTGCACCCGGAGCCGATGGACAGGTTGGCTTTGGGTGCCGACATCGCAGGCTCCCTGGACAGGTAAGTGTCCTTATATTAAAAGTCAGCAGCTACGGTATTTGTAGCTTCTGACTTTTAATTTTTTTTTTCACCCAGGCTGGAACTCCACTTTAAGGTACTGGGTGCTGTAGCAACTGCCAGCTGGATACTGGAACCTGTGCGATAAGTAGATAGCCAGCGCACCAAGGATCATCAATTTCGTCCAAACAGTTTTTATTCAAGAAAGATCACATCATAAAATAGTATAGTGCAATTTTTCTGAGCCACGCAGGACCCCTTCATCAGGCTTGTGACATCAACAATGGGGAACCCTTTTCCCACTGACAACAATGGGGCACTATACCTCCCAATGATACCAATGATGGGTCACTATACCTCCCAATGATGCCAACGATGGGGCACTATTCCTCTGAATGATGCCAAAGATGGGGCACTATTCCTCCCACTAACACCAAATGTGGTGATATTTACTTCCACTGATGCCAGGAAAATTCCCAATTCTGTTGGCCCCAGTGCAGCCACCCTAAAGCCTAAAGGACAATAAACTTGCCCTTTGTTTAGAAAGTTTGGAGATCCCTACCATAATGTATTAGTAGACAAAAACATGCTACTTTAATTTGTAATATTCCCCTTGACTAAGCACTTATATGTTGCTAAAATGTTCCCATGGATATGAATTCTGTATGGTGATTGAGCGTTGGGGTTTGGAGATGAAAAATCTTTGAAAATTACACTTCAGTACAGATTTATCCAATTTGACCATATCTACTTTATGGTATGATTACCTGCCAAGCATTGCAAATGTTCACACTGTTAGATATTTTATATTGGAAAAAAATAGGACTTTTTTGTTTTAAAAATAAGTCACCTCACTATAAATAAAGTCTCACCGCTCTCCAGGAACTTGATAGCTTTGCTCTTGATCTCTTCAGTCAGCTGATGTGTCTTTTCCAGATACTGCAGAATAAAGATGTTGGGGGCAAAGAGGACCATGTTCTGCTCTCCACACCCATATGGCATAGCCAGGAGACGGTCCAGGTTCTGCAATGCTGTGCCCATTATATCTCCTGTGAGGTTAAAGTATAGGCAAGAAGTTCAATAAAAGTTAGAAAAAAAAAATCAATTCCTGCACCATCTTGATGTCTTGGCTAAATGAAAAAAGAGTTGATCTATGGAATGAAATTGTGACTTTTCTAAATTAGGAATTCTAGACAAGACCATGGATTTCTGCAGTTACTTTACATATTAAGCTTTGATGGGGATCACAAACATCTGGGATGATCAATTAAAAAAGTACTGAAATAGATTTAGCCTGTCAGAAGTCTCAGCCTAAAGCCTAGTACACACAATGAAATTATCGGACGAATGATCATCCGTTTTTTTTTTGCATGCTAGTCTCTATATCGAAAACGAAGAGGTTACTACGAAACTACGAAGTACGAAAATTGTCATACAAAAGAATAAAAATTCGGAAGTGATGTAATGTATTTGTATTGTATTTTCGGACGAAACCTGTGCTGGTTAAATGAAAATCGTACTATCTTGTATCGTATGAGAAACATTTTTCATGTTTGTCCCTTTGGAAAATTTAAGAAGAAAGCTGTGTACGATCCCTTCGAAATCAATATTTTTTTGTACGATATTCTGATTGTGTGTACTAAGCTTAAGGTGCAATACTTCTAAATTGCTCTGTTTGTTGCTGATAAGTAAAGCTCTTCATCTCACCCAACACAGTCACATAAGCTCTTTCAGAGTCCTTCAGAATGTTCTTAGGAATCTTTAGAGAGACTTCCTCTGTCTTAGTGTTTTCTGCAATATTGACATAAAAGATAAAAGGACCACAAAAATCACATGCACATATACATAATGAAAATTTAAAAAATCTGACCATTTAAATGCTTACAACAAAATAAAATTAAATTCCCGCCAGTACCGGTACTTTTTTTTTTTACCTTTATCTAGAGTGGTGATGTGATAGAACCTACGTCATGTTATTACTGCTGACTGTGTCCACTGTAACTTGACATGATAGTAAACTAAGGACAGGTGACGTTTCATCTATCTTGTAAGCCAGTGGTTCTCAACCTCAGTCCTAAAGTACCCCCAAC
The DNA here is from genome assembly GCF_042186555.1 of Aquarana catesbeiana. Lineage (NCBI taxonomy): Eukaryota > Metazoa > Chordata > Amphibia > Anura > Ranidae > Aquarana > Aquarana catesbeiana. Next base: position 26,514,826 of record NC_133331.1, on the reverse strand, counting down.
AGGCCATGTTTTGGGAACTTCCCTTAGATAAAATTGAAATCGATTTAAAGCAGCTGTGCAAAGTAAAGAAAAACCTGAAAACATGGCCCGTTGGGGGTACTTGAGGACTGATTTTGAAAACCACTGTTGTAAGCAACTTAAGCCTCACCCCTTCCCACAGAGACCATCCTTCTTCCAGGCATGTTGCAACAGGTGAGAAAATCTGATTAACCCTGATATACAGTATAAGAGTACAAATTTACAGTTGACCTTTATTCTCCATAACGGTGTCCTCACCTTCTCCCTCCTGGGTGCAGAGTAGGGAGCTGTATGATTTCTCCACCAGGACTCCTCCAGGCTGTCAGAAGAATTAAAGAATTAAGTCAGACAAAGATGTCACAATGTTAGAACACACAAATAATAGAAGACATGCTGATACTGAACCGATACAGAATACAGGTACACGTGGTCTTACACTGTAACTTCTATTAATGTTAGGGTGCTATTCGGATACTAAAGGTACAAGAAATGTCAGTTTTCACATTCTAGATTGGAAGATGAATCTAGCAGGCTATCCTGTTATTTCAAAATTCCTTCATCTATGAAAATCACTTGTACACGTCATCCCTCTGAAGATTATAGGCTTGATTATTACCATTGAATATTATTGATTATTATTATTATTGGCTGATTGGGTGTAAGGAGGGATGGATTTACTTCAGTGTAAGGAAACCAGGGCAGGCTTATACACATGTGCATACATAGGGTAACTGCCACTTGCATATTACCGGGTGGGCATGCTTGTGCAAAAATTAGCATACATGTTTGGCACTGGTATTGGCGCCCAGTGAACTAAATAAACTGAAGCAATGCAGAAGGAAGTTACTTAGTGGTCTTCAGTAGACATGTGCACTGACAAAAAAATGTGTTCATTTTCGTTTCCTTCTTTTTCTGCTTTATTTTGGAAATTCGGACATTCGAATTTTCAACTTTCCGAATTTTCAAATTTCCGAATTCCGAATTTTCAAATTTCCGAGTTTTCAAATTAACGAGTTTTCTAATTCCGAATTTTCGAATTTCCTAATTTCCGAAATTCCCAACTTCCGAAATTCCCAACTTCCGAAATTCCCAACTTCCGAAATTTCGAATTTCCAAAATTTTTCAACTTCAAAATGTCGACTTTCCAAATTCCGAATTTCCGAAATTCTGTAAATTCTGAATTTCCGAAACTCTGAATTTCTGAATTTCTGAAATTCCGAAATTTAGAATTTTTGGAAGTTCGCAAATTTGGAAATTCGGACATTCGGAAATTCGGAAATTCAAAATTCGGAAATTGAAAAATTCAGACATTTCGGAATTAACTAATTTGTCAAAATTCATTAAAAGACTAATTCGGAACTGAACAAATTGCACATGTCTAGTCTTCATTCAGCCTGTTCCTGTTTAGACATGTGCATTTGTTATCGTCCAAATGCATTTTCGTCCGAATTTCGGGGATTTTCGTGTTCGTTTTAACAAAACGATAACGAACGGGCAGAACCCAAAATCCAAAAGATCCAAAACAAAAAATTGCTTTATTTTCGTATCCATTATATTTTCGTATCTTTGCAACAACAGTTTGATATAGATGGATAGAAGATTCGACATGACGGTGACAATAGCGATCTATGTCTATCAAACCTGTGGTTGAATGTGCCTAAGCTGACTCTATTAGTCCAAGATTATTCAACATGAAATACTATGGCGGGGATGGGCGGGGGTGTGTATTTTGAAGCACATGATTAGAGCCAGAGGCTCTAATAGGCTTCAAAATAGGGTAAGCTTGGGGCATAGAGCACTGCGTTCCGATCCCACCCTGTTGTGTGGCATAGCAAATTAATTTCCGCTATTTTCACACTAATGTTCTTCCCTGCCAATCAGCAGACAGGTCAGTGAGACCTGTCTCCTGATTGGCTAGAGCATTAGGCGATCCTATTGGATACCTAACGCTTTGGCAGAAAAGGAAACACGATGGAGGAAGCCTGAGGAGCCGAGTGGATACAGGAATCACAGCCACCGCTTCCCGCTGAGGAGGAGAGCCACCGAGGAGGAGAGCCACCGAAGAGGAGAGCCCCATCACTCCAGCTGAGGAGCAGAGCCCCCGCCACATGAACGGTAAGTGCCACCAGACCGGCCGCAGGGGGGTTAGCCTGGCTGCATTTGATGGGCACAAGTGGCTGCATATACTGGGCACAAGTGGCTGCATATGATGGTCACAAGAGGCTGCATTTAACAGCACAAATGGCTGCATATGACGGTCACAAGTGGCTGCATTTGATTGGCACAATTGGCTGTAAATGATGGGCACAAGTGGCTGCATTTGATGGGCACAAGTGGCTGCATATGATGGGCACAAGTGGCTGCATATGATGGGGCACAAGTGGCTGCATATGATGGGGCACAAGTGGCTGCATATGATGGGGCACAAGTGGCTGCATATGATGGGGCACAAGTGGCTGCATATGATGGGGCACAGTGGCTGCATATGATGGGCACAAATGGCTGCATATGATGGGCACAAGTGGCTGCATTTGATTGGCACAATGGCTGCATTTGATGGGCACAATGGCTGCATTTTATGGGCACAGTGCCTGTATCTGATGGGCACAATGAGGCTGCAACTGATGGGGGGGTCAGTATTTTTCAGTTTGTTTGCGCCCCCCAAAAAAATTTTGAGCACCACCCGCCACTTTTTTTTTGATAAGCCTAAACTAAACAATGCTATGTAATTGTAATGTAGCTCCATTTCTAGTCACTTACCTGTACAAGTAAGGGTTTCACAATGGTATCGATGGCCCCTTGTTTGGGGACAATCGGTATCTCATTCTGACACAACTCTTCAGAGTTCACAGCCTCAGTTCTCACTGTAATGTTTACTTCTCCTAGGAGAAGAGGAAGTCATCATCACATATAAGCATATAGCTAGTAAAGGTTAATTTTAAATTAACATGAAATGTAATACAATTATAAATCATAATTCTCCTGTCCTTGACACAAATAACAAAATTGGTTCTGTAGAAACTCTTGAAAGGGTTTGTAAAGTCTCCAGGTTTTTCTCCTTAATGCATTAAGGTGAAAAACCTTCTGTGCTGCAGCAGCCCCCCCAGAGCTCCCCTTTTACTTACCTGAGTCCATCCGTTTCAGCAATGTTCACAAGCCCAGTGGCTCCAGCTGCTGTCTCTGTCCACATTGGATATACTGATAGTAGCAGGAGCCATTGTCAATCCAATCCAGTGACACCGGAGCAGGGGCGGGGCTGAGTCCTGCTGTCTGTATCAATGTACGCAGCAGCATGACTTAGGAATGAGCCTGCATGGGTTCCCCCTTGGAAAGAGTCTCTCTGTGGGGGGCACCCGATGAAGGGGAGGAGCCAGGAGTGCCAGCGGGGCACCCCAGAAGAGGAGGATCAGGGCTGTTTTGTGCAAAACCCTTGCACAGAGCAGGTAAGTATAACATGTTTGTTTTTGTTTTTTTTTTTATTCAAACCTTTACAATCACTTCAATAGTACTAGCCTAAGTAGCAAAGTGTCTATAGAAAAAGCTGTCACTACCAATGACAATCAATAATCAATCAAATCCATTGCATTCTCTAAAGGAGAACAAACAAAAGCTATTGTTAGGTGAGGGGGGGGGTATATTGCTCAAGCTCCATTGAAGCAGTGCAATATCACTTTCTACTGTTCACTGAAACTGTTTGATTAGTGCGCATCAAAAACATATAGCTCTCCATCATAATACCATTTAGTTTATTGAACAATGGGCAGCAAAGTAACTTGTATATAAATTTGAAGCTCAGCAAAAATAGCCAGTGCAGGAATTTCTGCATAGGCAACATAGGCCATGGCTTAGATTGGCAGGGCTGTCAGGGATGGCACACAGCCACCCATTGTATAGGATACCAGTGGTAGGTCCTGAACGAGAGATATGTGTCCCCATTACGGTAGTACCTTGGATTACGAGCATAATCCGTTCCAGAAGAATGCTTGTAACCTAAAGCACTTGTATATCAAAGCAAGTTTCCCCATAGGAATCAATGGAAAATTAGATAATTTGTTCCAGTGTCACTGCTAGTGTATGCAGTATCGCATGTGGCCAGAGGTGGGGGGGCACTGGAGACACTTGGAAACACTCAGAAAAGCTCGGAGACCACTCGGAGACACTCGGTACGGAGTGTTTCCGAGTGTCCCTGAGCATCACAGGCGCCCCCGTGCCTCTGGCCAAATGTGGCACTACACGCCCCAGAGGCTTGAATCCTGCTCATCTTCTGAGACAACGCTCGCAAACCGAGTCAGGATTTTAAAAATAAATAAAAAAAAGCTCGTATTGCAATACGCTTGTAAACTCGTTACTCGCAATCCAAGGTTTTACTGTATTTAGGTTATGGTTCCTTTATAGGGGCAACTTGAATGTAGTTTGACATACTCAGGGGTTCTCCTGCATGTAGGGTGAGGGGGTTTTGGTTGGAAAGGGGTAAACTGACTTGTGATTTGCCCAGGATTGGTAAGTCCTTATATGGAATCCGGAATTCAAAGGCTCAGAGAGACTTTGGGTGGGAAAGACCTTCCGATCCTGAGTACAGGAACTTTGGTTCTGAAAGGCATAGACCCCTTTCACACTGAGGCGCTTTGCAGGCGCTACAGTGCTAAAAATAGTTAGTTATTATTTTGAATTTTTGAATTTTCGTTCTTTCAGATTTTCAGATTTTCTTTCTTATGCCGCGTATACACGAGCGGACTTTACGGCAGACTTTGCCCGGCGGACTTTTCGACGGACTTTATGATGGACTTTCCAAATGAACGGACTTGCCTACACACAATCCACCAAAGTCCGTCAAATTCGTACGTGATGACGTACGACCAGACTAAAACAAGGAAGTTTATAGCCAGTAGCCAATAGCTGCCCTAGCGTGGCTTTTTGTCCGTCGAACTAGCATACAGACGAGCAGACTTTTTGACCGGACTCGAGTTCGACGGATAGATCTAAAACATGTTTCAAATCTAAGTCCGTCCAACTTTTGAGAAAAAAAAGTCCGCTGGAGCCCACACACGATCGAATTGTCCGACGAAATCCCGTCCGCCGGGCAAAGTCTGCCGTAAAGTCCGCTCGTGTGTACATGGCATTATTTTCCATTTTTTCAAATTTACGAATTTATGAATTTACGAATTTTCAAATATACACATTTTTTGAATTTACGAACTTACGAATTGTGATCATAACGAATGACCCAAAAAAACAAAAAATGAATCAAACGAAAACTAAAAAAAACACATTTTTCGGTAGTGCACATGTCTATCTTTTACCTTGTGTGGCTATGACATCTAATATGGCTAATGTGATACAGCAACTAGCCAGTCAACTATAGTAGTAGTGTGGTGAAACGAAACTTGCCTCGTTGGGCAAAAAGTATAAATCTGGCTCTGAAAATGACATTAATCTTATGGTAATTAGTATTGAAAACACTTTTATTAAATTGTAGGAACCCACTGAAACCAGCATTTCCACAAAAAGAAACCCAAAAATTGTTGCACTAAGGTATTATTACCATGCAAGGACGTGTCATCTGTGGGATGGGGGAAGGGTAAAAATGTCTGAGATCTGAACATATAGTCCAAAAATCCAGAGAGGTAAAATATCAGAGAGTCAATAAGAATAAGCATAAAAAAGACTTCTGATAAAGGTGTAAAGGTTTTTGATGACGGTCCGTAGCCTGGGTGGTTTACCACAGGGGGTGTAGTCGGCACTGGGAAGGCAGCATGCTGAAGGGTAGAAGAACCTCTGGCAGAAATATAAAAAGAACAAGCAATGCAAATCTAAGTGCAGCAATAAGTTAATATGTTTAATGTAAGGTAATGCATTTACTAAAAGCAGAATAAAAGCAGACACATCTTAGTCCAAAAGTCAAATGGGCGACAGGATCCAAGATCAACCATCCAGACAGCGTAGCAGGATCTATCTCGGTAGTGCCGGTGGTTTCCGATGTCCCAGGCTGGAGACTGCAGGGCGCAGGAGGAAGTCGTCGGTTCGAAGGTTCCAGGTCGTGGCATGGTGATGCTGTGACGTGCACGCATTCAGAGCATGCATGCTCCTTCATCAGGCTATCTGGAACCTTCCAACTGATGACTTCCTCCTGCGCCCTGCAGTCTCCAGCCTGGGACATCGGAAACCACCGGCACTACCGAGATAGATCTTGCAATGCTGTCTGGATGGTTGATCTTGGATGCTGTCGCCCATTTGACTTTTGGACTAAGATGTGTCTACTTTTATTCTGCTTTTAGTAAGTGCATTACCTTACATTAAACATGTTAACCTATTGCTGCACTTAGATTGGCGCTGCTTGTTCTTTTTAACATTTCCACAAAACCACATTCTAAAAAAATGTACTGCCTCCCCATAAATATGTCCCACCATTTCCTGTTTATGGGTAGAATGCCTCAGTAGATTAATGTGATTGAAAAATGGTAACTTTATGTTTACTCATGGTTCACTAGAGAATTTATTGTCCATTCCTTATCAACAATACTGGTAAAACAAACACATGTCTAATCTTGGATTGGAAATTCCCTTCTCACCCAGTTTGGTGGCTTTCAGGTTCCAGTAGAAGGTTTTGCTCTCATCGGCACACAGGCAGCTGCTGTAGGTACAGTCTGTACAAGGTGTCTGCTTTAACTCCTCAGTGGGCCCCAGCGTGACTTTAATCTGTCAACAAAAAAAACGATGTTAAAAATACGATCATAAAATAAAATAAAGTGTACATATTAACCACTTCCCGAATGGTTCACGTACATATACTGCGGCAGGTTGGCAGCCCTGCGCAAAACAAATGTACAGGTACGTCGGCTCCTTTAAAAGCCTTAGCAGGCGCGCAATGCCAGCCGGCCACCCGCAATCACGGGCATGAGAGCCAGAACGGGGACCTGTGTATGTAAACGCACAAATCCCAGTTCTGTCAGGGGAGGAGAGACAGATCATCTGCTCCTAAAGATTAGGAACAGTGATCAGTCTCCTCCTCCACTGAGTGCCACCCCCCCACAGTTAGAAACACCTAGCAGGGAACACATTTAACCCTTTGATCGTCCCCTAGCGTTAACCCCTTTCCCTGCCAGAGACATTTACACAGTAATCAGTGCATTTTTATAGCACTGATCGCCGTATAAATGACAATAGTCCCAAAAAAGTGCCAAAGTGTCTGATCTGTCCGTCACAATGTCGCAGTCCCAGTAAAAATCGCAGATCGCTGCCATTAGTAGTAAAAACTTTTGCGCAAACCATTTAATATACGCTTATTCCGATTTTTTTTTTTTTTTACCAAAACTATGTAGAAGAATACATATTGGCCTACACTGATGAATAGATTTGTTTTTTTAAAACTTTTTGGGGATATTTATTATAGCAAAAAGTAAAAAATATTGTTTTTTTTCCAAAATTGTCGCTCTTTTTTTTGTTTATAGAGCAAAAAATTAAAACCGCAGAGGTGATCAAATACCACCAAAAGAAAGCTCTATTTGTGGGGGAAAAAAAGGACGTACATTTTTGTTTGGGTACAACTTCGCACGACTGCGCAATTGTCAATTAAAACGTCACCGTGCCGTATCGCAAAATATGGCCTGGTCATTAGGGGGGCAAATCCTTCTGGGGCTGAAGTGGTTAAAAAATAAAAATCCAAAAAAGTAGCACTAAATCAAAAAAATTAGTGATGCAGTGATATACCAAATGCAATAAATAAGTGAAAAACAAACAACGTGACAATAAATATAAAGTTACAAAAAAGTGCCAACATTAAATTAGTCCAGAAGAACCAATCTGCACAGATTCTAAAGGCATGTGTATAAAATAAGGTTCAAAATTTAAATCCGCATTCCATTTCTCATATGGGTGTCCCCACACTCCCAATTTTTTGTGCATCCACCACCGAGTGACACCATATAGATGAGCCTCTTACCAGATCCAGTGGACCATTACATAAATGGTTGTTAAATCCCTTTCATCAAGATGATTCCAGGCACAAGGCACATTTCCAATCAGGATTACTCCATCAGCATAAAAGATATGGTAGAAGCTAAAAAAATATGCGCCCATAGCGTAATTAAAGAAAAGATTTATTGAAAAGACGTGATAGCAAGCGGCACAACACTTGCAAAAGGATCCACACTTTTGTTGCTCTTTTGAACAAAACTTTTTCAGATAAAAAAAAAAATTACATAATTAGTACAGTGACAGTGCATATTTTTTAGCACTGATCACTGTATGAGTGTCACTGGTCCCCAAAAAAGTGTCAGTGTCCTATTTGCACACTGCAATGTCGCAGTCCCGCTATAAATTGCTGATCGCTGCTATTGATAGTAAAAAAAAAAAAATGTCCATAAATATAACCCATAGTTTGTAGACGCTATAACTTTTGTGCAAACCAATCAATATACGTTTATTGGGATTTTTTTTACCAAAAATATGTAGCAGAATACATATTGGCCTAAATTGATGAAAAAATTAGATTTTTTACATTTCTTTATTGGATATGTTTTATAGCAAAAAGTAAAAAGTATTGTTTTTTTCTCCAAATTTTCAGTCTTTTTTTTGTTTATAGTGCAAAAAATAAAAAAATGCGAAAAATTGGTTCGTTTTCGTTTCATTTGTTTTGTTTTTTTTGTTTTTTGGGTCATTAGTTATGATCGCAATTCGTAAATTCGTAAATTCGAAAATCCAAAAATAAAAAATAAAATCAGAAAATTTGAAAGAATAACTAACTAACTAATAACTAACAAAATTATAGGTATTGGAATTTCCTTTCAAATTTGGCTGATCAATTACCATCAAACGAAAGCTCTATTTGTAGGGAATAAAAAGGTCATAATTTTTATTTGGGTACAGCGTTGCATGACCGCCCAATTGTCAGGTAAAATAATGCAGTGCCGTATCGCAAAAAAAAAAAAAAATGCCCGGTCATAAAGGGGGTAAACCTTCTATAGCTGAAGTGGTTAGAACCTCTGCGGATGGGTTTTTATGGATCAATTTAATTTTGGCACTTTTTTTTCACTTTATATTTTTTGTCACTTGATTTGTTTTTCACTTATTTTTTGCATTGGTTTACCACCACTGTATCACTATTTTTTTGATTTAGCGTTACTTTTTTGTATTTTGATTTTTTGCTGTTGATGTCACAATTGCTTAAGTGGCTGCTTTAGCATTTATTTAAGTATACATGCTCCAGCGCAGATTCTTATATTTTTTAAAATGTGCACATTGGTGATTTCACTAGTGCTCCAAATTTGATAGTTATTTCCAAGAAGCTGGCACTTTACTAATATTTTTGGCTTTCATATGTGTATTTCATTTGTTGAATTGCTCACCTGGCATTTAACTTATAAAACTATCATCATTTAATCAGTCTATAATAAAAATACATACAGGGGCTTTATTAAACCAAACAATAGACCTATACATGCTTAAAATTACAATATAAAATGATGGTGATGATTGTGCCCTGTCATGCATTTTGACATGTGCTGCAATGTGCTTTACCTTCCACAGCAACATACCAAAGTACATATTTGCCAGCAGACCATGGACCTTTAATGCACGTTTAAAGGTTTTTTTCATAAAAAGTGATCACATCACAGAGGAAGAGTGTAGACATGCGCCAAAAAAATGGCTTGTTTTCCTTCCATTTTTTTTTTTTTTTTATCCGGGTCATTCATTATGATTGCAATTTGTAGAGTTCAACCGAAAAAAAAAAGAAGAAAAGTCAGCAGCTACAAATACTGCAGCTGCTGACTTTTAAAATATGGACACTTACCTGTCCAGGGCGCCTGCAATGTCCTCACCTGAACATGCCTGGGCTCCTGGGTACAGGCGCTGGCGTCTTCAGTAAGGGAATCAGGAAGTGAAGCCTTGCGGCGTCATGTTGCGCGTTCTGAGTGGTCCCTGCTGTCTTCTGGGACCTGTGTGTCTCCTAGAAGACAGCGGGAGGGGGTGGAGGAGGGGCCGGATATGGGGTAGATCGCCGCAGATTCTGTGGCGATCTTTCGCCGCCAGTGAGAGCAAATACCCCTCCCCTCTCCCCCTGAAAGGAGGAATCTGAAAAGCGGAAGTTCCATTTTTGTGTGGAACTCCGCTTTAAGGACTTTATTGGATCACTTTTCATTTGGTGTATTTATTCAAATCGCAGTAGCGCGACTCTGTTAAAGTGGTTGTAAACCCTTACAACACACTTTTTTAATTTTATAAGGCTTACCTGTAGCTACCGTGGATATCTCCTAAACCTGAACGGTTTGGAAGATATCCCTGTATTTGCATGTGCCAACGTCATCGGCACATGCGCACTGAAGCAAACTGAAGAAATGGCATGTATCTGCCGTTGCTTAAGTTAGACTGTGCCATTACTGGCGGCTCATGCGCGCATGCGTGGAAGTGATGTCACCGTGGCTCTGGCCAATCACAGTGGCGGAGCCCGCAATACCCGGAAGTAACTCCGGGAGTGATGTCGCCGGCCACAATGGTGAACAAGGACCGATGCGGGGGCTTCAATCTAAGGTAAGTAATACATAATGAGCTGGTATGCTATGCATGCTAGCTCATTATGCCTTTGTCTTGCCTTTGTCTTTATGCCTTTTGTCTTTTTTTTTTTCTTGGGTTTACAACCACTTTAAAGCTTACTATTTCGGTACTGTGTCCATATTTCACTGGAGAATTGCTGCTCTTACAATGTGAATCTGGTTATTAGGGTAGTTTTTTCTCCTTTATAAATCGCATGACAAATCACACTGGTGAAAGCGGTTTGAAGCTTGCGGAAAGCTCTGTAAATTGCCCCCTAAATTATCATTTACAAGTAGAAGTCTGTGTGGACAAAACTTTAAAGGGGTTGTAAACCCTCATGTTTTTTCACCTTAATGCATCCTATGCATTAGGGTGAAAAAACACCTGACAGTGACCGGACCCTCCAGCCCCCCGTTTTACTTACCTGAGCCCTGGAACTTCACCTGGTGGAGACGCGCTGTCCCTCTGCCCGGGGTTCTGGGCTCGGGATTGGATAGATTGATAGCAGCGCAGCCATTGGCCATTAGCTCCCACTGCTGTCAATCAGATCCAATGACGTGGGTGCCAGGGGGCGGGGCCAAGTCATACATTCAACGGCTATGGACGCTGAATGCTGGACTCGGGAGCACGCCCGCAAGGCAAGCCCCTGGGAGAGCGCTCCTCCTAGGTGGTTATCTGATGCAGGGAGGAGCCACGAGAGCCGCTGAGGGACCCCAGCAGACGAGGATCGGGGGCCACTCTGTGCAAAACGAGCTGTACAGTGGAGGTAAGTATGACATATTTATTATTTAAAAAAAAAATAGAACCCTTACAATCACTTTAAGGCTGGGTTCACACTAGTGCAAATTGGATGTGGATTTCTCCACATCCAATTTGCACAGCAGGAGATTGCAACCGATTCTCTATGCAGCGGCTCTGGTGCGATTTGCACAGGAGTCCTGTGCGTCTTTTCATCCATTTCAGGTCCGAATTCATCCAAAAATTGGGGCTGAAATCAGACCTGAAACGGTGAACCAGGATGCACAGGATTCCTGCTGTGAGCTGCTTCGTGCTCATATGTAAACCCAGCCTAATGGATGCAAGTCTGAGAATAAATAGATTTATAACATTCACATAATTTCAATCTGACTAACCTTGATGCACTGTTTGAGATAATTAAACACCGAGGCTTTAAGAGTGAAAGTTTCTCCTCTCACTACAGAGTATGGGAGGGTGAGATCCACAAAGAATGGCTGGAAGACCCGAAGAGAGACAGGAGGAGACAGGCCAAATCCACTCTGACCCAAACATACGGCCCCGGCATTCCAGTCTGTGATGGTGTCTGGAGCCTTACGCTGGAAGTCAGTACTGCCAGAGTCTCTGGACAACAGAAAAAAAACAAGAATATAAAGTTACACTACTAAAGTAGTCAAAAGTTGGAGAATAAATATATAGTTACTTATAGTAGCCAGAGTCCTTCTTCCAATGTCTTGAAAAAAAATGTTTGCTAAGGCCCCTTAGCTGCATCTTCAATAAAATGACATAATGCATGTATAGGAACTTTCTCCACATCCTATTCATTTAACTGCTTCAGATCCACGCTATAGCTGAATGACAGCTACAGCGCGGACCTCCTTTGCCGGGAGTACGTCAATAGATGTCCTCCTGTGCTCGAGCGGCTTGCATGCCCCCTGCAGGGTGCGCGCGGCACGCTCTGTGATCAGCGAGTCTATGATACTCGGCTGATCACAGATCGGAGTAAGGGGTCGATCCCGACCCCTTACCACATGATCAGCTGTCAGCCATTGACAGCTGATCATATGATGTAAACAGAGGCGGTAATCGGCTATTTTTTCTCCTCGCCACCGGCGGCTCTCAGAGGGACATCGGTCCCGATCAAGGAGATCTCCCACCAGCTCCTCTGTGCCCACCTGTGCCACCTACCAGTGCACAACGGTGCCACCTTTCGGTGCCCACAGTGCCACCTATCACTGCCCACAATGCCACCTATCAGTGTCACCAATCAGTGCCTCATCAACAGTGCTGCCCATCAGTATCACCTAATAGTGCCTATCAGTGCCATCTATCAGTGGTACCTATCAGTAACACCTATCAGTACCCATCAGTGCCACTCATCAGGGCCCATCAGTACCCTCTTATCTGTCCCCATCAGTGCCACCTTATCTGTGTCTATCTGTGCCTATCAATGCCCATCAGTTCAGCCTATCAGTGCCCACCAGTGCCGCCTCATCAGCGCATATCAATGAAGGAGATAAATTACTTGTTTGCAAAATTTTATAACAAACTATGAAACATGATTTTTTTTTTCAAAATTTTCTATCTTTTTTTGTTTGTTTAGCAAAAAATAAAAACCCCAGCTGTGATTAAATACCACCAAAAGAAAGCTCTATTTGTGTGAAAAAATGATAAAAATTTCATTTGGGTACAGTGTTGCATGACCGAGCAATTGTCATTCATAGTGTGAGAGCGCTGAAAGCTAAAAATTGGTCTGGGCAGGAAGGGGTTTAAGTGCCCGGTAAGCAAGTGGTTAATAGGTGTCAGGCAAATGAGAAAGTGAGTGAGGTTCCCCCCAAAAAAAGATACAACTGGCAATAAAAATGTATTTTCTGGTAAAGTGAGGAACATGTATAACTTTCCTCAGGACTGTATTGTTCTTGTCATTTTCTTTTGAAACGAGTCACCGCCTGATTTGAAATGCATTTGCTGACTGCAGAACTATAGGTCTGAATGGGCAGAGGGCATGCTAGATGTTTGCAGAGAAACCACTGCTTCAACACGGAGAACAGGGGGTCTGTTCTACAATAGGGGACAGGCTTTCCTACTCAGGCTGTGGCTACAAAAATTATAGGGCTATTATAGGGCTCTTTCACACCATGTGCAGACACCTGCGGTTTTCTGCAGCAGAAAACTGCATGTCTCTGCAAGACACACAGAAAACAATGGTTTCCAATGTGTCTTCTATACACCAGAAAATGGAGTTGAGATGTCCTGTGTGGAGCTCTGCGAAATTATGCAGCATGTCTGCAGTTTCCCTCACAGCTCCGCACTGGAACGCAAGCAAGACAGACAGCACCACTTTGCATGCCTCTCATGTCACCAGAATGGGTGATATGAGAGGCATGCAAAGCAATGTAATGTGATGTAATGTAGAGCGGCACTCTGTGAGTTTACAGCCCGACTTTTCCTTCTCATGCTGGATGCCGGCTGGGATTTTACCTCTTGGGTAGGTTTGTAAAGCTGGAAGGGCACTCATAGAAGGGAACAGAGTGGTGGTATGCAAGATGTAAATGTATTTTATTGGGATTTTATGTGATAGACCAACACAAAGTGGCACATAATTGTGAAGGGGAAGGAAAATGATAAATGGTTTTCAATTTTTTTACAAATAAATATCTGAAAAGTGTAGCGTGCATTTGTATTCAGCCCCCGTTTACTCTGATGCCCCTTACTAAAATCTAGTGGAAACAATTGCCTTCAGAAATCCCCTAATTAGTAAATAGAGTCCACCTGTGTGTAATTTAATCTCAGTATAAATACAGCTGTTCTGTGAAGCCTTCAGAGGTTTGTTAGAGAACCTTAGTGAACAAACAGCAACATGAAGGCCAAGGAACACACCAGACAGGTCAGGGATAAAGTTGTGGAGAAGTTTAAAGCAGGGTTAGGTTATAAAAAAATATCCCAAGCTTTGAACATCTCATGGAGCACTGTTCAATCCATCATCCGAAAATGGAAAGAGTATGGCACAACTGCAAACCTACCAAGACATGGCCGTCCACCTAAACTGACAGGCTGGGCAAGGAGAACATTAAGCAGAGAAGAAAGTCAAGAGGCCCATGGTAACTCTGGAGGAGCTGCAGAGATCCACAGCTCAGGTGGGAGAATCTGTCCACAGGACATCTATTGGTCGTGCACTCCACAAATCTGGCATTTATGGAAGAGTGGCAAGAAGAAAGCCATTGTTGAAAGAAAGTTATAAGAAGTTCCGTTTGCAGTTTGCGAGAAGTCATGTGGGGGACACAGCAAACATGTGGAAGAAGGTGCTCTGGTCAGAGGAGACCAAAATTTAACTTTTTGGCCTAAAAAACTAACACTGCACATCACACTGAACACCCCATCCCCACCGTGAAACATGGTAGTGGCAGCATCATGTTGTGGGGATGCTTTTCTTCAGCAGGGACAGGGAAGCTGGTCAGAGCTGATGGGAAGATGGATGGAGCCAAATACAGGACAATCTTAGAAGAAAACCTGATATGCCCCGTACACATGGTCGGATTTTCCGATGGACAATGTCCGATCGGAGCGTGTTGTCGGAAATTCCGACCGTGTGTGGGCGCCATCGGACATTTTCCATCGGATTTTCCGACACACAAAGTTGGACAGCAGGAGATAAAATTTTCCGACAACAAAATCCGATCGCGTCAATTCCGTGTGTGGCCTGTTCCGACGCACAAAGTGCCATGCATGCTCAGAAGAAATTCCGACACGGGACAGCTCGTTCTGGTAAACTTAGCGTTCGTAATGGATAAAGCACTTTCGTCACGCTGCAATGTTCAAAATAGTTTAATACAGCGCACTCTCTTCTTCTTTATAATGTGACAAGAATTAAGTCGTTTTGATGCTCATATTCACACACACTTCTCACAAAGTTTTTTCGTTACTATTTATCGGGATTCCCTCAATATATTTTGATTTCTCACATCTGACAACATCTTTTTTTTTTTTTGTTTTTTTACTTTAATGTAGAATCTTTTTTTGTGTTTCTCTTTTTATTTATTTTTTTTTGGTGATTTTGATTTGTACTCCCGAAAATGTTTGTGTGTTTTTTGTGACAAGTTCCCACAACACCATTGATATGTTGTTCTATTTAATCTGTAGGAGATTGTTTGGTGTTGTTGTCCCTTGTTAATTTCACATTGTACTTTAGAAATGTACCTGAATCGTCACCAACAAACTGTCCTTTTTGGATGAAAACACACACAGGAGAGTAGAGTTTACCGAAAAATATTTTATTAAGGGGTCACAACTATAAACAAAGAGGGAGGCAACGCTGGAGAAACTGCAGAAGTGGGTGAAGCCTTGGACTCCAAGGGCAGACATCAATTATTTAAAAGCAAAATTGGTGGCCTGAGGAGTCCATATCTAAGGGAGGGCAGTCTGGTCCAGAAGTCCCAGAGATCTGGAAAGCAGCAGATGACATCTGTGTCCCCAGGCTGTGGTCATACGAGAGACTGCATCTTCTGTCAGACCAGACTGAACCCAGGGTCATCACTCTTTGGTCTTCCTTCCACGCTTCCTTCCAGCCTTTGGCTGTGGTGGTGGAGTTGTGGCAGCAGGAGGAGGAGGAGGAGGAGGATCGTCCCTCTCCATGACATCCGTCTTGTGTGTCAGTTCCCCACTCTCCCCCTTACGTAGGACTTTATAAATCAGGTCCTCAGAAATCTTGCGTTGGCCCTCCTGCATGCCCTGCAATTTTGTGGCAGCCATGCAGGCAAAGGCCTCTTCAGGACTGGGGAAGGCTCTGAGGGACGCCGAAGCCTCCTGGATCAGCCTGTACGCTGAATCCTGCACAGGACTGGGAGTGGCCTTCCTGGCCCTTTTATATGGCAGGCGGAGGGGAGGGACCTGAGACTCAGTCAGGCTGCGACTGGTCCCTGGCTTCTCTTGGCTGACACTTAGCCCCGCCTCCTCCTGGCTGCCACTAATCCCCGCCTCCTCCTGGCTGACACTAATAATCCCCCCCTCCTCCTGACTGCCACATTCCACAGCCTCCTCCTGGCTGAGGTCTTCCTGTGTATGAAAAAGGGACATAGTTTTAGTATTGTTTTCATCAATCACACACAATTTTCACCTCCTGACTGCTGCAAATTCAATGTTAACAAATATAACAGACTATCCTTCTGAGCCCAGCATTTTGCATTCTTGTCCCAATTTTGGGTGCCCACTACTGTCTATTGATATGTAAAACACTTTTTTTAATCAGCAATTAATGATCAATAATAACATCTAGTAAACATAATTTATTTATTGACCAGAAATCTGTAGAAGAATGCTATACCTGACTCCAGCTGGGCTCCTCCACTTCTTCCTGGCTGGAAGGCCCAGGTTGGACTTCGGAAGCCTCAGCTGGGATGGAAGGAAGCGTGGAAGGAAGAGTAGAGAGGGATTCCCTGACTTCAGTGTGGTCTGACAGAAATCGCAGTCTCTCGTAGTACCACAGCCTGGGGACATAAATGTCATCTGCTCCAGCTCCGGACCTCTGGGAATCTGTGACCTTCTTGCGCTCCCTAAGATAAGTGCTCCTCAGGCCACCAATTTTAGCTTTCAAATAAGGGATGGTTGCTGTGGGGACCACCGGCTTCACCAACTCCAGCAGTTTCTCCAGCGCTGTCTGCCTCTTCTGTTTGTGATTATAGTGGGGGTGTCTCACCTGCCACAGACAGGGCAGCTCTCTGTACTTGTCAATAAACAGGGGCAGGAAATTGTGGTCGTTGAACCCATCCATTTTCTCTGCAAGACACAACACAAGACAAACCCTAATGTCAGGCCAAACTCCCCTAATCTTGTTACAATATAGGCTTCAATTTCGAAGCAGTATAGGCCCAAGTTTAGATCCTACCTTCGTTAGCACGATCGGCGTCTCCGATGCTCCTTCCTCCGCTCACAGATCGTACGTAAGACGCGCGTGTTACGATTTATACACACTGCGCATGCGTATAACTCCGCCCGCCCCTGACGTTCTTTCTATTCTATTCCCCGCCCCTTTCCGTTCGGCGCAGTGGAGGAAGAGCACATGGCGGATAGACAGTAGGATCGTGCTAAGTACAGCAACGAGGAGGAGGGGGAGGAAAGGCCGGAACCTGAAACGTCCCGATCCAGAAGGAGATTAAAGGACTCAAATATGTCCTTTGGGGAGATGTTGGAAATGGTGGACATCCTGAAGAAGGCCGACTATGATGGAAAGTATGGGCCTTACCCCAACCCCAATGTCCGAAAGGCCAAGATCATGGCGAAAGTGGTCAGGAGTCTGCACCGGAAATTCAGGGTACGACGATCGAAAGATCAGCTCAGGAAGCGGTGGTCGGACCTGAAATTACGAGAACATGAGCAGTACAGAAAGATCCGGAGAGTGCTGCAAAAAAGTAAGTAGTTGTGCTGTGTTCCTATTGTTCTTGTGTTTATTACGTTCGTGCTGCTCCATGTGCTTTTAGGAACTGTTGTACAGTTTAAAATGGCAACTTTCATGTTCATGGGCACATTATTCGTTCGGATCACACATTTTTTTTTCGGACTATAAAATACCATTGTTTAGCCCATATGCATTTGGCCACCATTTTGAGGCCCTATACTTGTCTTCAAAGAATTGGGTTGTGTAGATGGCTTTGTTACTAGAATGAAATGCAAACTAGATTGTGTGTAAGGAGAGGACACTCAGCAGCTGTTTTCACATCTGAACACTGGAGCACTAGTGTGGGACACAAGAACACCATTTTTATTAGGGGGGCCACACAGGTGCTCCAGTGTATACTATAGGGGGGTCTCCATCTGTGAAGCTTGTACCAAACAGGTAAAGTATTGCAGCTTGACAAAGGGCACTAAAAAAGCTACATCTTGGAACTCGGCTAAAATAGACAATTGTACCCCACTTCCAAGCAATGTTTCATCTTTAGAGTTCTGCCATCAAATATCTGTGTGCTAATTATACCATTTTTGTTTTACATAGGGGAGAAAAGACTCGGAGGACACCCCTCATCCGAGGAGACCAGAGCCCCCCCCCTCTGGAAGAAGGGGAAATCCCCCCAACACAAGATGAGCAGGAGGAAGAAGACGTGGTGGAAATAGTCACCACAACAGGTGAGTGTCTGCAACCACAGGCTCAGATAAGAGATGGATGGCGGCATTTTTTTTAGACCTAATTTATTTTGGGTTTCCTTTCTTTTTAGGTGATCGTGAGGTTGTGGATGAAGATCCTTTCACATCAGAAAGTGCCCAGATCCTGATCAGGGAGATCATAGGGTGTAATTTACAATTGGAAAACATCCAGCAAAACATCAATGATGTTATTCCAAAATATAAAAACATCATTGATGTTTTGGGGCGAGTTTAAAGCCCCTCCAAATCACTTTCTTCTTTTGTCTGCTACAATGTGCTAAATGTTTTTGTGATTTTTCCCAAAGCCAAATTTGGAGGATGCACACAGCGTGCCAACATGTGCTATCTGCCATCACGGGAGATCAATGGAGGTGTTTTGGGGGTGCAACCCCTTCCTCAATAATAAAGTAGCGGTGAGGAAGGGCTTTCTCCCCCAAAACACGTCCCTTGATCCCCCGTGATAGCAGGTCGCACATGTTGACATTGGGAAATTTGTGTGCATCTTCCAAATTTGGCTTTTCCAGGGGTGATTTCCCCCCATCTGAACGCAATATCAAACACAGTTCCTAAATACTCATGTCTGATATTGCCTTCCAGTTCTACCAAATGTGAACTTTGTAAGATCAAGATTTGTGTCTTTCTTGTGGGTTTTACACAGGCCTGTTTTCTATAAAATGCACATTTTGATTTTGGATAATGACACCACAAAAATTGTTATACAACAAACATGTTGGTTTGTCAGAAAAACCTTTGGTAAATGCACATGTGATTGTGCAGGTATTAAAAAGATTGCTCATCAAGAATGTGTGGATTATTGTCTCAACGCTACAACACCACTTTTGGGGTGATGTAATTGTTGTTTTATGAGAAAATGGGGGTAATTTCCTAAGGGCAAATCCACTTTGCACTACAAGTGCAGTTTCAGTGCAGTTGCAAGTGCACTTGTAGTGAAAAGTGTCTTTGCATTTAGTAAATAACAGCCAACAGTGCTTTGTATAAGGTTACACAATCACGACATTTTCTGCACTCCACACATTTCTGTCAGGGTCAGCTAAAACAAACACAAGCAGTAAATGTCCACAAAGAAGAGCCTGGGGGGAGATGCCTGTCGAGAACTTGAGGTCCTGCAGGCTTCTCCCTGTGGCCAAATACCGCAGGGTAGCGACCAACCTCTGCTCCGGAGTGATGGCTTGCCTCATGCAGGTATCCTGCCTGCTGATATAGGGGGTCAGCGAAGCCAACAAACGGTGAAATATGGGGTCCGTCATCCGGAGAAAGTTCCTGAAATCATCAGGATTATTCTCACGGATCTCACGGAGCAAAGGCATATGACAGAACTGGTCACGCTGGAGCAACCAATTCTTGGTCCATGAACTCCTCCTCGCCCTGTTCATGGACTGGACTTGTGTCAAGGTCAGGTCCCCAACACCAAGCCCCCGCACAGCACGAACTGTACGAGGAGTACGCATACGAAACATGGCTAGAAAACGATCGGCTGCTCAGAACAAAGTAACAGAACGCACTGAAGAACAGCAAGGCCTGTGAAGAGCGACCTGAAAAACAGCAACGAGCGGACAAGATCGCACAGAAAACTCCGATACGAACTGACTGTACGCACTGAAGAGCAAATACAAACCCACAAGCACAAACTGAACGGCAGAAAACGATCTGAAAGCCACGAGTCTGAAAAAGCGCGAATCGTCTCTCACCAAACTTTTACTAACACGAGATTAGCAAAAGGAGCCCAAAGGGTGCCGCGCTTGGTTCAGAACCGGCCTTTTCTAGTCTCGTCGTACGTGGTGTACGTGACCGCGTGGTTGTCGATCGGAAATTCCGACAACTTTGTGCGACTGTGTGTAGGCAAAACAAGTTTGAGCCAACATCCGTCGGAAAAAATCCTAGGATTTTGTTGTCGGAATGTCCGAACAAAGTCCGACCGTGTGTACGGGGCATTAGAGTCAGCAAAAGACTTAAGACTGGGGCGGAGGTTCACCTTCCAGCAGGACAACGACCAAACACATACAGCCAGAGCTACAATGGAATGGTTTAGATTAAAGCATATTCATGTGGTAGAATGGTCCAGTCAAAGTCCAGACCTAGATTGAGAATCTGCAGCAAGACTTGAAAATTGCTGTTCACAGACGCTCTCCATCCATTATGCCAGAGCTTGAGCTATTTTGCAAAGAAGAATTGGCAAAAATATCACTCTCTAGAAGTGAAAAGCTGGTAGAGACATCCTCGAAAAGACTTACAGCTTTAATTGCAGCAAAAGGTGGTTTTATAAGGGAGTTGAATACAAATGCATGCCACACTTTTCACATATATATTTAGAAAACCATTTATCGTTTTCCTTCCATGTCACAGTTATGTGCCACTTTGTGTTGGTCTATCACATAAAATCCCAATAAAATAAATAACCAATGTAGATCAGATGTTCCCCACCATAGTACTCAACCTACTCTTCAATATTATTTCCAATTAATGAGACCACACCTGAAAATGGAGTACAAATGACCATAGCAGCCTTCTTTATTAACAAAATCACTTATTAAAATTAACATTATTTTCACATCAACATCTGAAACAACATAACAATTTTCAGCCTGTTGGTCTTTTGACAGCACCCAGAAATCCAATACTATTACACTTCTGCACTGCGGGCCCTTTTACCATAATAGGCTTCCAGCCATGAACACCAGCTCGGAGACAACCGTCACTACCCATAGTGCAACCATTACCATATTCCAGTTAACCTACAGTCAGGTCCATAAATATTGGGATATCTACATAATTCTAATCTTTTTGGCTCTATACACCACCACAATGGATTTGAAATGAAACGAACAAGATGTGCTTTAACTGCAAACTTTCAGCTTTAATTTGAGGGTATTTACATCCAAATCAGGTGAACAATGTAGGAATTACAACGGTTTGTATATGTGCCTCCCACTTTTTTAAGGGACCAAAAGTAATTGGACAGATTAACAATCATCCATCAAACTTTCACTTTTTAATATTAGTTTGCAAGTCCTTTGCAGTCAATTACAGCCTGAAGTCTGGAAGGCATAGAAATCACCAGACGCTGGGTTTCATCCATGGTGATGCTCTGCCAGGCCTCTACTGCAACTGTCTTCAGTTCCTGCTTGTTCTTGGGGCATTTTCCCTTCAGTTTTGTCTTCAGCAAGTGAAATGCCTGCTCAATCGGATTCAGGTCAGGTGATTGACTTGGCCAATGCATAACATTCCACTTCTTTCCCTTAAAAAACTCTTTGGTTGCTTTCGCAGTATGCTTCGGGTCATTGTCCATCTGCACTGCGAAGCGCTGTCCAATGAATTCTGAAGCATTTTGCTGAATATGAGCAGATAATATTACCCGAAACACTTCAGAATTCATCCTGCTGCTTTTGTCAGCAGTCACATCATCAATAAATACAAGATAACCAGTTCCATTGGCAGCCATACATGCCCACACCATGACACTATCACCACCATGCTTCACTGATGAGGTGGTATGCTTTGGATCATGAGCAGTTCCTTTCCATACTCTTCTCTTCGCATACTCTGGTACAAGTTGACCTTGGTCTCATCTGTCCATAGGATGTTGTTCCAGAACTGTGAAGGCTTTTTTAGATGTTGTTTGGCAAACTCTAATCTGGCCTTCCTGTTTTTGAGGCTCCCCAATGGATTACATCTTGTGGTGAACCCTCTGTATTCACTCTGGTGAAGTCTTCTCTTGATTGTTGACTTTGACACACATACACCTACCTCCTGGAGAGTGTTCTTGATCTGGCCAACTGTTGCGAAGAGTGTTTTCTTCACCAGGGAAAGAATTCTTCGGGCATCCACCACAGTTGTTTTCCATGGTCTTCCAGGTCTTTTGGTGTTGCTGAGCTCACCGGTGTAATCTTTCTTTTTAAGGATGTTCCAAACAGTTGATTTGGCCACACCTAATGTTTTTGCTATCTCTCTGATGCGTTTGTTTTGTTTTTTTAGCCTAATGATGGCTTGCTTCACTGATAGTGACAGCATTTTGGATTTCATATTGAGAGTTGACAGCAACAGATTCCAAATGCAAATAGCACACCTGAAATGAACTCTGGACCTTTTATTTGCTCCTTGTAAATGGGACAATGAGGGAATAACACATACCTGGCCATTGAACAGCTGAGCAGCTAATTGTCCCATTACTTTTGGTCCCTTAAAAAGTGGGAGGCACATATGCAAACTGTTGTAATTCCTACACCGTTCACCTGATTTGGATGTAAATACCCTTAAAGCTGAAAGTCTGCAGTTACAGCACATCTTGTTTGTTTCATTTCAAATACATTGTGGTGGTGTATAGAGCCAAAAAGATTAGAATTGTGTTGATGTCCTAATATTTATGGACCTGACTGCATGTCATTTTAAATGACTTGTGTATTTTCTATTAAGTTTTGTACATGCAGAATTATTATTTTTTTTTTATTAATAAATTGTGAATTTTATGATACGTGCCTTTAAAGTCCATTATTAGCTGTTCTAGTTATTTTGATAATATCAAAATATTATCAATGTGCCACGTCAATATCTGGACGTGACACATGGTTAAGTAGCCACCTAGAGGCACCCAAAATTCTTTAAACTTCCTCAAAAGACATTTTTAATCAATTTGGTCCATTTATATTTTATATGGGCCAAATTTACAATATGGGATATATGGGATTTTTATGGGATAGGTTGAGCAAAGATTATAAATTTGTTTCTCCCCATGTTCCTTTAGCTCCTTTAATTGGTAACCCTTCATTCGTCCCTCGTCTTAATCCACAAGCTTTTTCTTGGTGGATGAATAAAGGTTTATTAAGAATTGCTGATTTTTATGACCATAAGGGTGTTTTACTATACATACACTTGGAGAAAAATTTCAATTTCCCGATTCTGAAATACACCATTATTCCCAAATTTCGTATTATATACTGTCATTACAATGCTCATTTGACCTGACTTGTTTTACTTCGATGGAATGTTTATGTAAATCTTTTGATAAACATTCAGGTCACATATCAAAGATTTATTCTATTTTAATTTCTAATTCTGAAAAACTATATTATATGCAGAAGTGGGAACAAGATCTCAATGAAAATATTTTGACTGATGAATGGTTCAAGTTGGCACAATATGCCTCTAAATCCTTTATTAATACTAACCTGATAGAGGCTAATCACAAGGTATTACTTAGGTGGTATATGGTTCCAATTAGATTAGCAAAATATATCCCTAAAACATCGTCATTATGTTTCAGAGATTGTGGAATGGATGGTACCATGTTCCATATTTGGTGGACGTGTCCAAAAATAACAAAAAATTTGGATACAGATTTAAAATTTAATATAGACTTTGAACAAAATTACTCTGATAAAATCTCCTAAACAAGCATTATTGGGATACCCAATTGAACATTCTCGGAAACATATGAAAAAACTTATAACATTCATTTTTGCTGCTGCTAGAATTGCAATAGCCAAATCCTGGAAATCTCCCTCTGTTCCCATCCAGTTGGTTAAAAATAAGTTGTCGTATATAATGATTAATGAACGTCTTACAGCTATATTACAGGACAAACAAAATTCTTTTGATGAGATATGGAAACCTTGGATTGATTATTTATCGAATTGTTTATAAATGGATACTATATTGCTTATATATAGTGTACTCCTTCTTTCCCCCATATTTATTTTTTTTATTTTTTTCTCTCTTTTTACTCTTCTTTTTATTCCCTTGACTTGAGTTATTTTCCTCGATGGTATATTAATAATTGAATAATTTGTAATAGTCATTTAGTTACACTCTGCATGTGTAATATTTGTGATTATGCTTGATCATCATTATTAACAATCTTATATTTCTATGACTGTAATTTTCCCTTTCTATTTGAAATTTCAATAAAAATATTGAAATGTCAAAATTACAATAGATGGTTCCATGGCATTATGCAAACTGATTCCAGAAAAAACTGGGAAGGGTCTGCACGTACAAGGAATGCATAGTCTGTAAGAGTGTTAGAAAATTTGGTTTGCGTATTTACTGCTGCTTCAACAGAAAATGGTCTGGAGTGGGTGATTTTTAACACCTTCAAAGTGTAAAACATTATATTACATGGATTTTTATTTAATAATGCCCAAAATTCCAGTACTTATGTAGTGGGTAACTTTACTTTTAGGACAGGTTACCAAAGCAAGGAGAGAAGCTGATCATTACATCATGGCCAGATGGCAGTGTGTGCACACTACAGCAGACGTGTCTGATTCTTCTAGGTTGGAAACAGTGCCCAGAACTCTGCAGGATGGAGCAGTACAAAGACTTAGATCCACAGCTGAGCAAATTGATACTCACCCTACTGCTTTAAGTTCCCATATCCAGGTTTCAGGGAAATAAGTTCGAATTGGCTCTTTTTCTTTCTGTTGTTTGTCTTGTTTTAGCTCAGGCATGCTATTTACAGGTATACTTGCTCTAGGCATCTCGTCTTCTATATTAAAAGCTGATGAAGTAAAACAGTTTTAGAAGTACATCAGTGATGCATGTATACAAATATTGTGAGGGTTCTGAGTATAGGGTGTGACCAGAAATCCACAGGAGAATTGTCCCTCCCTTAGCCTATTGTTCTATGTGATGATCTATGTTTTGGGTCATAGCTGATCACACATTATAAAACATATCTGAAATTAAAGTGTTTGTTGTATCCATGGTAACTGGGTCCTTCTCAAAGTTTTACAATCTACCCTGGAATAAAAGAAAAGTGCTACCAAGAACTCTGTCTATTTACAACCTTCTACAGTATCTCACAAAAGGGAGTACGCTCCTCACAGCTGGAAGAGCACAAGATCTCTAGCATCTACCAGCTCCGTGATGTCGTCATGGAGGAGTGGAAGAGGACTCCAGTGGCAAACTGTGAAGCTCTGGTGAACTCCATGCCCAAGAGGGCTAAGGCAGTGCTGGAAAATAATGGTGGCCACACAAAATATTGACACTTTGGGCCCAGTTTGGACATTCTCACTTAGGGATGTACTCACTTTTGTTGCCAGCAGTTTAGACATTAATGGCTGTATGTTGATTGATTATATATATATATATATATATATATATATATATATATATATAGTATTTTTTTTTTACTTTCAGAGTGTGAGATACTGTACGTATAAGGCCATATGTGGTGAGGCTTTGACTAAAATAAATAACACTGATAGAATAGACTTAAAAAAAAACCCTGTGAGGGTAGAAACATTGCTGACTTGTACTTAAAGCGGAGTTCCACCCAAAACTGCTTTAGGTACTTCTTATCCCCTGACATGCCACATTTGGCATGTCATCTTTTTTTTGGGGGGGCGGAGCGGGTACCAAGTTTTGACAGTTGCCCACCTCCCACTTCCGCTCCGAACGCGTAGGTGACTGCTCCTCTCCCCCCTCCCTCCCTGCAATCTTCTGGGACATGTCACAGGTTCCAGAAGATTGCACGGCCATTCAGGATGTGCAGCGCGGCCCACGCATGCGCAGTGTGCATCGGGCTGTGAAACAGCAAGCTGTCACAGCTTGGTGCCCACAGTAGTAATGCCGGCGCTGCGGACAGGCTGGGGAGAGAAGTGAAGCTTCGGGGACCCACATCGCGGGACTATGGGACAGGTGAGTGTGTTTATTAAAAGTCAGCAGCTACACTTTTTGTAGCTGCTGACTTTTAATAAACACAGAAAAAGGTTGAAGTCCACTTTAGCATCACTACTTAGTGAGTCACAAATTAGGAATGGGCATGCAGGATGGACTTATCACTGATTGTGTGCTTGTTCCAGGTCAATAACCTACTCTGTAGAAGTGCCAGTAGAGGGATGACAGACCTGGAGCCTGCACCTTTTTAAACAAGTCACCAACGACAGATCCCAAATTTGTACTCTGACTGATTCACATTATGTGGTACAGAAATTAAACAAACTCTGGGACATTGGAGACTCCTGCCTTTTGATGTCTCCTCCATGTTCCCAATGCTGCAGCTGCTGCTTGATGCCACTGCCCCCACCCCCCTCCTCGTGACAGTAGTATGGGGAGAAGTTCCCCATACTAGCTGTCACATTTTAAAATCAGTGCAGCCATGCGGGGCTCTGCCCACGCGGCTGCATCATTCATTTACACAGCTCTGTATGTCTTTTGCGGTTGTCGGCTTGTAGTTCTCAATGAACTACCATGGCACTGTGGAGCCTTGCGGTAGTTCATTGATTCTTTCTGTCAGATTGTATCTGCTTGCATGGCACCAGCAGATCTACTGATTGCTGGTGCAATGCTTTACAGGCTCAAAGAAAAAAAGAATGAATGCACATTTTTTTACCTGCAAAAAAAGTGCATTTATTTATTTTTTCTTAAAAGGTGAACTTGTCCTTTAAAGGCTTTTTTATGGTGGAAATTCCAGTGACTCAAACCAACATAGTGACCCTATAATCATCTAAAGGGAAATTGGGCTTGAGGGCATTTGCACCTGAGCCAGGATTAATACTGAGCTGGTTGTCCTAAGTGGAGTGATTTCACTATGCAAACATTGATCAGAGATCTGCAGTCACTGACACATGGTTGGCATTAACCATCTACCTGCTCCCTGTTTAGACCTGTAATCAGAGGAGAGGGTTTGCCGGAAGAAAGAGTTTCAACACCAATTTCCTTTGTGGCTCTATGTTATCATGTTAACCAATGATACCAAGGGAATAATTTCTGGCAGACGTGAACAAGTGCATCACAATAAACCATGTCCTTTCTGAAAACCAACCTTTTACTATGCCCATCAATAAATTTAGCACCATGTTACAATTTACACTATATTGTCAAAAGTATTAGGGCACCTGCCTTTACACGCACATGAACTTTACTGGCATCCCAGTCTTAGTCCGTAGGGTTCAATATTGAGTTGGCCCACCCTTTGCAGCTATAACAGCTTCAACTCTTCTGGGAAGGCTGTCCACAAGGTTTAGGAGTGTGTCTATGGGAATGTTTGACCATTCTTCCAGAAGCATTTAACCAAAAAGGTGTTCTATCAGGTTGAGGTCAGGACTCAATTTCATGCTTCCAACTTTGTGGAAACAGTTTGGGGATGTTTGGGGATGGCGCCTTCCTGTTCCAACATGACCTGACATCAACTCGATAGAACACCTTTGGGATGAATTAGATTGGCTAAACTCATCCAACATCAGTGCCTGACCTCACAAATGCGCTTCTGGAAGAATGGTCAAACATTCCCATAGACACACTCCTAGACCTTGTGGACAGCCTTCCCAGAAGAGTTGAAGCTGTTATAGCTGCAAAGGGTGGGCCAACGCATTATTGAACCCTACAGACTAAGACTGGGATCCCAATAAAGTTCATGTGTGTGTAAAGGCAGGCGTCCCAATAATTTTGACAATATAGTGTATCTAGCCCATAGAAAAATGTTCTTTTCTTGAAAGGCTAGTTGGTTGTATTCATCCTTGGGTCAAAGGTTCCCAGTCCTGCCCTGAATACATCAGTGCTCTCCCCCATGCTGCCTGGGGTGTGCATGGCTCATCTGTCATGATAGCCTTTAGGGATGGGCCGAACACCCCCCCGGTTTGGTTCGCATCCAGAACATGCGAACAGACCGAAAGTTCCCGCGAACATTCAAACACCGTTAAAGTCTATGGGACTTGAACGTGAGAAATTTAAAGGCTAATATGCAAGTTATTGTCCTAAAAAAGGTTTGGGGACATGTATCAATGCAAAAGAAAGTTTTAAAAACGTCCGTTTTTCCGGGAGCAGTGATTTTAATGATGCTTAACCACTTGCCGACCGCCTAACGTATATATACGTCGGCAGAATGGCACGGGCAGGCAGAATCACGTACCTGTACGTGATCTGCCTCCCGCGGGCGGGGGGTCCGATCGGACCCCCCCCGGTGCCAGCGGCGGTCGGCATCTGACTGGGAGCGTCGGGAGGCGAGGGGGAGACCATCCGATCGTGGCCCCCCCCCTCGCGATCGCTCCCAGCCAATGGGAATCCTCCTCTGCCTGTGTGTCGTTTCACACAGGCAGAGGATGTGATGTCATCTCTCCTCGGTCTGGCAGTTTCCGTCCAGCGCCGAGGAGAGAAGACATGTAAGTGCACACAACACAAACACACACAGTAGAACATGCCAGGCATACTTTACACCCCCGATCCCCCCCCGATCACCCCCCGATCCCCCCCGATCACCCCCCGATCCCCCCCCAATCACCCCCCCCCCCCTTGTCACAAACTGACATTAGCAGTATTTTTTTTTTTCTGATTACTGCATAGTGTCAGTTTGTGACAGTTACAGTGTTAGGGCAGTGAGTATTACCCCCCTTTAGGTCTAGGATACCCCCCTAACCCCCCCTAATAAAGTTTTAATCCCTTGATCACCCCCTGTCACCAGTGTCACTAAGCGATCATTTTTCTGATCGCTGTATTAGTGTCGCTGGTGACGCTAGTTAGGGACGTAAATATTTAGGTTCGCCGTCAGCGTTTTATAGCGACAGGGACCCCCATATACTATCTAATAAATGTTTTAACCCCTTGATTGCCCCCTAGTTAACCCTTTCACCACTGATCACCGTATAACTGTTACGGGTGACGCTGGTTAGTTCGTTTATTTTTTATAGTGTCAGGGCACCCGCCGTTTATTACCGAATAAAGGTTTAGCCCCCTTATCGCCCGGCGGTGATATGCGTCGCCCCAGGCAGCGTCAGATTAGCGCCAGTACCGCTAACACCTACGCACGCAGCATACGCCTCCCTTAGTGGTATAGTATCTGTACGGATCAATATCTGATCCGATCAGATCTATACTAGCGTCCCCAGCAGTTTAGGGTTCCCGAAAATGCAGTGTTAGCGGGATCAGCCCAGATACCCGCTAGCACCTGCGTTTTGCCCCTCCGCCCGGCCCGGCCCAGCCCACCCAAGTGCAGTATCGATCGATCACTGTCACTTACAAAACACTAAACGCATAACTGCAGCGTTCGCATAGTCAGGCCTGATCCCTGCGATCGCTAACAGTTTTTTTGGTAGCGTTTTGGTGAACTGGCAAGCACCAGCCCCAGGCAGCGTCAGGTTAGCGCCAGTACCGCTAACACCCACGCACGCACCGTACACCTCCCTTAGTGGTATAGTATCTGAACGGATCAATATCTGATCCGATCAGATCTATACTAGCGTCCCCAGCAGTTTAGGGTTCCCACAAACGCAGTGTTAGCGGGATCAGCCCAGATACCTGCTAGCACCTGCGTTTTGCCCCTCCGCCCGGCCCAGCCCAGCCCACCCAAGTGCAGTATCGATCGATCACTGACACTTACAAAACACTAAACGCATAACTGCAGCGTTCGCAGAGTCAGGCCTGATCCTTGCGATCGCTAACAGTTTTTTTGGTAGCGTTTTGGTGAACTGGCAAGCACCAGCGGCCTAGTACACCCCGGTCGTAGTCAAACCAGCGCTGCAGTAACACTTGGTGACGTGGCGAGTCCCATAAGTGCCGTTCAAGCTGGTGAGGTGACAAGCACAAGTAGTGTCGCGCTGCCACCAAGAAGACAAACACAGGCCGTCGTGCCCATAGTGCCCTTCCTGCTGCATTCGCCAATCCTAATTGGGAACCCACCGCTTCTGCAGCACCCGTACTTCCCCCATTCACATCCCCAACCAAATGCAGTCGGCTGCATGAGAGGCATTTTCTTTATGTCCTCCCGAGTACCCCTACCCAACGAACCCCCCCAAAAAAGATGTCGTGTCTGCAGCAAGCACGGATATAGACGTGACACCCGCTATTATTGTCCCTCCTGTCCTGACAATCCTGGTCTTTGCATTGGTGAATATTTTGAACGCTACCATTCACTAGTTGAGTATTAGAGTAGGGTACAGCATTGCACAGACTAGGCACACTTTCACAGGGTCTCCCAAGATGCCATCGCATTTTGAGAGACCCGAACCTGGAACCGGTTACAGTTATAAAAGTTACAGTTACAAAAAAAGTGTAAAATAAAAAAAAAAAAAAAACACATACAAAAATATAAAAAAAAAAAAAAAAGTTGTCGTTTTATTGTTCTTTCTCTCTCTATTCTCTCTCTCTATTGTTCTGTTCTTTTTTACTGTATTCTATTCTGCAATGTTTTATTGTTATTATGTTTTATCATGTTTGCTTTTCAGGTATGCAATTTTTTATACCTTACCGTTTACTGTGCTTTATTGTTAACCATTTTTTTGTCTTCAGGTACGCCATTCACGACTTTGAGTGGTTATACCAGAATGATGCCTGCAGGTTTAGGTATCATCTTGGTATCATTCTTTTCAGCCAGCGGTCGGCTTTCATGTAAAAGCAATCCTAGTGGCTAATTAGCCTCTAGACTGCTTTTACAAGCAGTGGGAGGGAATGCCCCTCCCCCCCAACGTCTTCCGTGTTTTTCTCTGGCTCTCCTGTCTCAACAGGGAACCTGAAAATGCAGCCGGTGATTCAGCCAGCTGACCATAGAGCTGATCAGAGACCAGAGTGGCTCCAAACATCTCTATGGCCTAAGAAACCGGAAGCTACGAGCATTTTATGACTTAGATTTCGCCGGATGTAAACAGCGCCATTGGGAAATTGGGAAAGCATTTTATCACACCGATCTTGGTGTGGTCAGATGCTTTGAGGGCAGAGGAGAAATTTAGGGTCTAATAGACCCCAATTTTTGCAAAAAAGAGTACCTGTCACTACCTATTGCTATGATAGGGGATATTTACATTCCCTGAGATAACAATAAAAATGATTAAAAAAAAAAAAAATGAAAGGAACAGTTTAAAAATAAGATAAAAAAATAATAATAATAAAGAAAAAAAAAAAAAAAAAAAAAAAAAAAGCACCCCTGTCCCCCCTGCTCTCGCGCTAAGGCGAACGCAAGCGTCGGTCTGGCGTCAAATGTAAACAGCAATTGCACCATGCATGTGAGGTATCGCCGCGAAGGTCAGATCGAGGGCAGTAAGTTTAGCAGTAGACCTCCTCTGTAAATCTAAAGTGGTAACCTGTAAAGGCTTTTAAAGGCTTTTAAAAATGTATTTAGTTTGTCGCCACTGCACGTTTGTGCGCAATTTTAAAGCATGTCATGTTTGGTATCCATGTACTCGGCCTAAGATCATCTTTTTTATTTCATCAAACATTTGGGCAATATAGTGTGTTTTAGTGCATTAAAATGTAAAAAAGTGTGTTTTTTCCCCAAAAAATGCGTTTGAAAAATCGCTGCGCAAATACTGTGTGAAAAAAAAAAAATGAAACACCCACCATTTTAATCTGTAGGGCATTTGCTTTAAAAAAAATATATAATGTTTGGGGGTTCAAAGTAATTTTCTTGCAAAAAAAAATTATTTTTTTATGTAAACAATAAGTGTCAGAAAGGGCTTTGTCTTCAAGTGGTTAGAAGAGTGGGTGATGTGTGACATAAGCTTCTAGATGTTGTGCATAAAATGCCAGGACAGTTCAAAACCCCCCCAAATGACCCCATTTTGGAAAGTAGACACCCCAAGCTATTTGCTGAGAGGCATGTCGAGTCCATGGAATAATTTATATTGTGACACAAGTTGCGGGAAAGAGACAATTTTTTATTTTTTTTATTTTTTTTTGCGCAAAGTTGTCACTAAATGATATATTGCTCAAACATGCCATGGGAATATGTGAAATTACACCCCAAAATACATTCTGCTGCTTCTCCTGAGTATGGGGATACCACATGTGTGAGACTTTTTGGGAGCCTAGCCGCGTACGGGACCCCGAAAACCAAGCACCGCCTTCAGGCTTTCTAAGGCCGTAAATTTTTGATTTCACTCTTCACTGCCTATCACAGTTTCGGAGGCCATGGAATGCCCAGGTGGCAAAAAAAAACCCCAAATGACCCCATTTTGGAAAGTAGACACCCCAAGCTATTTGATGAGAGGTATAGTGAGTATTTTGCAGACCTCACTTTTTGTCACAAAGTTTTGAAAATTGAAAAAAGAAAAAAAAAATTTTTTTTTTCTCGTCTTTCTTTATTTTCAAAAACAAATGAGAGCTGCAAAATACTCACCATGCCTCTCAGCAAATAGCTTGGGGTGTCTACTTTCCAAAATGGGGTCATTTGGGGGGGGTTTGTGCCACCTGGGCATTCCATGGCCTCCGAAACTGTGATAGGCAGTGAGGAGTAAAATCAAAAATGTACGCCCTTAGAAATCCTGAAGGCAGTGATTGGTTTTCGGGGTCCCGTACGCGGCTAGGCTCCCAAAAAGTCCCACACATGTGGTATCCCCATACTCAGGAGAAGCAGCTAAATGTATTTTGGGGTGCAATTCCACATATGCCCATGGCCTGTGTGAGCAATATATCATTTAGTGACAACTTTGTCCAAAAAAAAAAAAAAATTTGTCACTTTCCCGCAACTTGTGTCAAAATATAAAACATTCCATGGACTCAACATGCCTCAAAGCAAATAGCTTGGGGTGTCTACTTTCCAAAATGGGGTCATTTGGGGGGGTTTTATGTCATCTGGGCATTTTATGGCCTTCAAAACTGTGATAGGTAGTGAGGAGTAAAATCAAAAATGTACGCCCTTAGAAATCCTGAAGGCAGTTATTGGTTTTCTGGGCCCCGTACGCGGCTAGGCTCCCAAAAAGTCCCACACATGTGGTATCCCCATACTCAGGAGAAGCAGCTAAATGTATTTTGGGGTGCAATTCCACATATGCCCATGGCCTGTGTGAGCAATATATCATTTAGTGACAACTTTTTGTAATTTTTTTTTTTTTTTTGTCATTATTCAATCACTTGGGACAAAAAAAATGAATATTCAATGGGCTCAACATGCCTCTCAGCAAATTCCTTGGGGTGTCTACTTTCCAAAATGGGGTCATTTGTGGGGGTTTTGTACTGCCCTGC
Organism: Aquarana catesbeiana; assembly: GCF_042186555.1. Classification (NCBI taxonomy): domain Eukaryota; kingdom Metazoa; phylum Chordata; class Amphibia; order Anura; family Ranidae; genus Aquarana; species Aquarana catesbeiana. Next base: position 26,481,502 of record NC_133331.1, on the reverse strand, counting down.
CATTTTAGCACCTCAAGAAACGACATAGGCAGTCATAAATTAAAGGCTGTGTAAATTCCAGAAAATGTACCCTAGTTTGTAGACGCTATAACTTTTGCGCAAACCAATAAATATACACTTATTGACATTTTTTTTACCAAAGACATGTGGCCGAATACATTTTGGCCTAAATGTATGACTAAAATTGAGTTTATTGGATTTTTTTTAGAACAAAAAGTAGAAAATATCATTTTTTTTCAAAATTTTCGGTCTTTTTCCGTGTATAGCGCAAAAAATAAAAACGGCAGAGGTGATCAAATACTATCAAAAGAAAGCTCTATTTGTGGGAAGAAAAGGACGCAAATTTCGTTTGGGTACAGCATTGCATGACCGCGCAATTAGCAGTTAAAGCGACGCAGTGCCGAATTGTAAAAAGTGCTCTGGTCAGGAAGGGGGTAAAACCTTCCGGGGCTGAAGTGGTTAAAGTGAAAAAATAAACGTGAAATATTCCTTTAAATATCATACCTGGGGGTTGTCTATAGTATGCCTGTAAAGTGGCACATTTTTCCCATGCTTAGAACAGTTCCTGCACAAAATTACATTTCTAAAGGAATAAAAGTCATTTAAAACTGCTTGCGGCTTTAATGTAATGTCGGATCCTGGCAATATGGATGGAAATCAGTGAGATAAACGGCATGGGTACCCCCCCAGTCCATTTCCAGGCCCTTTGGGTCTTGCATGGATATTAAGGGGAACCCCGCACCCAAATTAGAAAAAGAAAAGGCGTTGGGCCCTCAGGCCCTATACTCTGAACAGCAGTATACAGGCAGTGCAAACAAGACAGGGACTGTAGGTTTGTTCTTATGTAGAATCTGTTTGTTTGTAATTTGGAACAGATACATTTTGTAGGTGTAGCTTTAGCCAAAAAATCAATTTTAAAGCTTTATGGAAACATAGGGTTATCATCACCCCTGTAACATTTGTTTTGCTGTCTGTGCCCCTGTTCAGAAGATTTCACCTCACTTTTTGTCCCAATGACAATTGGATTTTGAAAATTTGTTTTTTTTTAAGGGAAACAAGGATTTTTGATAAATCAGTGGAGGAGACACCTTTTTCCCATATTAACTCTTACAGGAGAGAATTTTCCTTCCTAGGGGTAGATTTCCTCTCACTTCCTGTTGTCTCCCTCTGTTTGTAAGTAGGAGTCATTTGTAAGTAGGAGTCGTTTGTAAGTTGGATGTTTGTAAGTAGGGGCTTGCCCTATATACGCTGCAGAAAATTGGGCCTTTGGTGTTGGTGGTACCAGAACACTGTAAGCCCTCACAGTTATGCCCCGTACACACGGTCGGACACAGTCGGTACACACAACAAAATCCTAGGATTTTTTCCGACGGATGTTGGCTCAAACTTGTCTTGCATACACACGGTCACACAAAGTTGTCGGAAAATCCGATCGTTCTAAACGCGGTGACGTAAAACACGTACGTCGGGACTATAAACGGGGCAGTGGCCAATAGCTTTCATCTCTTTATTTATTCTGAGCATGCGTGGCACTTTGTCCGTCGGATTTGTGTACACACGATTGGTATTTCCGACAACGGATTTTGTTGTCGGAAAATTTTATAGCCTGCTCTCAAACTTTGTGTGTCAGAAAATCCGATGGAAAATGTGTGATGGAGCCTACACACGGTCGGAATTTCTGACAAGGTCCTATCACACATTTTCCGTCGGAAAATCCGATCGTATGTACGGGGCATAACTCTTGCTGGGCACTGGAACGAGCCCTGCTGCAATATATTACAGCAAAAATTGTAATTACGCGCCCCTGTTAAACAGGGGCAGAAAAATTGGGCTTTAGGCACTGGTGCTGGTGCCACAACAATGTAACCCCTCACAGATTCTGTTGTTGAGTGCAGGAACGAGCACTGCTGTGAAATATTAGATTTAAAAATTGTAATTACGTGCCCCTGATAAACAGGGGCAGAAAAATTGGGCTTTAGGCACTGGTGCTGGTGCCCAGAACCAAAAAGCTATCAACATGAACATTGAGGAGGAATAGGATAGTCACTCGGCATAACAGGATAGTCAGTCAGCATCAGCATAGGCAGTCTTCAAGGGATCTCACATTCATAGAAAAATTATTCGGTTACATCAGCATCAGGTGCTTGGTAGCTGGTGATCCAAGATTGATTCATTTTAATGAAGGTGAGCTGATCAGCCGAGTCAGTGGACAGGCGCACTCTGTGATCAGTTACAAAGCCTCCAGCGCACTGAATGTGCTTTCCAAAAGAACGCTGGATGCAGGACAGGCCAGTAGCTCATTTGCAAACTATGCCAGCTCTGGCCAGTGATCCATCTTCAAGACCCAGTAACCCAGTGGTTTTTCGGTTGGAAAGGTCTCCCAGTCTGATCTTACCCCTAGGTATTCCTGCACCATGTACAACAGATGCTGGCAATGGTTGCTGGAACCGATCATACCTTGGGGCTGCAGACTAAAAAATTGTCTGAATGCATCGGTCAGACGGCCACCTTCTCCACAGCTCCTTCTTTGATTGACCGAAGCCTCAGCAACACGTTGTCCAGGACCAGGAATTTGTACCCTCCCAGGCTCTGGAAACGTGTTGCACAAACCTTTCTGCAAGGCCTCCCGAAGATGTTTCATCCTCTGCTCTGCAATGGCTGGATAAGTTTACCCTTGTAACGTGGATCAAGAAGGGTTTCCAGCCAGTATTGATCCCACTCCTTGATCACACGAATCCGAGGGTCCTTTCGCAGGCTTTGCAGGATCAGGGAGACCATGCAGCGTAGGTTTGCTGAGGCATTCGATCCGGAGTCCTCTGGGTCACTAAGGACGACCTGATCCGCAGCCACCTCCTCCCAGCCACGTACAAGTCCATGGGTTTCTGGGGACTGTACACGATCCCTTGAAGACTGCTGCTGATGCTAAGTGCTAGGCTCCACCTCCATGCTGACACAATCCTCCTATTCCTCCTCCTCCTCTTCCTGTGAGATCGGCAGGCCCACAGCAATACTGTCTGGATAAAGGGGGCCTTGAGAGGTAGAATTCCTCCTCTTCCTCCCTCTGTTCTGCCTCAAGTGTCCTGTCCATTATTCCACACAGCGTGTGCTCCAACAGGTATACAAAAGGGACAGTGCCTACACTGTCACCATCCTCGTGGCCTCCTCAAATGGTGACTGGACAGTGCATGCATCCCTGATCATGAGCCACTGGCGTGGCAAAAAAAAGCCAAGCTCCCCTGACCCTCTCCTGTGCCATACTCGCACAGGTACTCATTGATGGCCCTCTGCTGCGTGTGCAGCCGCTGCAGCATTGCCAACGTTGAATTCCACCTGGTGGGCATGTCACAGATGAGGCAGTTCTTGGGCAGGTTGCATTCCTTTTGAAGGTCAGCCAGCTGAGCACTGGCATTATATGACCCGTGGAAATACCCTCAGACTTTACTGGTTTGCCTCAGGATATCCTGTAAGCCCAGGTACCTGCACAAGAACCGCTGCACCACTAAATTAAGGACGTGAGCCAAACAGGGCACATGGGTGAAGTTGTCCCTGTCGGAGGGCGGAGAGGAGGTTGGTGCCAATGTCACAAACCACCATTCCTGGCTGAAGCTGGCATGACATCAACCACCTCTGAGCCTGCCCCTGCAGAGCTGACAGAATCCCTGCCCCAGTATGGCTTCTGTCCCCTAAGCAGACCAACTCAAGCACCCCATGGCATCTTTTTGCCTGATTGCTTGCGTAGCCTCTAGAATGCCTACGGAGCACCGCTGGTTCTGAGGACAAATCTGCACAGGAAGAAGCAATAGAGGAAGAAGAAGCGAAGGGGATGGAGGAGAGAGGTGTGGCAGAATCACCACTACCAGCATTTTGGAGGCGTAGTGGCGGAACAAGCTCCAACAATACTGCACCCTGTCCTGCATCCTTCCCAGCTGCCAGCAGGGTTACCCAGTGCACCGTGAAAGAAAGGTAACAGCCCTATCCATGCCTGCTGGACCATGAGTCAGCGGTTATATGCATTTTACCGCTGACTGCCCTGTTCAACGAGGCCAAGACATTGCCTTCCACATGTCAGTAGAGAGCCGGAATTGCCTTACGAGAAGAAAATTGGCGTTTGGGAACCTGCCACTGAGGTACCATATATTCCACAAATTTTCGAAAGGGGGCAGAGTCTACCAGCTGAAATGGCAGCAGTTGGAGTGCTAGCAATTTAGCCAAACTAGCATTCAGCCACTGAACATGTGGATGGCTGGGACAGAATTTCTTTCACCGGTTTAGCAACTGGGGTAGGGAAATTTGCCTGCTACAATCAGACGTTGGTGTAGCAATAGCAGATTGCCCGCAAGTACTTGGCACACCTAATTCTACACAGTGTACACACAGCACCCCATATTGACAGAAAAACACAGAATTGTTGACATTTTTGCAGATTTATTAAAAAAGAAAAACTGAAATATCACATGGTCCTAAGTATTCAGACCCTTTGCTGTGACACTCATATTTTTTTTTAAATCAAAAAAGGTTTTATTGAACATTCACATATTATCCAACAATAGACTTCACTTGGTTTGTAATTACATAAGATTTGTTATCACATATTCATGCACATACATATATTGTTTATTACAACTTGGGTATCCAACCCACTGCACTTCTCCTGCCAACAAAAGATTTCACCCTTTCCACCCCCCCGCCCGCACAGTTTATCTTATATATATACTATCCCGCATCCCCCCATCTTGTTTACAGAGATTGTAGGAGCCTGGACATCACCAGCTCTCTCGGGCTTAGGCCTGGCGTGTCCAGCCATTTGGACCAAATTCGTTCGATTCTAATGGGGCACCCTCTGTGTTGATAAATATACTTTTACCTTATGAGGGTTTGTCCCATGTGTTCCACCCGTGTGCGACTAGTAGGTGGCCCCACAGACTTCCAACCCATGAGTATAAGTTTCCTGGCCTGGAATAAAGCTCTGGAGAACGCGACCCTGACCAATTCTTCAGGGATCTCCTCCTCCAGGACCCCCAGTATACAGCACATGGGGTCAAGGGGAACCTTCGTTTGAAATACCTCATTGAGCGTACTCATCACCTCCCTCCAATATCAGTGGAGTTTCGGGCATCTCCACAGGAGGTGAATAAGGTCCCCATCATGCTGACGACAACGGGAACATAGAGGGTCTGCTGTCCTGTCCATTTTAAATAGCTTTTTTGGGGTATAGTGCACTCTTAATGCTATAAACAATTGGGATTCCCTTTGTGCAACATTAAGGGAGCATGTGGATACAGACTGCAGGGTCTCCTCCCATTGCTCCCCTGTAAGCTGACCAAGGTCCCTTTCCCAAGCTGACATTGCATTGCATGGGAATGCTCGCAGGTGCCTTGCTAACAACATCTGGTAGCCTTTGAGATATAATTCCCTTGGTCTCGCTGCTGGACTGCAACACATGAAATACGGGCGTGGGCGACAGTGTCCATCCACCCGCGTCTCCCTGTGCATTGATTGCATGCCGCAGCTGAAGGTAAGAATAAAACATGCTATCTGGCAGGTTAAATTTATCCTGCAATTCTGTAAAAGAGAGTAATTTACCGTTTGCAAATATATGTAGTAGCAGTTTAACCCCGTGTTTACGCCATCTAGGCCCTTGTAGTAATTTATCCAGCTCAGTATAAGAGCGGTTGCCCCATATTGGACTATAGTCAGTCAAACCCTGCACCCCCTGAAGTTGTCTGACCTTATTCCAAATTTTATGTACGAGTGACATTGTTGGGGTCTGTTTGTTGGATTTTGCAAATAGCTGTGCCTCAAGGCCCATGGGAATGGTCTCAGCCCCCGACGCCATCAACATCAACTGTGCCGACGAGCCTTTTGGTTCCGACGCCATAGAACCGACCAGCTGTTGCAATTGGGACGCTATATAGTACAACCAGGGGTTGGGAACTGCCAACCCCCCATTGTCCTTCGATTGCTGCAGCTGCTCCAACTTAATTCTGGGGTTTTTGTTATTCCACAATAACCGGCGGAAGAGTGTATTTACTATTCTGAAGATTTTTAGCGGGACCACGACCGGAGTATTATGTAAGAAGTATAGCAACTGAGGCATTAGGATCATTTTAATTAGGTTGGCCTTGCCCGCCAAGGACATCTTCAGGTTATTCCAGGTATTTATTTTGTCACGGAAACGTGATAGTAAGGGGTAGATGTTTAGGGAGCACTAGTCTCCAATCCTGGGTGCCACTCGTATGCCCAGGTATTTGAAACTAGTGACCAGGGGAATGGGGCAGCTATCCGGGAGTACAACCCCACAATCTCCGTCCAACAGCATCAGAGCCGACTTGGACCAATTTATGGTTAGCCCGGAATAGCGGCCGAACGTTTTTATTATAGACATCACCTCCACTAGCGAGTGACTCGTGTCTCCTAAAAAGAGTAACATGTCCTCAGCGTACAACATTATTTTTTCATGTAGAGTTCTGTATTGGAACCCCTTTATCTGGGCACTATCTCTTATCAGGGCTGCCAGGGGCTCTATCGCGATTGCAAAGAGCAGAGGGGACAGGGGGCAACCCTGCCTTGTCCCCCTGCCCAGAGAAAAAGCTGGTGATACCCTGTCCGTCACTCTTATATTGGCCTGTGGGGACGCATAGAGCAGCTTAACCCACGCTATAAACCGTGCACCAAAACCAAACTTTTCCAGTACTGCCCATAAATATCTCCAGCTAACGCTGTCAAAGGCCTTGTTGGCATCAAGAGACAACAACGCCCTTTGACCCCCGTTGTCTGCTTGCAATTGCATATTCAGGAACAATCTCCTAAGATTTGTGGCCGTTGATTTTTGTGGCATAAAGCCAGCCTGGTCCTGGTGTATAATGGAGGAGATAATCCCATTGACCCGGATCGCCAGGACCTTAGCTAGAATCTTCACGTCACTCTGGAGCAACGATATAGGTCTGTAGGAGCCTGGGTCTACTGGATCCTTCCCCTGTTTAAGTAGTAGGATTACGTTGGCTCTTGCCATAGATTCAGGAAGTCTTCCCGCATCTAAGCTAGCATTAAAAACCTTTAGCAGTTCAGGGAGTATCTGTTCACCATATTGACTAAACACCTCCATGGGGAGGCCATCCTTTCCTGGTGCCTTGCATGTGGGAAAAGAACAGGCCGCCGTCTGTAGCTCCTCCTCAGTTATGGGAGCATCTAACTGATTTCGAGCTGCCACCGATAGCGATGGTAAATCTATTTTTGTCATATACATGGTTAGGTCTGCATCCGAGTAGGCATCCCTTGATCTATACAGGTTGCCATAGAAAGATGCCAGCTCTGTAATAACGACCTCTGGAGAACTGACTATTTTTCCATTGGCTGCCCGGATGGCCCCAATGGCTGGTGACTGCTGCTGGGATCGTGCGATTTTAGCAAGTAGACGGCCTGTCTTTTCCCCCTCTTCATAGAACGCCAGTTTCGAGAAAAATCTCTTTCTCTCCGCTGTGGAGGATCTCAGCCGGTCCAGGGAGTCCTGGGCCGACATCCATGCCTCCCTGGCGGAGTCAGTAGGGTTAGTGACATAGGTAAGTTCCAGTTGTCGCACCAAGTCCCCCGCCTGTTCTAACAGAACCGAGGAGTTGTGTTTGACCTTCTGTATTTCCTGGATAAAAGTCCCTCTTAAGTGCGCTTTAAAGGTCTCCCATTTCAAATGAGCATTAGTTAAATAGAGATGTGTTTAAAAGAAAGCCTGAATCTGAGCGGCTATTCTTTCTTGTGAAGTAAAAAGTTTCAACCAGAAAGCATTTAATTTCCAAGGAGCTCCAGGTAGGTTACTAGGGGGCCGAGTAGTTAACCACATAACTAGTGGGGAGTGGTCCGAGACACCTCGCGGGAAATATTCTATTTTGGATATACTACCAACCAGGTTTGGGGTGCCTATGCATAGATCAATACGTGACAGTGACCCGTGGGTCTTAGAGAAACAAGAGAATTGCTTATTATTTGGATTTCTGTTATGCCACATATCCATCCATCCCACCTCTATGAGTAGGCGGCTCAGAGCTGTGCCTCGTCCGCCCCCAGGAGGCCGTACAGGGGGGTGTCTGTCTAATTTAGGGTCCAGGTAACAATTAAAGTCCCCCATTATCAGTACCGGTATATCCGGTTTGTTGACTAAGTATGAGATTAATAGCTGCAAAACCTCCCTGGAAAACGGAGGGGGCACATAAATAAATGCTAATATCAATGTGATTGTGTACAATTTACAGTGCAAAAACACAAACCTTCCAGATATATCTATTAATGAATCCAGTTCCTGGTACACTAGGGCTTTGTGTATCAAAACACTTACTCCACGTGAAAAAGCAGAGTAAGTGGAGTGATAGGCTTTACCTACCCAGGCGTATTGTAAAAAATTGACTGTGTCGCTCTTCAAGTGGGTTTCCTGCAAGCCAATTATGGCCGGGTGAAACTTCCGCAGCCCAGGAGAAATCATAGATCTTTTTAATGGGTCATTTACTCCTCGCACGTTCCAGGACACTATAGGTGTATCAGACATTGCGAGAGCATGAGCCATTTCTCAGAAGCATGTCCCTGTCCTGTATCCTTTGATGTTGCGCCCGGAGACTTCCAAGCTGCAATCCATGTGCAAGCAAATTGCCCAGACGACTGTGCGGAACGTGGGGCAGGTCGACAAGGCATAGTGTGCAGTGGATGGGCATCAGATCTTTGCAAAAAAAAAAAATAAGTAATAAGTAAACTTAGTTGTATGGTGAAATAAACCACGTGGTAGATCCATGGACAAGGTAGATCTTGTAAACCAAGACCCGCTGGCAGCACCAAGCGGAAAGGTATCAAAAACTGCGAGGCTCTGTGGGCCAAAACCGTGCCAACAGGGCACAAAGACTCAAGCCATAACAACAGTGGCAACTTGTATTGTGTGGGAGTGACGCACATTCACAGCCCACCCGGTTGGCTAAACAACAACTGTGTCGAGCTCTAAAAGATTCAGTACTCAGTCGCTGTCGCTTGAAGTTTAGGAAACATCCTCTTTGTAAGGAGCAATATCAAAAATGGAATATAGGCGCCTTTTATGCATTAAGTAAGTGGGTCATTTGAAATCAGCCTTCCTCATTTTCACATCTGCGGCGGTGTAGATCTTGTTCATTCTGGTCCAGCCATCCTGCTGCATCCTGTGCGGTTGCAAAAAAGCGGTTCTGGTCTCCAGCCATAACTCTCAGCTTAGCGGGGAACAACATTGCATACTTGAGTTGAAGTCGTTGCAGCCTTTTTTTAACATCCGCAAACTTAGATCTTCTGCGCTGCACTTCAGCTGAGAAGTCAGGATAGAAGGATATTTTGGTACCGTTAAACTGCACTGCCCCCTTTTCTCTGGCTAACCTTAGAACCACTTCACGGTCCCGATAGTTGAGGAGCCTGGCCAGCATCGCTCTTGGGGGATTGCCAGGCGGGAGAGGTCTTGGTGGTACTCGGTGCGCCCGTTCCACTGCATACAGGGGCCAGAAGGCCTCTTTGCCAAATATATTTTGTAACCATTCCTCGACGAACACCATGGGGTCTCTGCCCTCAACCTTCTCTGGTAGCCCCACTATGCGGACGTTGTTGCGTCGCAGGTGGTTCTCAGTGTCGTCGGTCTTCTCAAAGGCCTGGTGTGCATGCTGTGCGGCCCCCCTCATATCTCTGTTCAAGTGGGGCATCTGGTCTTCTATGTCACTGACTCTCCCCTCCACTGCTGTGGTTCTCTCTCTAATTTTTTGAATGTCCTGACGTAGCAGGGAGACAGTCTCCTTCAGCCCCCCAAACTTTTCCTTCAGGTCATCCACTGAGGCAGTGCATCTGTGGACTGCATGTAGTATTTCACTCAGTGTGGGCTGGGGGGTATCCTCCACCTGCATATCAAACAGGCCTGGCATAGGATCTGGTACAGACTCCATGGTATCAGTGTCTTCTGGCCTGTCTGTGTCCCCCCTGCCTGCCTGCTCCATGGAAGCTGCAGGAAGCTGTGTGCTGCTGTGTGTGGAGTCTGCTGAGCCCGCTAGCTTCTGTGCATAGTAAAGCATGTCCCTGGTCTGGTCTTTAGCCTTAGGGAGTTTCTGTGACTTACCCCCCTGCTCCGCTCTCTTCTCCTGGCCTCGTGGTGTTCTCTGAGGCTGAGACGTCCAGGCGCCATCTTGGGATTCTGTGGCGGCCGAGACCGCTTGTTCTCCGCGGTTCCCTCGGGTCATCATGCCCCAATCTGGTGCTGATTTTGTGGCCTGGGATGACAGGAAGGCTGTGGGTACCGGTACCGCGCTTTTTGGGCTTCCGGATAAGCGAGGAGAGGATCGGTCCCAGGATCAACAGCGGGAGCTCCGGTGAACAGGTCTGTTCACATGCCGCGCTAGGCCACGCCCCCCGTGACACTCATATTTAACTCAGATGCTGTCTATTTCTTCTGATCATCCTTGAGATGGTTCTACACCTTCATTTGAGTCCAGCTGTGTTTGATTATACTGACTGGACTTGATTAGGAAAGCCACACACCTGTCTATATAAGACCTTACAGCTCACAGTGCATGTCAGAGCAAATGAGAATCATGAGGTCAAAGGAAGTGCCTGAAGAGCTCAGAGACAGAATTGTGGCAAGGCACAGATCTGGCCATGGTTACAAAAAAATTTCTGCTTCACTTAAGGTTCCTAAGAGCACAGTGGCCTCCATAATCCTTAAATGGAAGACGTTTGGGATGACCAGAACCCTTCCTAGAGCTGGCCTTCCGGCCAAACTGAGCTATAGGGGGAGAAGAGCCTTGGTGAGAGAGGTAAAGAAGAACCCAAAGATCACTGTGGCTGAGCTCCAGAGATGCAGTCGGGAGATGGGAGAAAGTTGTAGAAAGTCAACCATCACTGCACCCCTCCACCAGTCGGGGCTTTATGGCAGAGTGGCCCGACGGAAGCCTCTCTTCAGTGCAAGACACATGAAAGTGCTAAAAAAACACCTGAAGGATGCCAAGATGGTGAGAAATAAGATTATCTGGTCTGATGAGACCAAAATATAACTTTTTGGACTTAATTCTAAGCGGTATGTGTGGAGAAAACAAGGCACTGCTCATCACCTGTCCAATACAGTCCCAACAGTGAAGCATGGTGGTGGCAGCATAATGCTGTGGGGGTGTTTTTCAGCTGCAGGGACAGGATGACTGGTTGCAATCAAGGGAAAGATGAATGCGGCCAAGTACAGGGATATCCTGGATGAAAACCTTCTCCAGAGTGCTCAGGACCTCAGACTGGGCCAAAGGTTTACCTTCCAACAAGACAATGACCCTAAGCACACAGCTAAAATAACGAAGGAGTGGCTTCACAACAACTCTGTGACTGTTCTTGAATGGCCCAGCCAGAGCCCTGACTTAAACCCAATTGAGCATCTCTGGAGAGACCTAAAAATGGCTGTCTACCAACGTTTACCATCCAACCTGACAGAACTGGAGAGGATCTGCAAGGAGGAATGGCAGAGGATCCCCAAATCCAGGTGTGAAAAACTTGTTGCATCTTTCCCAAAAAGACTCATGACTGTATTTTATCAAAAGGGTGCTTCTACTAAATACTGAGCAAAAGGTCTGAATACTTAGGACCATGTGATATTTCAGTTTTTCTTTTTTAATAAATCTGCAAAAATGTCAACAATTCTGTGTTTTTCTGTCAATATGTGTACATTCATAAGGAAAAAAAATAACTTAAATGTTTTTTACAAATGGCTGCAATATAACAAAGAGTGAAAAATTTAAGGGGGTCTGAATACTTTCCGTCCCCACTCTATGTCTGGTTAAGCATGTGGTGCCCAAGCGGCTGCTGTTTTGGCCATGCTTGATACACTTCAGACGTATGTTGCAAACAGCAATAGTGCGATCTGCTGCACACATCTCAAGAAAGGCCCAAACCAAAGAACTTTTGGAAAAATGTGCAGTGCCCTGCACATGCAGAGCTCTGCGGTGTGATGCAGTCAGTTGGCTGCCCTTAAGCTGGCCCCTGGAGGGCATCCTGCCTCGTTGGAGATGTGCCTCCTCCTTCCCCCCCCCTCTTCTATCAGGCACCCACGCCAGTGACCTCATCATCCCCTCCCTCCTCGCCACTGGAGCAAACCTGGCAGTATGCTGCAGCTGGGGGAACATGACTGCCAGTTTCTTGTCCTTCTTGGGCACCCCCTCTTCTCTCTGGGTTCACATTACTGCCTTCATCCTCAACCTGGGTACCATCATCAGAGCCTTCAAAATGCTGTGCATCCTGCTACAGTGTATACCCTACACTGTGGTCGAACAGTTCGGGGGACTCCTCTGGGCATGATGGTGGGGCTAGGGAAGGAGTGACTGATGACATTGAGCCAATGGAAGAGGTCGCTTTGGCAGCTACATTGGCAGACAAAGTACCCTGAGCCTGGGTGACAGAGGATGAGGATGATGAGGATGGCTTGGTTATCCACTCTACCAACTCTTCTGCATGTTGTGGCTCAACATGGCCAGCTGCCGAAAAAAAGGACAAGCGTGCCCCACAGACACGTGCTGAGGTTTGCTGTAGATACAGAGCCTGCTTGCCCTCTTTTAGTGGCCTGTGAGTGTCTGCCTCTCCTTGGTGGCCTTCCAGACATACTGTACAATTAGATTAGCAAAAGAACGAATGATGTTTACTAAAAACAGTTCACCAGCAATGGCCTACAGTAAGGTATAGGCTTGGCTGGAATACAATGCAGTGGATATATATTTTGTGAACTGCAACTCAGTGAGTCACCTGTCTGGCTGAAAGTGTCTTTGAACACGCACTCAGGCAATGGCCTAGTCAGGTATAGGCTTGGCTAGACTATATATATATATATATATATATATATATATATACAAGCCTATATATATTGTGAGGTTTGGGCATTGTTTAGCTCAAGTGTAGCACCCGCTAGCGGGAACAGTCCACACAGATAATTCCTTTTCAGGGCTTTTTGGCCCACTCTTATTAAAGAAAAACAAAGTTCCAGCAAAAGTGGTTTGCCTCGCAGGGGGATTTTACCGCCAGCAAAAGTATATTCAGCCTCCTGGCTTACACATGCAGCATTGCAAACAAAAATACAGAGCCACCTGGCTCTCTTCAGCAGCAGACACACCACTGCTCAGGCTCCCACATGGAGCTCTCCTGACTACTGTCAGCGACCTCAGACTCAGGTCTCTGGCTTTTACCTTGCAGCCTGCACTCTCTGGGTACTTCAGTGCACACCTGCACTCTCTGGATACTTCAGTGCACACCTGCACTCTCTGGATACTTCAGTGCAAACCTGCACTCTCTGGATACTTCAGTGCAAACCTGCACTCTCTGGATACTTCAGTGCAAACCTGCACTCTCTGGATACTTCAGTGCAAACCTGCACTCTCTGGGATCTCCCTTGCAAGCCTGGACTCCTGCAGACCTCCTGTCTCTCTGAGTGGAGCCCAGAATCATGGTCCTGACTCTGCTATCAGGCCCACACACACCTGAACAATCAGAGTGCCAGTGAGTCCCAAAACCTGGACCCAGGACTGGGGATTTTATCCCACCCGGATCTCTAAGAAATCCCCAGGCTCCAGATCCCAAAACGGATTTTAGTAAACAATGAGGAAACTGAAAAGCCAGTTTCCTCCCAAATAAGAAAATAAACTGGAGCCCCTCAACCTGCCTGGTTGAGAATCCTGCATCCAAACACTGGTGGGGTACCACTCCACCACAATATATTTATTAAAGGAACTGCAGCTCAGTGAGTCACCTGCCTTTCTGAAAGTGTCTTTGAACACGCACTCAAGGAATGTCCTACAGTCAGGTATAGGCTTGGCTAGAATCTAATGCAGTGGATTTATGTTTTTTTGAACTGCAGGTCAGTGAGTCACCTGCCTGGCTAAAAGTGTCTTTGAACATGCACTCATGGGCTAGACTATATATATATATATATATATATATATATATATATATATATATATATATACAAGCCTGTATATATATTTATTAAATGAACTGCAGCTCAGTGAGTCACCTGCCTGGCTGAAAGTGTGTCTTTGAACAAGCACTCAGGTAATGGCCTAGTCAGGTATAGGCTTGGCTAGATTATATATATATATATATACAGAACACCAGGAATTGCCTGCCTGCTCAAACTAAATGAAATGACACTCTCTCTGTGTCTCTCTCTGAACAAAAGCCACCAACACACTACATGAGGCCGACGTGCAGGCGGCCTTATATATTGTGGGGCGTGTACTTAACCCCCTGAGCCATAATTGGCCACAGGCACCCTGCCTGTGGCCAATTATGGCTCTCTTCACTTACGGCACTGTGATTGGCCAAAGCCTGCGGGTCATAGTGCATGCTTGGCCAATCATCAGCCAGCAATGCACTGTGATGATGCAGTGCTTTATGGGTCATGACGAATTTTGAGTGAACGGCCCATAATGTTCGAAATTCGATGAACAAGCGAACGGCCGATGTTCGAGTCAAACTCATGTTCAACTTGAACAGACAGCCCATCCCTAATAGCCTTGTAAATTAATTGATTGTTCCCGGGAAGAGAATCCACAGTACAGAACATATAAAAAGAAATACAGAGGCTGGAATACACCCAACTAGGGATGGGCGACCGGTTCGGCCCGAGCATAAGTTCGACCTGGTTGTTCGACTGTTTGTTCGCCCCCCCTAACCGACCACAATGCATTGCGGCGCAGAACAGTACATTGCAAGCCCTGATTGGCTGAAGCAGTGAAAGCTTCAGCCAATCAGGGCACAGAGCACTATCAAAGTCATGATTGGACACGGTCATCATGACTTTATCCATTCATGGCTCATTCCCGACCCACAGTATAAAAGTATTCTTTCAATGGCAGGCATTTTCAGTATGATTTTGGCATGGAGAGAGATAGAGAGAGAGATGGCTCTGTTCAGTTAGTTAGTGTGCTATACTGTGCTATTTTGTTTCAATTGTCAGTGCAGAATATTAGTTTAGTTTCAGTCTAGGGATAGTGTGAGTGTAGTGAGGAGGACCATCATTCAGGTTTGCATAGTGTGCAGCTAGAGTAGGGACAGCTCAGATAGTTTCACTGTAGTGTAGTGAGACCATGTCATTCATACATACATTAGTGTAGAGTAGGGACTGCTCATATAGTTGCAGTGTAGTGTAGTGAGACCGTGTCAGTAATCTTGACATTGGTGTATAGCTAGAGTAGGGACAGTGCAGATAGCGTCAGTGTAGTGACAGTTGAACACCGTCTATTTGAGTTCGTTACTGCCAGTTTAACGCCATTTACTTCTGTGTGCATTACTGCTAGTTTAATGCCATTTACTTCTGTGCGCGTTACTGCCAGTTTAATACCATATAGTTTTGTGTGCGCTACTGCCAGTTTAACACCATATAGTTTTGCGTGCGTTACTGCCAGTTTAATGCCATATAGTTCTGTGTGCGTTACTGCCAGTTTAACGCCATATTGTTTTTGTGCGTTACTGTCAGTTTAACGCCATATCGCTCTGTGTGCGTTACTGCCAGTTTAGCAACATATAGTTTTGTGTGCGTTACTGCCAGTTTAACGCCATATAGTTCTGTGCAACACTGTACGTTTATATTGCAGTATATTATAGTGTATCTGTGGAGTGTGTATGTGTAGTATGAGTACTCAAATTAAAGTGCACCAAACACCTTTTTACATTGATTAAAGTGCATCTACGTACAGATTTCAACTTCTTCTTTACATTTGCTTATAAGTTCCGCCCCCTCCCTCCCTCCCAATAATGTCTGGGAGGACAACAAGGAGAGGCAGATGTTCCCTTCGCACTGTAAGGGGGCCAGCAACAAATGTGTCCACAGGCAAATGTGGATGTGGTGTTCAATCCTCAGGCAAGGCATCATTTCTTATGTTTAGTAAGTTTGCCCGTGCTATTCAGCCACAGCATGCAGTGGAGGTGGTGGACTGGCTTACTAAACCTTCCTTATCCTCCTCATCCTTTGTCACGCCAGCAGAGACACGTGTGCAGTCCCCTGCAGCAGTGTTAATTTCGTAGACTAAAACGTCTAAAATGTTTTAGTCAACTAAATGAATATTACTTTAGTCGATTAAAATACGACTAAAACTAAAACAACTGAGATGACTAAAATACAACTAAAACTAAAATGGAACTAAAACTAAAATGCCATTTTAGTCAAAAGACTAAGACTAAAACTAATTTAAAAATTGACTTCAAAATTAACATTGGTCTGTAGTGCATGTTCATAATGTAAACTGTAGGTATACAGGCCAAAAAACGTTGCCCAAACCTGCACTACCACCTCTGCGCTAAAATTAAATACCACGACCCTATCGGAGCTGCCACTTAAATTATAAGGTCTATATAAACTGAATTCACCCAAAAGATTGTAAGGATGAATAGTGGCGCTAACCCCCAAGTGGTGGGGATAAACGAGACACTCCTGCACACACCAATATTCTACAGTGAGT
Organism: Aquarana catesbeiana; assembly: GCF_042186555.1. Classification (NCBI taxonomy): domain Eukaryota; kingdom Metazoa; phylum Chordata; class Amphibia; order Anura; family Ranidae; genus Aquarana; species Aquarana catesbeiana. Next base: position 26,465,042 of record NC_133331.1, on the reverse strand, counting down.
TGGAAGTGTACTAAATTCAAAAACACTGTAAATGGGATGAGTTTACAATACACAGGCAAGGTGACCTTCCCTGTTACCCAAAAAATTTAATTCAATACATCCACACAGGTGATAAATCCTAATAAAATCAAATAGTGAAAACAGTACAAAACATAACACCCCATGACAGTAGTGTTAGATTATATCAATATTACTGTTATATTAATATCAACAAAAAAAACAAAAACTAGTGAATGAAAGAAATAAAAGTTCGATGTGAAATGAATGACACAAAATCCAAAAAAAATATATATATATAAAAATATAAAAATGTGAGAAATACAAAAACAAAAAAAGTCCAAGTGAATTGTGAAGATAAATGGGAAAAAAATCCAAAAAGTGAAGGTGTCTCCAAACTGTTCAGCTGTGTTTCAAAACATCCACCACACCTCCGTGACGTGATTCCACTCCCTTCTAAAGTTCAAACTCACCAGCTATTAAGGCCTCCCACTCTCGTGTTTGGCCAAACAGAGCCTCAACCCACTCTCATGGGGGTTAGCATGCGATCATAAACATCCACTGCTCAATAGACTGGACACTTTCCTTACGTTGGTGATTTCACATATAAAATAAAAGAATGCTCCAATAGTGTATTACCGTTTAAAAGATTTAATCAAACACTGAAACAACTCCAATACACTCACATTCAAGATAAAAAATAGTAGGCAAATCACTTCACAGATATAGGAAACCTCACGGCAAAGCATGCAATGGTACATCGAAAGCACAACAGACGGCCATGGCGGACCCAGGGAGTGTGGATGCTAGTGTTCGTCTCACCCATCCGTAGCACTTGTCCCACACTCCCTGGGTCTGCCGTGGCCGTCTGAGGTTTCCTATATGCTGTGAAGTGATTTGCCTGCTATTTTTTATCTTGAATGTGAGTGTATTGGAGTTGTTTCAGTGTTTGATTAAATCTTTTAAACGGTATTACACTATTGGAGCATTCTTTTATTTTATATGTGAAATCACCAACGTAAGGAAAGTGTACGGTCTATTGAGCAGTGCATGTTTATGATCGCATGCTAACCCCCATGAGAGTGGGTTGAGGCTCTGTTTGGCCAAACATGAGAGTGGGAGGCCTTAATAGCTGGTGAGTTTGAACTTTAGAAGGGAGTGGAATCACGTCACGGAGGTGTGGTGGATGTTTTGAAACACAGCTGAACAGTTTGGAGACACCTTCACTTTTTGGATTTTTTTTCCATTTATCTTCACGATTCACTTGGACTTTTTTTGTTTTTGTATTTCTCACATTTTTATATTTTTATATATATATATATTTTGGGATTTTGTGTCATTCATTTCACATCAAACTTTTATTTCTTTAATTCACTAGTTTTGTTTTTTTTGTTGATATTAATATAACAGTAATATTGATATAATCTAACACTACTGTCACGGGGTGTTATGTTTTGTACTGTTTTCACTATTTGATTTTATTAGGATTTATCACCTGTGTGGATGTATTGAATTTAATTTTTTGGGTAACAGGGAAGGTCACCTTGCCTGTGTATTGTAAACTCATCCCATTTACAGTGTTTTTGAATTTAGTACACTTCCAACTCACTGTAGAATATTGGTGTGTGCAGGAGTAATAAAAAGAGAGAGGGGCGCACCGCCCATGTGCATTATCTTTTGTAAAATTTATTGAATAAAAATGATAAAAGAAATAACTCACAAGCAGTTATAAAACCAGGTGCCGTAGAACTCGAGCAACAGCTAGCAGCAAGCGGTTATAATGATGAGCGAAGCCTTCCAAAGGTCATAGAGGAACATACAGGCATCACTACTAGCTAACGCGTTTCGAAGGGCACGTCCCTTCTTCATCAGAGCTCAGCAGTCGACTGCTGAGCTCTGATGAAGAAGGCACATGCCCTTCGAAACGCGTTAACTTTACGTTACGGCACCTGGTTTTATAACTGCTTGTGAGTTATTTCTATTATCATTTTTATTCAATAAATTTTACAAAAGATAATGCACATGGCCGGTGCGCCCCTCTCTCTTTTTATTTCTTTGTCTGCTAGGATTCCCCATCCTTGAGGGCAGCAAGGCCTGTGTCGTTTTACCATCTGTCTGGTTGACCACTTGTGCGCAGGAGTCATTTTCTTTTTCTGTATTGGTTGTGTGTGCAGGAGTGTCTGGTTTATCCCCACCACTTGGGGGTTAGCGCCACTATTCATCCTTACAATCTTTTGAGTGAATTCAGTTTATACAGTGCATGTTCATACCTCAATGCCATAATAAATAGGGATGGGCCGAACACCCCCCTGTTCAGTTCGCATCCAGAACATGCGAACTGGCAAAAAAATTTGTTCGAAGACGCGAACAACATTGAAGTCTATGGGACACGAACATGAAAAATCAAAAGTGCTAATTTTAAAGGTTAATATGCAAGTTATTGTCATAAAAAGTGTTTGGGGACCTGGGTCCTGCCCCAGGGGACATGTATCAATGCAAAAAAAGTTTTAAAAACGACCGTTTTTTCAGGAGCAGTGATTTTAATAATGCTTAAAGTGAAACAATGAAAGTGAAATATTCCTTTAAATTTCGTACCTGGGGGGTGTCTATAGTATGCCTGTAAAGTAGTGCATGTTTCCGTGTTTATAACAGTCCGAGAGCAAAATTACATTTCTAAAGGAAAAAAAGGTCATTTAAAAGTACTAGCGCTAGTGCCGGCTATTAATGAATTGTCGGTCCCGACAATACACATAAAAGTCATTGAAAGTCATTGAAAAATTAAAAAAAATGCGTGGGAGTCCCCCATAATTCCATTACCAGGCCCTTCAGGTCTGTTATGGATATTAAGGGAAACTCTGCGCCAAAATTAAAAAAAATGGCGTGGGGGTTCCCCCAAAAATCCACACCAGACTCTTATCCGAGCACGCAATCTGGCAGGCCGCATGAAAAGAGGGGGGGACAAGAGAGCGCCCCCCCTCCTGAACCATACCAGGCCACATGCCCTCAACATGGAGAGGATGTCCCCATGTTGATGGGGACAAGGGCCTCACCCCCCACAACTTTTGCCCGGTGGTTGTGGGGGTCTGTGGGTGGGGGGCTTATCAGAATCTGGAAGCCCCCTTTAACAAAGGGGACACCCGGATCCCAGCCTCCCCCTATGTGAATTGGTAAGGGGTACATTGTACTTCTACCATTTCACAAAAAGAAAGTGTCAAAATGTTAAAAAAAACACAGGAGATGGCTTGGGACAAGTCCTGTATTAAAAATAAAAAAATAAAAAAGAGATTCCAGTGATGTAATCCAATAAATCCATGCTCCTACTCCAGTGATGTAATCCAATTCTCGATCTCCAGCGATAGATAATCTCCAGCGACTCCAGTGAGGAACATGCACAGGATCCTGCCTCCACCGGAGGCACCCAGCCAATGACGCGGCGCTAGCGTGACAGCTCTTATGTAGCTGAGGGCGGGGCCACCCGCCACGTGACCCTGTCTCCCTCTGACAAGGGGAAACGCTGGGATTTCCAAGTGACGTGTATGGGTGACCCTGCCCCCTTCTGATGCAATGGGAATCCTGCGTTACATCAGAGGGGGGTGGGGTCACCCATACACGTCACTTTTATTGTTTCACTTTAAGCATTATTAAAATCACTGCTCCTGAAAAAAATGGCCATTTTTAAAACTTTTTTTGCATTGATACATGTCCCCTGGGGCAGGACCCGGGTCCCCAAACACTTTTTATGACAATAACTTGCATATTAACCTTTAAAATGAGCACTCTAGATTCCTCCCATAGACTTTTAAAGGGTGTTCCGTGGCTTTTCGAATTTGCCACGAGCACCCCAATTTGTTCGCTGTTCGACGAACGGGCGAATAGCCAATGTTTGAGTCGAACTCATGTTTGACTCAAACAGATAGCCCATCCCTAATAATAAATATCATATTAGATTTTTCACTCCAGCAGTATATAATGAGCTTGGAAATTGTAGAGAAATGTTAACTAATGCATTACACTTTAATTACACCTATTAGATTTTAGATGACTAAAATGAGTTTTAGTCAACTAAAATGTACTGGAGATTTAGTTGACTAACTGTTGGCTTTATAAATGCAATTATTGCTGCAGCAGATTATAGATATGAAGGGGACCCCCCAGGCACTATATTGGAAGGAATTTTTTATTTTTATGCTTTCACTTTAAAAATAAAAAAATCACTGCTCATTTAAAAATTATGTTTTTCACAAACTTTTTTTATTGATACATGTCCCCCAAGGCAAGACCCGGACCCCTACAATGGTTACATTATATGCCCAATTACTTGCATATAAACCTTCAAAATGGGCACTTTTGATTGACTTTGATTGAGTTTGGTATTCGGGTCTGAACTTTCGTGGTGTTCAAAAGTCCTGGTGCGAACCGAACAGGGGTCCATTCAGCCCATCCCTACACCCAACCTCACAGAGTTATTTTCAAAGTATCTGAAGGTAAACTGTACAGGTGCCCACATCAACCACATTCTTCCTTTAGCTCTCCTAGTGCACAATGAGGTAAAAAGTGATTTTGGCTGGTTTACACATGTGGAAAACTGATGATTCCTAATTTAATGGGGCCTTTTGCTATTACATATCCTCCAGGTATTGCTGGTTTAAGTAGGCGAGGGGAGATAAAAGTCCTGTACTGGGATCTTCTTAACTTTGGGCACCAAAGGATCAGCATGGGCAGCTATAGCCCTAGTAATACACCCGGCTTGGATGTGAAAAAATAAATGGCTTCATTCTATAATCTTACCCAGACCTGGGAAAATGTTGTATTTATAGAATGGCGTCTTCCCTTGATAAATTGGAAGGCAATCCTTAGGCTTCTTAATTTCTGCACTTGTTATTATTTTTAGGTTTATTCCCTGTAGTTTTAAAATAAAAAAACAATGAGATTTCATTAGGAAAACATATTATAGGCCAAGCATAATCAATTATGAACAATACCCAAAACCTATAAAATAATAGACAGCACTCTGGAGTCGATGGCATTTCATGGAAATCTTTCTCTGCCTATGTGATATTAAATGATATCTGGATGTTAGCACTGCCGCCTCTTGCACCAAAAGCTTCTCCTATGACAGCTCTTTACAATTCAGTAACTCCCAAAAAAATTCTTTGATTCTAGAGAAGTCTATCATGTTACCAAGTAACCTTTTACCCCACTTATTTCACCCATTCCTCCTTTTCATCCACTCTCTAACTTCCTGATAGTTTAGCTTTATACCCTTTCTTCCAGCTTTGTCACTGAATCACTATCTGCTCTTCCCTGAATGCTTTCCTATTTGCACTCATATACATTGCAGATGCATGGCAAGTCAATTTCTGTTATTGATTAAATATGATTATATTTGTAGTTTATTTTTATATGTTGTAAGATGTTTAATACAGGACACTTAGACACCTTCCTGCCCAGACCAATTTTCAGCTTTCAGCGCTGTCGCAGTTTGAATGACAATTGCGCGGTCATCCAACACTGTACCCAAACAAAATTTGTATCATTTTGTTCCCACAAATAGAGCTTTCTTTTGGTGGTATTTGATCACCTCTGCGGTTTTTATTTTTTGCGAAACAGATAAAAAAAGACCGAAAATTCTGAAAAAAAAAAAGTTTTGCTTTTGTTTTTGTTTAAAAATTTTGTAAATAGGTAAGTTTTCTCCTTCACTGATGGGCACTGATAAGGCGGCACTGACGGGCACTGATAAGGCGGCAGCGATGAGGTGGCACCAATGAGCGGGCACTGACGGGCACTGACGATGGGCACTGGTAGGCGGCACTGATGGGTGGCACTGATATGCAGCACTGATGGGCATTGATACGCGGCACTGATGGGCACTTATGGGTGGCACTGGGTGGCACTGGTGGGCACTGATGGGCACTGTTAGGCAACACCTATGGGCACTGAAAGGCTGCACAGATGGGTTCTTATGGGTGGCACTGCTGGGCACTGATAGGCGGCACTGCTGGGCACTGATAGGCGGCACTGATGGGCACTGGTACGTGGCACTGATGGGCACTGATGGGCACTGATACGTGGCACTGATACGCGGCACTGATGGGCATCCCTGGTGGCACTGGCAGTGGTAGGCATGGGAGTGGGCACTGATTGGCAGCTGCCTGGGCATTGATTGGCAGCTGCCTTTGCACAGATCAGTATTTCCCTGGGGGTCTAGGGGGCATACCTGGTGGTCCAGTGTGGCTGGTTTCCCTGGTGGTCCTGGGCGGCTTCCCTGGTGGTCCTGGGTGGCTTCCCTGGTGGTCCTGGGTAGGATCCGAGGGGGGGCTGTGCTGATAAACAATCAGCACAGACCCCCCCATCAGGAGAGCAGCCGATCGGCTCTCCTCCACTCGCGTCTGTCAGACGCGAGTGAGGAAAAGCCGATCACCGGCTCTTCCTATTTACATCGTGATCAGCTGTGATTGGACACGGCTGATCACGTGGTAAAGAGTCTCCGTCAGAGACTCTTTACCTAGATCGGTGTTGTGGGGTGTCAGACTGACACCCCGCAACAACGATCGCCGCGATGCGCGCCCCCGGGGGCGCGCAGCGGCTCAATATCCTGAGGACGTCATATGACGTCCAGTCAGGATATTGAAACCACTTTGCCGACGTCATTCTGCTATATGGCGGGTGGCAAGTGGTTAAATGTGGCATTTCCCTGCAAAAGCTGAGCTCCAACTTTACTTAACGTCTTGCACAGTTGTGCAGTCTCCTCTCCATTACTAGAAATTACTTACTTTGATTTCACTGTATACCAGTGGCAGTCACTCCATACGGGGCCCAGGGGCACTGCCCCCCCTATCCATGTGACCGCCTCCCTAATCTACATAGATTCCAATGGGTTTTTTTCTTTTTTTTTGAAGCATGTGATTAGAGCCTGAGGCTCTAATTGGCTTCAAAAAAGGGTGGGCCACCCCCCCAGTTGTGTGACAATATCGAATGAATATTCACTATTGTCACACTGATTCTCCTCCTGGCCAATCAGGAAGTGGGAGGAGTACGATTGGCCAAGAGTAGAAGCGATCCTATTGGTTGGTACCAGGCGGCAAGGAGGATGTACGGCAAGACCCGGAAGGGAAGATTGCCACCGTTATCAGAGTATCAGAGCAATCTCTCTGCTCTGCATCGCCGCCGACCGCATGAGTACCACCCACTGGGGGGGAGGGTCCTTGGAGCATGGTCTGGTTGCTGCCGGGGGGTGGTTCTAGTGGTTTTTTGATGCCAACTCCCCCCCGCTGTATACTATAGGCTTCCTCCAGTGCACATTGGAAGCTGCAGCACATCATATAGAGCAGGGGTCCCCAAGCCTCGGTACCAGTTCGTGCCCTGTTTGCAGCCAGGCCGTGAAGGCTGCACTGGAAGAGGTGTGGCGGGCGAGCAGAGAGATGACATCATTGTCTCTCCCCGCCCGCCTCGCATCACCGCTGTTCTGTCTTCTAACTGTCATAGGATTGCAGTAAAGCAACTGCCCATGTTCTGGTTTCCCTGCTCATGAATGCAGGATGCTCTGGATGTCATACCGCTAAGGAGAGGCTGTAAGTGTTTTTACTGCAGGTAACCTTTACAAATTGGCCTTAAATTGACAAGCTGCATCTGATGTTTGTGCTGGCAGGCTAAAGTTGGAAGCTGCATCCAGTGGCAGGATATTGATGAGCAGCGACTGTGGCAAATGACAAGCTGCATCTGGTGGCAGGCGACGGTGACAAGTGGCACACTCAGGGCTCCCACAGATTCTGCATTATGGTTAGTTGAACTATTTCATTTTATATTACAATGTAATAAATAAAAATGCGCTTTAATCATCCTGACACCAATCAACCATATTGTCATGATAATTAAAGTGCTAACACGAGCCATTTCCCCAACAAATCATCTGCGGCCACCGCCAAGTCAAAATTTGATTAAGCTTTAGCTTTAATATTATACAGTATATGACTTTTGCATCTCTGGCCATCACCTATAAATTTGTAATCTTCACCAGGTACAGACTTCACACAACAGATGTGCATATCTGTTTGTACAGTAGGTAACTCCAATATTGTCCTTATCCCAGAGGAGCAGTTGTATGAGTTGGTATCAAAGAAGAGTCTAAAGGTGCCTGCAGGCAATCCAGTGTAGCACTACCCTTTGCTAGGGTCACAGATTTAAAGTGCAAAAGTATTTTGGTTAGTGTAGCAGCCAGGCAAACAGCAACTTCACACTCTGGAAAGGTTGCCTTTTAACGTTTAACGCTCTAATAACTTGGATAGGGTTCAGGGAACTGTGGGCCACTCCACATTGCTTACAGGAACAATAAGGACACACTTCCTTCTAGTAGGTCTACAGAACAGTCCCTTAAGCAGCAGTACAATAAGTGGATATCACTAGACACCTTTAGCAATGTCCCAGGCCAGGCAAGCCTTTGTGTAACAGGGTTAGTAGAAGCAACAGCTGCTGAAATCTTTCCCCCTCAGGTCAGTCACTCAGTGTCCCTCAAGCTTGGAGTGTCACTTGCTGACTCCAGAAAGCAGGCTTTTCTGTAAACTCCCAGGGCAGATTTTCTAAGCACCCCTCCCTGATAAGGTTTATAGCTGAACAGGCCCTCTAAGCTTAGCTGGGATCCCGATGAGCAGGCTGGACCTTTAGCAGGACTGCCTTCCTTGCTGGAAATCTCTTCTCCAGGGAAAGAAGAAAGAGCCCTGGCCTCTGGAGTTCCAGATTATTTATACGCTTCCAAATCTCCATCTGGACACACCTTTCCAGACATTGGCTGGGGTTGCAAAAAAATTCAGGCTGCCTATTTGACTCTCCCACCTAGAAAACAGGGAGCAGTCATCAAACCTGCAGCCTACTGAACCCAGAACAGCCTAAAGCGATCGTGCACACTCTGCTCTGCTGCTTAAAGGAGAGCCAAAAAACTAAATTTGCCTGACCAAACATAGCAGCTTAACTAGGAGGGTGCTACATCAATTTTGGGAAATTAGTAGTATCAAGCAAAAGCCTAATATCTAGCGATATTCATAGGTTCGTTAGGGGTCTTGGGGGATACTTAGTTCCATCACGTTGGTACCAACTAGTATAAATAGTGGGCATAAAGGTACATTTCAGTCCTTTAGCTGGGATTATAGTTTCAGGGTTTATTTCAGGGTTAGGTTAGGTGTTAGCAGCTTGTAGGAACACAACCTCTGGTACCCACAGTAATACCCATCTGAATTGATCACCTCTGTTACAGAGAACATTTTATTGTTTACTGGTCCTAAGTTCTCTTAGAACATTGTGACAATGTATAAGTGACCATATAGAGAGACGGAAAACAATTCCCTGTTCACATGGATTAAGTTTGAGAGATCTCATAGGATAAGTAGTGTACATATCCTTTCTCCATCAAACCCTCTGAATTAAAGTAACTCCTCCTCCCTAGATATATATATTCTACATCTCAAATCCACCATCCGGCCCAATCTTCACATCCCATGGCCAACATCTTTCATCTGGACATGCCTGTCAGTCTCCATAGAAAGCCATAAGCATGGACTATGCAGGTGCTGCAAGTGGGAAAGAGATGTCAACAAAGGCATGTGAAGATTGGGACAGATGGCAGCCATGGGATGCAAGTGCATATACATCTGGGGAGGGGGATGGTAGCTTGCTTTAGGTTGTGGGAAAAGGGGGCGGAAAGGTTAGTGTACTGTTTAACTTTACTTATCCTTTAACCTTTACTGGTATATACTGTATTTTAGATATTATTTTACTTGCCTCGAATAAGCTGTGCACATCCACATCCGTGTTACGATGATAACGATGACGTGCATAAAGCAGATATCTCCTATTCCCATCATCAAGGGGCCTGCACCGATTAACAGGGTCCCGGATACGAAAGTCATACACTCCACTTTGCCGGGATGAAAATAGATCAAAAACCTTAAAAGGAAAAGCAATGCATGAAAATCTAGCAACAAAAATAAAAATTCATTTTTAAAAATGTAATGTACAGTAAAAATGAGGATCCACCCTGTGTTACATTTGAATTCCCTGTATCTATCACTTTTTAGAAAAGAGAGGAGTGGACTTATATAAAAATCTGAGGGTTAAAAGGAATGTACAATATTATTGTTCTTATTGTTATTGCATAATAATAATAATAATAATAATAATTAATATTATTATTTTATTTTTGTATTATTTTTTATTATTTTATTTTATTTTTTTTATTCTGTGTTTGAAATTTTTTGAAAACAATGCACTTTCTGTATGGCTGATATCTTATCTCAACACCTAAGCCCCCTTTCACACCTAAGCATTTTTTAGCATGAAGCACAAAGATTCAAAATGTTCAGCAAGCCAAATCCTGTGCTTTTAAATTGTCCCCATTCACAGTTGAGCAGTCAGGCGCATGTAGCTCAATGCTTGTAGCTCCAAAAGGTACATGGGCTACTTTTGAAGCATAACAGGGCATTTTTGGCCCCATTGACTTGAATGGTAGTGCACCAAAAAAAAAAGCACAATTTTTCAAGCGCACCTATATTAAATGTCTACAGGGCTAAAAAGTCCTCTATGGCACTTCACTCCTAAAAACACTAAAAAAAACCCACCAAAATGCCTCAGTAATGCTCAAGTATGAATGGGGGCTCAGAGAGAGAAATGGGTTAACTGCAGTGAGCCAGAAAGCAGTCCCTCTAGGGCAGTGGTTCTCAACCTGGGGGTCAAATGTTGATTTGCCAGGGGTCACCGAATCCTGGGCTGTTCCTGAAGCCCGCACCGCTCTTCCAGCCTTTTTGCAGCTGTCCAGCAGGGTTGTCCCTGGAGCCTGTGACTGCCCAGTTAGGCTGTTCCTGGAGCCTGTGGCCGTCCACTCAGCCTCTCCGCAGCCACCCATTCAGTTCATGGCATGGCTGGGGGGCAGAGACTAGTGGTCAGCTGACTGGTGAGGAATGTGAAGTGGGAGGGGCTGAAGGAGACCCTATCTTCTGATTTCGACATAGGTGTCACTGCTATGAGACACCACAAAGTCGGAGACACAGTGAGTAACACTACCTGTGATTATAGTTGCCATTAAAAGTCCCCACTACAGTTCTCAGAGGACCTTGATCAAGAGCACCTAAGTTGGCTGATCAGAACTCCCCCCAGCACTGCCACTCATGCCATTCCCCCCACCCCCCAACCAAATAGTAAGAGAAGGAATAAAAATAGAGAATACATGTAAGGGAGAGGAAAAGAGGGGGAGGAACAAAGAAAAAGGGAGAGGAAGAATAAGAGAAAACAAGAAAGACAGCTAGAGAGAGGGATGGGGGAAAAAACAAGAAATTAGGATAGAGAGAGATAAAAGGGAAAGAAAGGAGAACAAAGAGAAGGAGTGGTACATCCTAAAATGTACCATAAAGGGTTTTAATACTGTATGAGTGGAAGGGACTCAGGGAGCGCTAAATGTCCATGGGTTAGGGGCGCAAATTACGTGTCTTGCCTTGGGTGCCGACAACCCACGCTACGAAAATAATTTTACTGTTAGGGGTCCCCACAACTTGGGAAATTTTATCAAGGGGTCACGGCACTAGAGGGTTGAGAAACACTGCTCTAGGGGCTAATCTGTAAAATCATTTTTTGCAATGGCAAAATCGAAAGGGCAAAGATAAAATGCATGGCAAAATGACTTCACATACAACAATGATTAAAATATTGACTGACGGTACACTATACATTCCATTTAACCTCCCTGGCGGTATGATTATGTCGGATTTTAGGTGCTGAAAGCGTTACAATTATTTTGCTTGGAAATTTGGCGTTTTATATTGTAGGCCTGTAATTCTTAGCAATAACACACTTAAATCTGTCCAAACAAGAGTCTAGTAGATATCCCAGGTACTGTATGCTGAAGTTTGAAACACAAAATCATAAATTATAATATAATAAATAAATGTAAATAATTACAAAAAATAATAATATAATAATAATAAAATTAATTTCCCCACAATTCACTATCGCTCAATTCTGCAAGTGTTCTAATTTACTATCGCTGTTTTCTAACTGGTCTAAAGCCACTTTTGACGTAAAGGGACACTTTTCGGTTGCTATGGACAATCTCAAGTTTCCAGGCAGAAAGAACAGTATATATAATTTAAAACTGCATGTAGGGCATTGGACAAAGCATTGGGGACAAAAGGGATGTGAAATGATTTCATACAGTACTGTATGTGTTATGATTTTTAAATTTTTTAAATTTGCCGCCAGGCTCCACCCCCATGCATTGCGATGCTCACAGGGAACGGAGCCTGGCACAGAGAGGCTTCGGGAGGAGGACAGAGCCTACAGACACCGCGGGGGGACATCGCAGGATCCTGGGGACAAGGTAAGTACACCGAACCAGGATCCTGCAATGCAATCCCGAGTGTGGCTCGGGGTTACCGCTAATGGTGCTGAAATTTAACCCTGAGCCACACTCGGGAATACCATCAGGGAGGTTAAAATACAAATACGCATTAACTTTTATGTTTTCTTTTATTTACCGTATTTATTGGCGTCTAACGCGCACTTTTTTACACTGAAAACAGAGGGTAAACCGTGCCTGAGTGTTATACACTGATCGGGCGGTCGGCCCTGGGTGCCACCCATTGGGAGGGTGTCAGGCCAGCTGCCCTCCTCTCCTGGCCCTGGGACAGCTCTGCCAGCCCACTCCAAACTCCAGAAAACACCACTGTCAACCCCCTCCCACACACCGCTCCCCCTGTGCCACTATCAATGCAGATCCAAGCCTCTAAATCCCTCCACCATCGCCACTTGTTCTGGCTGCTCTCCTCCTCCCGCTCTGCTCCCTCTTTGAGTGTAGCTTTTGATTGGAGGAGGAGAGCGGTCATGTGACCGTCAATGAAAGAGAGGAGAGCAGTTACATGATCAGGTCCATAGTGCTAATGGAGGTATTCAATAGCTCAGATCCACAACAAGTGACACAGGAGGAGTGGTGCACAAGAAGGGGCCAGCAGCGATGCCCTCTATACTCCTGAGCATGCTGGAGTGCAGAGGAGGAGAGCGGTCTGTGTACTATGCAGGGGTCTGTGTACCATGCAGGGGGTTCTGTGTACTATGCAGGGGGGTCTGTGTGTTATCCAGGGGTCTGTGTGTTATGCAGGGGGCTCTGTGTACTATGCAAGGGGTCTGCTTCTTATTCAGGGGGCTCTGTGTACTATGCAAGGGGTATGTATTATGCAGGGGGTCTGTGTGTTATGCAGGGGGCTCTGTGTACCATGCAGGGGGTTGTGTAAAGTTTTTTTCCTGAAACTTCCCTCTTATGCTTCCTTACACACGATCAAACTTTCCGACAACAAAACTCGTGGATTTTTGTTCGAAGGTTGTTGGCTCCAACTTGTCTTGCATACACACGGTCACACAAATGTTGGCCAACAATTACGAACGTGGTGACGTACAAGACGTACGAAGAGCTGAGAAAAAGTTCAAATGCCAGTGTGGCTCCTTCTGCTTGATTCCGAGCATGAGTGAACTTTTCTGCGACGGACTTGTGTACACACAATAGGAAATTCCGACAACAAAGTTTTCTTGGTGGAAAATTTGAGAACCTGCTATCAAACATTTGTTGACGAAAAGTCCGACAACAAATGTTCGATGGAGCATACACACGTCGGTCGGACTTTCAGCCAACAAGCTCACATCCAACATTTCCTGTTGGAAAATCTGACCGTGTGTCCGCGGCATCAAAGTTAAGGTGCGTGTTATACGCCTGTGCGTGTCATACCCCATGGTATTTAGCTTTACTTTGAGCCTGGATCTTCCCAGAAATACAGTGTCTTTGTCATTGTCTATAATCTGACCTGAAGCTTATCTTCCTTCAGCGCTATCTTCTGTGAACTACCAATTGTCCTGCTCCCCATGTAATGTTAATGAATAGATGAGAACATGTTTGTAGTCCATATCAGGGGATCAGTCTGGGTAAAAACCATAGCCCCCTTCACAGATACAGTAGAGTAAGTAACTTAAAGCGGAGTTCCACACAAGAATGGAACTTCCACTTTTCGGAATCCCCCCCCTCCGGTGTCACATTTGGCACCTTCTAGGGGGGGAGCAGATACCTGTCTAATACAGGTATCTTGCTCCCACTTCTGGGTATAGTTACCCGCGCCACCCGTGGGTATTTACACCACCCCCCCACTGTCTTCTGGGAGACACACGGGTCCCAGGAAACAGCAGGAAACAGTGGGAACGCGCAGCATGAGTCGCGCATGCGCAGTAGGGAACCAGGAAGTGAAGCCGCAAGGCTTTTTTTGGTGGTATTTCATCATCTCTGCGGTTTTTATTTTTTGTGCTATAAACAAAAAAGAGCGCCAATTTTGAAAAAAACACAATATTTTGTAATTTTTGCTGTAATAAATTGCCCAATTTGTTTTTTAAAAAAGCTATTTTTTTTCATCGGTTTAGGCCGATATGTAATCTTCTACATATTTTTGGTAATAAAAATCGCAAAAAAGTGTATATTGATTGGTTTGTGCAAAAGTTATAGCATCTACAAAATAGGGGATAGATTTATGGCATTTTTATAATAATTTTTTTTTTTTACTAGTAATGGTGGTGATCTTTCATCAAGACTGAGACATTATGGCAGACACATCGGACACTTTTGAAACATTTTCGGGTTGATTAACAATTATACAGTGATCAGTGCTATAAAAATGGACTGATTACTGTATAAACGTCACTGGCAGGGAAGGGGTTAACACTAGGAGGCGATCAAGGGGTTAACTGTGTTCCCTGTGTGTGTTCTAACTGTGGGGGGGTGGAAGTGACTATAGGAGCTGAGAGATCGTGTTCCTAGCTCATAGGAACTCACAATCTCTCTGTCCTCTCCTCACAGAACTGGGATGTGTTTGTTTACACACACACGTCCCTGTTCTGCCTCTTGTGCCCATGATCGCTCATGGCCGGCAGTCATTGCAACCACCCGTCACAAGCATTGGCACCCCCCGCTGTGCAGCGGGCGTGCGCGCCTGTTATCCCGCCTAAAGGGACCGGCATATAGATACGACGGTTCGCTGGATCGTGCCGACCTGCCACAGTATAATGATGGCGGCTGGTCCGCAAGCAGTTAAAGCCAAATTGAAGTCTTACATGTTTTACTTTATAGTACTGTCATAGGTGTGCGCAGTGTATTGCATTAGGGTGTGCACCCCAAAGCTCAAACACAAATGCATATGTATACTATATCCAGTATATATGGTAGTAGGGCAGTGGACAGTGTCAGCAGAGCACTAGACGTGTCCAAGGAAGGGATCCCCATTTGATCCCTTTCTTGGACGTGGTATAAGCGGAAATCTGGAAACGCCTGGGAGAGAGGACATCCTATCTCAGTGATACCGGCCAAGAGGACAGCGTTTGGAATTTAAAGTGTCTGTCACCCCTGCAGGGGTAGTGGGAGCCGGTGAGTGGGGAGCCAAAAGGGGAGCACAGAAGTCACGGATTTTCACCGTTGAGGACACCACAGTCACTTAGCCTTTGGAACTTTTTTGTGCTTTATAGTTTGGGACGCACCACTTGGGAACAGACTTTTTTGCTTTTGGTTTTTTTATTGTTTTGTTTTCCTGACACATTTTTTAGTCCATATGGATATTTTCTAGATCTGGTATACTGTTTGCACTTGTATATGCTGGATTCATCACATCGGGTGCTTATGATATTAGCAGCAGCACCTAGTGGTGATTCTTTGGAACTACCTGTGACATTTAGGCATATGCAATATATTAAGGGTTTTTTACCTTCTTATCACATGTTTGTTGATTTAAATACCCATGGGGTCATTCAATATGAGTTTTGCAGTCACCGTTTGTTTATGGTATAATATATAATTTTATAGGATTCACACTGGTATTTTTCAGCTTTTCACAAAGTTCCACAAGGTAATAGCACACCAATTAAATGACATTGAACATTTCGCCATTCATTTCTATGGGACCAATTTCGCCGCAAAAACTACAATATTTCGTGGACCATTCGGCGAAACGTTCCACAAAGTAATAGCACACCAATCGGGAACAATCCACACCTTCGGTATATTACTGTCTATGTAGTTTAAAAGCTGTGGGAGGAGTTAGGGTGGTATGATCATGGGGTTGTCAGCTTTTGTCAACTCCCACTCTAGTTTTGAACATTTCGCCATTCATTCCTATGGGACCAATTTCGCCGCAAAAACGACGATATTCCGTGAACCATTTGGCGAATGTGTAAAAACTGAGGGAGGAGTTAGGGTGGTAAATTATCAGCATTATCAAGCCTCGCAGATGAAGGTATGGCCACATGCATTTGGGGGGTTTCAGCATCTTGTGTTTACAACCACTGTTTCCTAGCAACGCTCGTGTACTGTTTATGCTTCACACGCACTGCTCAATACACAACACAATGTAATTTCTACACAATACAATTCCTATCAAAACTGCCCCATCATATTGCCACCATCAAAACTGCCCCATCATAATTGCCCCATTAAAACTGCCCCATCAGAATTGCTCTATCAAAACTGCCCCATCATATTCCTCTATTATAAATCAGTACATGGTGTGTCTGTCCCCTCCCCCGGGCTCTGTAATCAGCTGAGATGCTCCAGCCACCTTCCCCCCTGTGTATAACAGAAGCTTTGGTAACCATGGCAACAAAACAAACACTAACAGTACACTCTGATTAATGGCTAAAATTTCCTGAAATGACCTCTAAACAAATGGCCGTATTTTAAAAACTATACATCCTACAGCGGAGATCTTTATATTGTGAGAATCACAAGACCCAGACCTAGATTTTGATGTATAGTATGTCTCTGAAATATTAAAAATGAAGGCACGGTCGCAGTTTAGAAATTGCCCTTCAAATTTGGAGGGGGCTAGAGTGTAGTTTCAATGAATGTCAATGGACGGCGTGAGTTGCAAACAAATGGTCATATTGTGAAAACTATCAGGACTATGGCTTAGCCATGGACATGTTTAGTGGCAGCAGGGATAGCTGAACATTTTGATATAAGATTTGTGTAGGTGGGCTTGAAAATGAGGGAGTGGCGGCAGTTTAGAAATCATGTTCTGATTTTCCAGCTTTTGTCATCTCCCACTCTAGTTTCCCCATTCATTCCTATGGGACCAATTTCGCCGCAAAAACGACGATATTTCGTGAACCATTCGGCGAAACGTTCCACAAAGTAATAGCACACCATTCGGGAACAATCCGCACGTTTCGGTATATTACTTGTCTATGTAGTGTAAAAACTGTGGGAGGAGTTAGGGTGGTAAATTTGGCTATAATAATAAGAACTAGAAAAGGTACAATTTCTGGGGAAATTGTGAAAGTGTTCTTGCCTCTACAACTGGAGTGGGCGGAGTAACTGGGTGGGGTGGAGTGGCTTGAGTAACTGTGAAAAGTGTTAAAAAGCTTAATATTTTAAAAAGTATAAATAGTAGTAAAAAAGTTCCATCATTCGCTGAAAGAGCTGAACATTTTTTTCAAAAGTAATTTTTTTTTTCAAAAATGAATTTTTTTTTATTCAAAAATGATTTTTTTTTCTTCAAAAATGATTTTTTTTTTCTTCAAAAATGAATTTTTTTTTCAAAAGTAATTTTTTTTTTTCAAAGGTAATTTTTTTTTTCAAAAATGAATTTTTTTATTTCAAAAATAATTTTTTTTTCGAAATTATTTTTTTTTTAAAGTAATTTTTTTTTCAAAAATAATTTTTTTTTTCAAAAATATTTTTTTTTCAAATATATATTTTTTTTCAAAAATAATTTTTTTTTTAAAAGTAATTTTTTTTTCAAAAATATTTTTTTTTTTCAAAAATAATTTTTTTTTTTTCAAAAATATTTTTTTTTTTTTTCAAAAATATTTTTTTTTTTTTCAAAAATGATTTTTTTATTTTTTTCAAAAATTATTTTTTTATTTTTTTCAAAAATTATTTTTTTTTTTACATGGGGCGGTCATAATGTTTTGGCTGATCATGGGGTGGTCATAATGTTTTGGCTGATCATGGGGTTGTCAGCTTTTGTCACCTCCCACTCTAGTTTTGAACATTTCGCCATTCATTCCTATGGGACCAATTTCGCCGCAAAAACGTCATTTCGTGGACCATTCGGCGAAACGTTCCACAAAGTAATAACACACCAATCGGGAACAATCCGCTCGTTTCGGTATATTACTTGTCTCTGTAGTGTAAAAACTGTGGGAGGAGTCTACAAGCATTATCAAGTCTAGCAGATGAAGTCACATGCATTTGGGGTGTCTCAGCATCTTGTGTTTACAACCACTGTTTCCTAGCAACACTCATGCCCTGTTTATGCTTCCCAAATACTACTTCATCAAAACTGCCCCATCAGAATTACCCCATCAAAACTGCCCCATCATATTCCTCTATTATAAATCAGTACATGGTGTGTCTGTCCCCTCCCCCGGGCTCTGTAATCAGAGCTGAGATGCTCCAGCCACCTCCCCCCTGTGTATAACAGAAGCTTTGGTAACCATGGCAACAAAACAAACACAGTACACGCTGATTAATGGCTAAAATTTCCTGAAATGACCTCTAAACAAATGGCCGTATTTTAAAAACTATACATCCTACAGCGAAGATCTTTATATTGTGAGAATCACAAGACCCAGACCTAGATTTTGATGTATAGTATGTCTCTGAAATATTAAAATTGAAGGCACAGTCGCAGTTTAGAAATTGCCCTTCAAATTTGAAGGGGCTAGAGTGTAGTTTCAATGAATGTCAATGGACGGCGTGAGTTGCAAACAAATGGTCATATTGTGAAAACTATCAGGACTATGGCTTAGCCGTGGACATGTTTAGTGGCAGCAGGGATAGCTGAACGTTTTGATATAAGATTTGTGTAGGTGGGCTTGAAAATGAGGGAGTGGCGGCAGTTTAGAAATCATGTTCTGATTTTCCAGCTTTTGTCATCTCCCACTCTAGTTTCCCCATTCATTCCTATGGGACCAATTTCGCCGCAAAAATGACGATATTTTGTGAACCATTTGGCGAAACGTTTCACAAAATAATAGCACACCATTCGGGAACAATCCGCACGTTTCGGTATATTACTTGTCTATGTAGTGTAAAAACTGTGGGAGGAGTTAGGGTGGTAAATTTGGCTATAATAATAAGAACTAGAAAAGGTACAATTTCTGGGGAAATTGTGAAAGTGTTCTTGCCTCTACAACTGGAGTGGGCGGAGTAACTGGGTGGGGTGGAGTGGCTTGAGTAACTGTGAAAAGTGTTAAAAAGCTTAATATTTTAAAAAGTATAAATAGTAGTAAAAAAGTTCCATCATTCGCTGAAAGAGCTGAACATTTTTTTCAAAAGTAATTTTTTTTTTCAAAAATGAATTTTTTTTATTCAAAAATGAATTTTTTTTATTCAAAAATGATTTTTTTTTCTTCAAAAATGAATTTTTTTTTCTTCAAAAATGATTTTTTTTTTCAAAAGTAATTTTTTTTTCAAAGGTAATTTTTTTTTAAAAATGAATTTTTTTATTTCAAAAATAATTTTTTTTTCGAAATTATTATTTTTTTTAAAGTAATTTTTTTTTCAAAAATAATTTTTTTTTTTCAAAAATATTTTTTTTTTTCAAATATATTTTTTTTTCAAAAATAATTTTTTTTTTAAAAGAAATTTTTTTTTCAAAAATATTTTTTTTTTTCAAAAATAATTTTTTTTTTTTCAAAAATATATTTTTTTTTTTTCAAAAATATTTTTTTTTTCAAAAATATATATTCTTTTTTTTCAAAAATGATTTTTTTTTTCAAAAATTATTTTACTTTTTTCAAAAATTTTTTTTTTTTTTCAAAAATATTTTTTTTTTTTACATGGGGCGGTCATAATGTTTTGGCTGATCATGGGGTGGTCATAATGTTTTGGCTGATCATGGGGTTGTCAGCTTTTGTCACTTCATACTCTAGTTTTGAACATTTCGCCATTCATTCCTATGGGACCAATTTCGCCGCAAAAACGTCATTTCGTGGACCATTCGGCGAAACATTCCACAAAGTAATAACACACCAATCGGGAACAATCCGCTCGTTTCGGTATATTATTTGTCTCTGTAGTGTGAAAACTGTGGGAGGAGTCTACAAGCATTATCAAGTCTAGCAGATGAAGTCACATGCATTTGGAGTGTCTCAGCATCTTGTGTTTACAACCACTGTTTCCTAGCAACGCTCATGCCCTGTTTATGCTTCCCAAATACTGCTTCATCAAAACTGCCCCATCAGAATTACCCCATCAAAACTGCCCCATCATATTCCTCTATTATAAATCAGTACATGGTGTGTCTGTCCCCTCCCCCGGGCTCTGTAATCAGCTGAGATGCTCCAGCCACCTCCCCCCCTGTGTATAACAGAAGCTTTGGTAACCATGGCAACAAAACAAACACTTATGCCGCGTACACACGGTCGGACTTTTCGTCTACAAAAGTCCAACGGACGCCGACGGACTAAAGCTGGCTGGTAATCCGATCGTGTGTGGGCTTCTCCGGACTTTCAACTGACTTTTTTAGCCTCAAATCCGACGGACTTTAGATTTGAAACATGCTTCAAATCTTTACGTCGTAACTACGACGGACCCCGAAATCCGCTCGTCTGTGTGCTAGTCCGACGGACAAAAACCCACGCTAGGGCAGCTATTGGCTACTGGCTATGAACTTCCTTATTTTAGTCCGGTGTACGTCATCACGTACGAATCCGTCGGACTTTTGTGTGGTCGTGTGTAGGCAAGTCCGTTCGTTAGAAAGTCTGCTGCAAGTCCGCCGAAAGTCCGCCGGAAGTCTGTCGGACAGGCTGTCGGACTTTTGTAGACGAAAAGTCCGACCGTGTGTACGCGGCATAACAGTACACTCTGATTAATGGCTAAAATTTCCTGAAATGACCTCTAAACAAATGGCCGTATTTTAAAAACTATACATCCTACAGCGAAGATCTTTATATTGTGAGAATTACAAGACCCAGACCTAGATTTTGATGTATAGTATGTCTCAGAAATATTAAAAATGAAGGCACGGTCGCAGTTTAGAAATTGCCCTTCAAATTTGGAGGGGGCTAGAGTGTAGTTTCAATGAATGTCAATGGACGGCGTGAGTTGCAAACAAATGGTCATATTGTGAAAACTATCAGGACTATGGCTTAGCCGTGGACATGTTTAGTGGCAGCAGGGATAGCTGAACGTTTTGATATAAGATTTGTGTAGGTGGGCTTGAAAATGAGGGAGTGGCGGCAGTTTAGAAATCATGTTCTGATTTTCCAGCTTTTGTCATCTCCCACTCTAGTTTCCTTATTCATTCCTATGGGACCAATTTTGCCGCAAAAACAACGATATTTCGTGAACCATTCGGCGAAACGTTCCACAAAGTAATAGCACACCATTCGGGAACAATCCGCACGTTTCGGTATATTACTTGTCTATGTAGTGTAAAAACTGTGGGAGGAGTTAGGGTGGTAAATTTGGCTATAATAATAAGAATAATATATATGTGAGATAACAGTAAGTGGTCTTGCTATGCAAGAACACTTAATAAGAACTAGAAAAGGTACAATTTCTGGGGAAATTGTGAAAGTGTTCTTGCCTCTACAACTGGAGTGGGCGGAGTAACTGGGTGGGGTGGAGTGGCTTGAGTAACTGTGAAAAGTGTTAAAAAGCTTAATATTTTAAAAAGTATAAATAGTAGTAAAAAAGTTCCATCATTCGCTGAAAGAGCTGAACATTTTTTTCAAAAGTAATTTTTTTTTTCAAAAATGAATTTTTTTTAATCAAAAATGATTTTTTTTCTTCAAAAATGATTTTTTTTTTCAAAAGTAATTTTTTTTTTCAAAGGTAATTTTTTTTTTCAAAAATGAATTTTTTTATTTCAAAAATAATTTTTTTTTTCGAAATTATTATTTTTTTTAAAGTAATTTTTTTTTCAAAAATAATTTTTTTTTTTCAAAAATATTTTTTTTTTCAAAAATATATATTTTTTTTTTTCAAAAATGATTTTTTTTTTTCAAAAATTATTTTTTTACAAAATTTTTTTTTTTTTTTCAAAAATATTTTTTTTTGACATGGGGCGGTCATAATGTTTTGGCTGATCATGGGGTGGTCATAATGTTTTGGCTGATCATGGGGTTGTCAGCTTTTGTCACTTCCCACTCTAGTTTTGAACATTTCGCCATTCATTCCTATGGGACCAATTTCGCCGCAAAAACGTCATTTCGTGGACCATTCGGCAAAACGTTCCACAAAGTAATAACACACCAATCGGGAACAATCCGCTCGTTTCGGTATATTATTTGTCTCTGTAGTGTGAAAACTGTGGGAGGAGTCTACAAGCATTATCAAGTCTAGCAGATGAAGTCACATGCATTTGGAGTGTCTCAGCATCTTGTGTTTACAACCACTGTTCCCTAGCAACGCTCATGCCCTGTTTATGCTTCCCAAATATTGCTTCATCAAAACTGCCCCATCAGAATTACCCCATCAAAACTGCCCCATCATATTCCTCTATTATAAATCAGTACATGGTGTGTCTGTCCCCTCCCCCGGGCTCTGTAATCAGAGCTGAGATGCTCCAGCCACCTCCCCCCCTGTGTATAACAGAAGCTTTGGTAACCATGGCAACAAAACAAATACTAACAGTACACTCTGATTAATGGCTAAAATTTCCTGAAATGACCTCTAAACAAATGGCCGTATTTTAAAAACTATACATCCTACAGCGAAGATCTTTATATTGTGAGAATCACAAGACCCAGACCTAGATTTTGATGTATAGTATGTCTCTGAAATATTAAAAATGGAGGCACAGTCGCAGTTTAGAAATTGCCCTTCAAATTTGGAGGGGGTTAGAGTGTAGTTTCAATGAATGTCAATAGACGGCGTGAGTTGCAAACAAATGGTCATATTGTGAAAACTATCAGGACTATGGCTTAGCCGTGGACATGTTTAGTGGCAGCAGGGACAGCTGAACGTTTTGATATAAGATTTGTGTAGGTGGGCTTGAAAATGAGGGAGTGGCGGCAGTTTAGAAATCATGTTCTGATTTTCCAGCTTTTGTCATCTCCCACTCTAGTTTCCCCATTCATTCCTATGGGACCAATTTCGCCGCAAAAACGACGATATTTCGTGAACCATTCGGCGAAACGTTCCACAAAGTAATAGCACACCATTCGGGAACAATCCGCACGTTTCGGTATATTACTTGTCTATGTAGTGTAAAAACTGTGGGAGGAGTTAGGGTGGTAAATTTGGCTATAATAATAAGAACTAGAAAAGGTACAATTTCTGGGGAAATTGTGAAAGTGTTCTTGCCTCTACAACTGGAGTGGGCGGAGTAACTGGGTGGGGTGGAGTGGCTTGAGTAACTGTGAAAAGTGTTAAAAAGCTTAATATTTTAAAAAGTATAAATAGTAGTAAAAAAGTTCCATCATTCGCTGAAAGAGCTGAACATTTTTTTCAAAAATTATGATTTTTTTTTTCAAAAATTATTTTATTTTTATTTTTTTCAAAAATTATTATTTTTTTTTCAAAAATTATTTTTTTTTTTTTCAAAAATTTTTTTTTTTTTTTCAAAAATATATATTTTTTTTTTTACATGGGGCGGTCATAATGTTTTGGCTGATCATGGGGTGGTCATAATGTTTTGGCTGATCATGGGGTTGTCAGCTTTTGTCACCTCCCACTCTAGTTTTGAACATTTCGCCATTCATTCCTATGGGACCAATTTCGCCGCAAAAACGTCATTTCGTGGACCATTCGGCGAAACATTCCACAAAGTAATAACACACCAATCGGGAACAATCCGCTCGTTTCGGTATATTACTTGTCTCTGTAGTGTAGAAACTGTGGGAGGAGTCTACAAGCATTATCAAGTCTAGCAGATGAAGTCACATGCATTTGGAGTGTCTCAGCATCTTGTGTTTACAACCACTGTTTCCTAGCAACGCTCATGCCCTGTTTATGCTTCCCAAATACTACTTCATCAAAACTGCCCCATCAGAATTACCCCATCAGAATTACCCCATCAAAACTGCCCCATCATATTCCTCTATTATAAATCAGTACATGGTGTGTCTGTCCCCTCCCCCGGGCTCTGTAATCAGCTGAGATGCTCCAGCCACCTTCCCCCCTGTGTATAACAGAAGCTTTGGTAACCATGGCAACAAAACAAACACTAACAGTACACTCTGATTAATGGCTAAAATTTCCTGAAATGACCTCTAAACAAATGGCCGTATTTTAAAAACTATACATCCTACAGCGAAGATCTTTATATTGTGAGAATCACAAGACCCAGACCTAGATTTTGATGTATAGTATGTCTCTGAAATATTAAAAATGAAGGCACAGTCGCAGTTTAGAAATTGCCCTTCAAATTTGGAGGGGGCTAGAGTGTAGTTTCAATGAATGTCAATGGACGACGTGAGTTGCAAACAAATGGTCATATTGTGAAAACTATCAGGACTATGGCTTAGCCGTGGACATGTTTAGTGGCAGCAGGGATAGCTGAACGTTTTGATATAAGATTTGTGTAGGTGGGCTTGAAAATGAGGGAGTGGCGGCAGTTTAGAAATCATGTTCTGATTTTCCAGCTTTTGTCATCTCCCACTCTAGTTTCCCCATTCATTCCTATGGGACCAATTTCGCCGCAAAAACGACGATATTTCGTGAACCATTCGGCGAAACGTTCCACAAAGTAATAGCACACCATTCGGGAACAATCCGCACGTTTCGGTATATTACTTGTCTATGTAGTGTAAAAACTGTGGGAGGAGTTAGGGTGGTAAATTTGGCTATAATAATAAGAATAATATATATGTGAGATAACAGTAAGTGGTCTTGCTATGCAAGAACACTTAATAAGAACTAGAAAAGGTACAATTTCTGGGGAAATTGTGAAAGTGTTCTTGCCTCTACAACTGGAGTGGGCGGAGTAACTGGGTGGGGTGGAGTGGCTTGAGTAACTGTGAAAAGTGTTAAAAAGCTTAATATTTTAAAAAGTATAAATAGTAGTAAAAAAGTTCCATCATTCGCTGAAAGAGCTGAACATTTTTTTCAAAAGTAATTTTTTTTTTCAAAAATGAATTTTTTTTATTCAAAAATGAATTTTTTTTATTCAAAAATGATTTTTTTTTCTTCAAAAATGAATTTTTTTTTCTTCAAAAATGATTTTTTTTTTCAAAAGTAATTTTTTTTTCAAAGGTAATTTTTTTTTAAAAATGAATTTTTTTATTTCAAAAATAATTTTTTTTTCGAAATTATTATTTTTTTTAAAGTAATTTTTTTTTCAAAAATATTTTTTTTTTTTCAAAAATATTTTTTTTTTTCAAATATATTTTTTTTTCAAAAATAATTTTTTTTTTAAAAGAAATTTTTTTTTCAAAAATATTTTTTTTTTTCAAAAATAATTTTTTTTTTTTCAAAAATATTTTTTTTTTTTTTCAAAAATATTTTTTTTTTCAAAAATATATATTCTTTTTTTTCAAAAATGATTTTTTTTTTCAAAAATTATTTTACTTTTTTCAAAAATTTTTTTTTTTTTTCAAAAATATTTTTTTTTTTACATGGGGCGGTCATAATGTTTTGGCTGATCATGGGGTGGTCATAATGTTTTGGCTGATCATGGGGTTGTCAGCTTTTGTCACTTCATACTCTAGTTTTGAACATTTCGCCATTCATTCCTATGGGACCAATTTCGCCGCAAAAACGTCATTTCGTGGACCATTCGGCGAAACATTCCACAAAGTAATAACACACCAATCGGGAACAATCCGCTCGTTTCGGTATATTATTTGTCTCTGTAGTGTGAAAACTGTGGGAGGAGTCTACAAGCATTATCAAGTCTAGCAGATGAAGTCACATGCATTTGGAGTGTCTCAGCATCTTGTGTTTACAACCACTGTTTCCTAGCAACGCTCATGCCCTGTTTATGCTTCCCAAATACTGCTTCATCAAAACTGCCCCATCAGAATTACCCCATCAAAACTGCCCCATCATATTCCTCTATTATAAATCAGTACATGGTGTGTCTGTCCCCTCCCCCGGGCTCTGTAATCAGCTGAGATGCTCCAGCCACCTCCCCCCCTGTGTATAACAGAAGCTTTGGTAACCATGGCAACAAAACAAACACTTATGCCGCGTACACACGGTCGGACTTTTCGTCTACAAAAGTCCAACGGACGCCGACGGACTAAAGCTGGCTGGTAATCCGATCGTGTGTGGGCTTCTCCGGACTTTCAACTGACTTTTTTAGCCTCAAATCCGACGGACTTTAGATTTGAAACATGCTTCAAATCTTTACGTCGTAACTACGACGGACCCCGAAATCCGCTCGTCTGTGTGCTAGTCCGACGGACAAAAACCCACGCTAGGGCAGCTATTGGCTACTGGCTATGAACTTCCTTATTTTAGTCCGGTGTACGTCATCACGTACGAATCCGTCGGACTTTTGTGTGGTCGTGTGTAGGCAAGTCCGTTCGTTAGAAAGTCTGCTGCAAGTCCGCCGAAAGTCCGCCGGAAGTCTGTCGGACAGGCTGTCGGACTTTTGTAGACGAAAAGTCCGACCGTGTGTACGCGGCATAACAGTACACTCTGATTAATGGCTAAAATTTCCTGAAATGACCTCTAAACAAATGGCCGTATTTTAAAAACTATACATCCTACAGCGAAGATCTTTATATTGTGAGAATTACAAGACCCAGACCTAGATTTTGATGTATAGTATGTCTCAGAAATATTAAAAATGAAGGCACGGTCGCAGTTTAGAAATTGCCCTTCAAATTTGGAGGGGGCTAGAGTGTAGTTTCAATGAATGTCAATGGACGGCGTGAGTTGCAAACAAATGGTCATATTGTGAAAACTATCAGGACTATGGCTTAGCCGTGGACATGTTTAGTGGCAGCAGGGATAGCTGAACGTTTTGATATAAGATTTGTGTAGGTGGGCTTGAAAATGAGGGAGTGGCGGCAGTTTAGAAATCATGTTCTGATTTTCCAGCTTTTGTCATCTCCCACTCTAGTTTCCTTATTCATTCCTATGGGACCAATTTCGCCGCAAAAACAACGATATTTCGTGAACCATTCGGCGAAACGTTCCACAAAGTAATAGCACACCATTCGGGAACAATCCGCACGTTTCGGTATATTACTTGTCTATGTAGTGTAAAAACTGTGGGAGGAGTTAGGGTGGTAAATTTGGCTATAATAATAAGAATAATATATATGTGAGATAACAGTAAGTGGTCTTGCTATGCAAGAACACTTAATAAGAACTAGAAAAGGTACAATTTCTGGGGAAATTGTGAAAGTGTTCTTGCCTCTACAACTGGAGTGGGCGGAGTAACTGGGTGGGGTGGAGTGGCTTGAGTAACTGTGAAAAGTGTTAAAAAGCTTAATATTTTAAAAAGTATAAATAGTAGTAAAAAAGTTCCATCATTCGCTGAAAGAGCTGAACATTTTTTTCAAAAGTAATTTTTTTTTTCAAAAATGAATTTTTTTTAATCAAAAATGATTTTTTTTCTTCAAAAATGATTTTTTTTTTCAAAAGTAATTTTTTTTTTCAAAGGTAATTTTTTTTTTCAAAAATGAATTTTTTTATTTCAAAAATAATTTTTTTTTTCGAAATTATTATTTTTTTTAAAGTAATTTTTTTTTCAAAAATAATTTTTTTTTTTCAAAAATATTTTTTTTTTTTCAAAAATATATATTTTTTTTTTTCAAAAATGATTTTTTTTTTTCAAAAATTATTTTTTTACAAAATTTTTTTTTTTTTTCAAAAATATTTTTTTTTTACATGGGGCGGTCATAATGTTTTGGCTGATCATGGGGTGGTCATAATGTTTTGGCTGATCATGGGGTTGTCAGCTTTTGTCACTTCCCACTCTAGTTTTGAACATTTCGCCATTCATTCCTATGGGACCAATTTCGCCGCAAAAACGTCATTTCGTGGACCATTCGGCAAAACGTTCCACAAAGTAATAACACACCAATCGGGAACAATCCGCTCGTTTCGGTATATTATTTGTCTCTGTAGTGTGAAAACTGTGGGAGGAGTCTACAAGCATTATCAAGTCTAGCAGATGAAGTCACATGCATTTGGAGTGTC
Organism: Aquarana catesbeiana; assembly: GCF_042186555.1. NCBI lineage: Eukaryota > Metazoa > Chordata > Amphibia > Anura > Ranidae > Aquarana > Aquarana catesbeiana. Next base: position 26,436,937 of record NC_133331.1, on the reverse strand, counting down.
TCAGCATCTTGTGTTTACAACCACTGTTCCCTAGCAACGCTCATGCCCTGTTTATGCTTCCCAAATATTGCTTCATCAAAACTGCCCCATCAGAATTACCCCATCAAAACTGCCCCATCATATTCCTCTATTATAAATCAGTACATGGTGTGTCTGTCCCCTCCCCCGGGCTCTGTAATCAGAGCTGAGATGCTCCAGCCACCTCCCCCCCTGTGTATAACAGAAGCTTTGGTAACCATGGCAACAAAACAAATACTAACAGTACACTCTGATTAATGGCTAAAATTTCCTGAAATGACCTCTAAACAAATGGCCGTATTTTAAAAACTATACATCCTACAGCGAAGATCTTTATATTGTGAGAATCACAAGACCCAGACCTAGATTTTGATGTATAGTATGTCTCTGAAATATTAAAAATGGAGGCACAGTCGCAGTTTAGAAATTGCCCTTCAAATTTGGAGGGGGTTAGAGTGTAGTTTCAATGAATGTCAATAGACGGCGTGAGTTGCAAACAAATGGTCATATTGTGAAAACTATCAGGACTATGGCTTAGCCGTGGACATGTTTAGTGGCAGCAGGGATAGCTGAACGTTTTGATATAAGATTTGTGTAGGTGGGCTTGAAAATGAGGGAGTGGCGGCAGTTTAGAAATCATGTTCTGATTTTCCAGCTTTTGTCATCTCCCACTCTAGTTTCCCCATTCATTCCTATGGGACCAATTTCGCCGCAAAAACGACGATATTTCGTGAACCATTCGGCGAAACGTTCCACAAAGTAATAGCACACCATTCGGGAACAATCCGCACGTTTCGGTATATTACTTGTCTATGTAGTGTAAAAACTGTGGGAGGAGTTAGGGTGGTAAATTTGGCTATAATAATAAGAACTAGAAAAGGTACAATTTCTGGGGAAATTGTGAAAGTGTTCTTGCCTCTACAACTGGAGTGGGCGGAGTAACTGGGTGGGGTGGAGTGGCTTGAGTAACTGTGAAAAGTGTTAAAAAGCTTAATATTTTAAAAAGTATAAATAGTAGTAAAAAAGTTCCATCATTCGCTGAAAGAGCTGAACATTTTTTTCAAAAATTATGATTTTTTTTTTCAAAAATTATTTTATTTTTATTTTTTTCAAAAATTATTATTTTTTTTTCAAAAATTATTTTTTTTTTTTTCAAAAATTTTTTTTTTTTTTTCAAAAATATATATTTTTTTTTTTACATGGGGCGGTCATAATGTTTTGGCTGATCATGGGGTGGTCATAATGTTTTGGCTGATCATGGGGTTGTCAGCTTTTGTCACCTCCCACTCTAGTTTTGAACATTTCGCCATTCATTCCTATGGGACCAATTTCGCCGCAAAAACGTCATTTCGTGGACCATTCGGCGAAACATTCCACAAAGTAATAACACACCAATCGGGAACAATCCGCTCGTTTCGGTATATTACTTGTCTCTGTAGTGTAGAAACTGTGGGAGGAGTCTACAAGCATTATCAAGTCTAGCAGATGAAGTCACATGCATTTGGAGTGTCTCAGCATCTTGTGTTTACAACCACTGTTTCCTAGCAACGCTCATGCCCTGTTTATGCTTCCCAAATACTACTTCATCAAAACTGCCCCATCAGAATTACCCCATCAGAATTACCCCATCAAAACTGCCCCATCATATTCCTCTATTATAAATCAGTACATGGTGTGTCTGTCCCCTCCCCCGGGCTCTGTAATCAGCTGAGATGCTCCAGCCACCTTCCCCCCTGTGTATAACAGAAGCTTTGGTAACCATGGCAACAAAACAAACACTAACAGTACACTCTGATTAATGGCTAAAATTTCCTGAAATGACCTCTAAACAAATGGCCGTATTTTAAAAACTATACATCCTACAGCGAAGATCTTTATATTGTGAGAATCACAAGACCCAGACCTAGATTTTGATGTATAGTATGTCTCTGAAATATTAAAAATGAAGGCACAGTCGCAGTTTAGAAATTGCCCTTCAAATTTGGAGGGGGCTAGAGTGTAGTTTCAATGAATGTCAATGGACGACGTGAGTTGCAAACAAATGGTCATATTGTGAAAACTATCAGGACTATGGCTTAGCCGTGGACATGTTTAGTGGCAGCAGGGATAGCTGAACGTTTTGATATAAGATTTGTGTAGGTGGGCTTGAAAATGAGGGAGTGGCGGCAGTTTAGAAATCATGTTCTGATTTTCCAGCTTTTGTCATCTCCCACTCTAGTTTCCCCATTCATTCCTATGGGACCAATTTCGCCGCAAAAACGACGATATTTCGTGAACCATTCGGCGAAACGTTCCACAAAGTAATAGCACACCATTCGGGAACAATCCGCACGTTTCGGTATATTACTTGTCTATGTAGTGTAAAAACTGTGGGAGGAGTTAGGGTGGTAAATTTGGCTATAATAATAAGAACTAGAAAAGGTACAATTTCTGGGGAAATTGTGAAAGTGTTCTTGCCTCTACAACTGGAGTGGGCGGAGTAACTGGGTGGGGTGGAGTGGCTTGAGTAACTGTGAAAAGTGTTAAAAAGCTTAATATTTTAAAAAGTATAAATAGTAGTAAAAAAGTTCCATCATTCGCTGAAAGAGCTGAACATTTTTTTCAAAAGTAATTTTTTTTTTCAAAAATGAATTTTTTTTAATCAAAAATGATTTTTTTTTCTTCAAAAATGATTTTTTTTTGCAAAAGTAATTTTTTTTTTCAAAGGTATTTTTTTTTTTCAAAAATGAATTTTTTTTATTTCAAAAATAATTTTTTTTTCGAAATTATTATTTTTTTTAAAGTAATTTTTTTTTTCAAAAATAATTTTTTTTTTTCAAAAATATTTTTTTTTTCAAATATATTTTTTTTTCAAAAATAATTTTTTTTTTAAAAGAAATTTTTTTTTCAAAAATATTTTTTTTTTCAAAAATAATTTTTTTTTTTTTCAAAAATATTTTTTTTTTTTCAAAAATTATTTTTTTACTTTTTTCAAAAAATTTTTTTTTTTTTCAAAAATATTTTTTTTTTTTACATGGGGCGGTCATAATGTTTTGGCTGATCATGGGGTGGTCATAATGTTTTGGCTGATCATGGGGTTGTCAGCTTTTGTCACTTCCCACTCTAGTTTTGAACATTTCGCCATTCATTCCTATGGGACCAATTTCGCCGCAAAAACGTCATTTCGTGGACCATTCGGCAAAACATTCCACAAAGTAATAACACACCAATCGGGAACAATCCGCTCGTTTCGGTATATTACTTGTCTCTGTAGTGTAAAAATTATTTTTCTGGTGCAAAACATTGCAAAGTTATTTACACGTTTATGCTTTTTTTTTTTTTTTTAATGCAATACTAATAAAATAACAAACAAAAGGAAAAATTGTTGAAGTAGTAATGGTTAAAAATGAAAAAGTTATACCTGGGAAAAAAAATATCTGACTAAAAATAAAGCTAAGAGGAGAAATGATAATTAGGGGTTAAATATGAACACATTTTAATGTATTTCTATTTTTTACTTGTAATGTTGCTTTAACTGACCTCATATGCAGATGCAAGGTTCCACTTTTGCCTCGTTTCCACTGAGCGGATCGGTTCGGTTTGGTACGGTACGCTATTTTGAGTGTTTCCATTATGAAAGCAGGCCCATACAACCGAACTGAACCGCACCATTCAGGGTCCTGCTTCAGATGTGGGGCCATAGAAAATGGTACGGTACGGTTAGGGTGCAGCTGTAAGGTCTTATATAGACAGGTATGTGGCTTTCCTAATCAAGTCCAATCAGTATAATCAAACACAGCTGGACTCAAATGAAGGTGTAGAACCATCTCAAGGATGATCAGAAGAAATGAAGAGCACCTAAGTTAAATATATAAGTGTCACAGCAAAGGGTGTGAATACTTAGGACCATGTGATATTTCAGTTTTTCTTTTTTAATAAATCTGCAAAAATGTCAACAATTCTGTGTTTTTCTGTCAATATGGGGTGCTGTGTGTACATTAATGAGGAAAAAAATAAACTTAAATGATTTTATCAAATGGCTGCAATATAACAAAGATTGAAAAATTTAAGGGGGTCTGAATACTTTCCGTCCCCACTGTGTATAATATATCTAATATATATATATATGTCCAACCTCAATGAACTGTCTAATTGGGCGACTATGTGGCAGATGAGGTTTAATGTTAAGAAATGTAAAATTATGCACTTGGGGGCTAAGAATATGCATGCATCATACATGGTGGTGGAGAAGGATCTGGGGGTTTTGGTAGATCATAAGCTCAATAATAGCATGCAATGCCAAGCTGCGGTTTCCAAAGCTAGCAAAGTCCTTTCTTGTATTAAGAGAGGTATGGAATCCAGAGAGAGAGATATCATCTTGCCCCTGTTCAGATCATTAGTAAGACCTCATCTGGAATATGCAGTTCAGTTTTGGGCACCAGTTCTCAAAAAGGATATCAAGGGAACTGGAGAAAGTGCAGAGAAGGGCAACCAAACTGATAAGAAGCATGGAGCAGCTCAGCTATGAAGAAGGATTAGAGCAGTGGTTCTCAACTCCAGTCCTCGGGACCCACCAACAGGTCAGATTTTACGTATTACCTTGGGGAGTTGCAGACTAGAATACTGCAATCACTGAGCAGCAAGTGATATCACCTGTGATGTATTTCGGCTATCTTGCAAACCTGGCCTGTTGGTGGGTCCTGAGGACTGGAGTTGAGAACCACTGGATTAGAGGAACTGAATGTATTCACTCTTGAGAAGAGGAGAATAAGGGGGGATATGATCAACATGTTCAAATATAGTGAACTTGGTGTTGAGTTATTCTCTTTACGGTCAACCCAGAGGACACGGGAGCACTCTTTACGTCTAGAGGAAAAGAGATTTCATCTCCAAATACGTTTCTTCACAGTAAGAGCTGAAAATGTGGAATAGACTCCCGCCAGAGGTGGTTCTGGTAAGCTCAGTAGATTACTTTAATAAAGGCCTGGATACTTTCCTAAATGTACATAATATAACTGGGTACTAACATTTATAGGTAAAGTTGATCCAGGGAAAATGTGATTGCCTCTTGGGGGATCAGGAAGGAACTTTTTCCCCTGCTGTAGCAAATTGGAGCATGCTCTGCTGGAGTTTTTTGCCTTCCTCTGGATCAACTGAGGCTATAAAATTGGGTATATTGGATTGTACAATATTTTTTATTTTATTTATTTACTGTTTTTAAGGTTGAACTGGATGGACTTTTCAACCTGACTATGTATGTAAATATATATATATATATATATATATATATATATATATATATATATATATATATATATATACACACACACACACTCTGCAGATCTACATTCTACAATGCATTCCATGGTGTACTATTTCAAATCTACTTCAGGCAGTGTATTTGATATATACAGTGGGGATCTAAAGTATTCAGACCCCCTTAAATTTGTCACTCTTTGTTATATTGCAGCCATTTGCTAAAATCATTTAGGTTAATTTTTTTCCCTCATTAATGTACACACAGCACCCCATATTGACAGAAAAACACAAAATTGTTGACATTTTTGCAGATTTATTAAAAAAGAAAAACTAAAATATCACATGTATCACATAAGTGTTCATCCGGCATTACAATGGGGTGTAAAAGATGTAGGTCTATGGTTGAATTTATGCCTCCCGCCTAGACCTGTACAGCCTCGTCAGTCACCTAGTTCTTCCACTGCTTACTCTACCCCACCATATAAGAAAGGGATTTGTTTTGCATATAATGATAGCCAGAGTAAATGGCTTTATTCATGTAAGTACAAACATGAATGTGCTTTTTGCTCGGGAGCACACCCGATAGCTAAGTGTTTTCAGAAATTATCGTCCCTTTCCCATCAACAATCCAGAGAATCTGCTAGTAAAATCCAGATCACCAGTGAACCTGGAAAATATTCTACCTTGGCTCACAATTTACCCAGATTGGCAGAAACTAATGCCTTTAATTGAAGGTTTTTCACAGGGTTTTAAAATTCCTACATTTGAGGGTATAGGTTGTGAAGTTGTACATAATTTGCCCTCAGTGGACAACCTGATTTCAATTGTTGAAAATAAGCTGCTTAGAGAAATTGATGAAGGCAGAATGGCAGGACCTTTTGAGCATCTTCCTTTTGATAGATTGAGAATTTCTCCTTTAGGGATCATTCCCAAAAAAGAGCCCAAAGAGTATAGACTAATACATCAATATTTATCATATCCTTATGGTAATTCCTTGAATGATCAAATTGACCCTTCATTATCTTCCATATCTTATGTATCCTTTGATTCAGCAATAGTAAAACTTAGATCTATAAGTGAAGGTGCGTTGTTAGCTAAAGCGGACATAAAATCTGCTTTTAGACTTCCTCCCATACACCCTGATTGTTTTTACACGTTAGGTATTTATTTTCAAGGAAATTATTATATTGATAAATGTCTGCCCATGGGGTGCTCTTTAGCCTCTTTTTATTTTGAGGCTTTCAACATTTTTAGAATGGATAATTATAAAAGAAACAAATTCAGATTTAATAATACATTACTTGGATGACTTTTTATTTCTGGGTAGCAGAAATTCTGGAGAATGCAGTTATTTATTAAATACCTTTTTCAATATTTGTAAATATTTTAATATTCCTTTATCGGTAGAAAAAACTGTTGGTCCAGTGTCGTGTTTAGAATTTTTAGGTGTGACTGTTGATTCCTTAGATATGGAATTTAGACTTCCTTTAGATAAAATTGAAATGATTCCCTATCATAGTGGAAGTGGAAATATGGGGTACTGCCTTTGAAAACAGGTGATTAATTGTTAGTACTGACAATAAAGGCATAGTGTATACAATCAATTGCCTTCCATCCAAGTCTCCTCCAGTTAATAAACTGCTGAGATATTTCATTATTTAAATGTCTTTCATTGAAGATGTGGATTAAAGCACAATTTATTTTGGGAAGAGAGAATAGTTTGGCAGACTCACTTTCTCGATTACAGATGGATCGTTTTTATCGTCTGATGCAGGAAGCAGGTCTACAAGGAGTTCCTTGCCCTCGTCACTTATGGGACGGGATATAGTATTTGACTATATCCAACACTCTTTAGCTACATCTACATGGTTAAGTTATATTACATCTTGGATACATACATACATACATACGTACATAATGGATTAGGAGGGTGGCGTCCCTGCATCCCTAATAGAGCAGCCGCCACTGCCTAATGCCCTCAACAAGTTAAAACAAATAAGTAATCAGTGTATACAGTATATAGAGATTTTCACAGTACAACAATAAACTTCTGCTGAATGATTATAGAATTTACCTTGTCAGCAGTCAGCTCCTTTTCTGGTTTCATTAACACCACACTCTGATCTACCACCCTGAGACCACAGAGAGAGCCAGGAGCAGCCAAAACCTGGAGAGACACATTTGATCCTGGGAGGACCTCTTCTGGTGAGAAGCCGAATGATACCTGGTAAGGTGATAAATGACAACAATTATATTATAAAATAAGAGTATTGTTTTAAAGTGTTTGGCCCTGCTGAAGAAATTTACTCACACAATTGGGCCTCGTGATCATTGTTTCTAGTATAGAAAGGTATAAGAAATCCATTTTTTTTTTATTTGTCAAGTAGGTTTATATTTAGGTTGGCCATACACTAATCAACATTGGTCTAGCAGGAACTGTCCAAATTTTGATCAGTGTGTGGGCTTCCATGCTTGACAGAAGTTGATTGTTTAATTGACTACAGGGGGTCCCCTAGTTACAAACATCCAACTTACAAATGACTCCTACTTACAAACGGAGGGAGACAACAGGAAGTGAGAGGAAATCTACCCCTAGGAAGGGAAATTCACTCCTGTAAGAGCTATTATGGGGAAAAGGTACCTCCACTGATGCTTTATCACCAAGGCTTGTTTGCACAACAACCCAAAATTTTCAAAATCCAATTGTCATTGGGACAGAAAGTGAGGTGAAATCTTCTGAACAGGGGCACACACCGCAAAACATATGTTACAGGGGTGGTAACCCTTCCCTATGCTACCCAAAAAGCTTAAAAATAGTTTTTTTGGCTGGAGCTACACTTAAAAAATGTACCTGTTCCGACTTACAAACAGATTCAACTTAAGAACAAACCTAAACTTGTTTGTAACCCGGGGACCCCCTGTATTTTTGAAGAGACAGCAGTAGGGTGTTATACCATGTAAGCCATCAACAAAAGTGAAAGTTTGGATATAGGGTAATACTAACTATTGGCTAACTGTGTTGTGATCTTTCAAGGCACATTGGCATCTTCTTCAAACAAAATGAACTGATAGTAAAAACACTCAACTTACACCTGAGACAGTAAAAAAGAGAAATATAAGGATAAGTAGATATGGGTCAGTGTCTCTGTGAGATGGAAATGCCTCTGTTTAACTGGGACAGTGATCCATATTTATCTTAGGAGACATATTGGTTGAACTAGATGGACTTGTGTCTTTTTTCAACCAGACTATGTAACTGTATAACAAAGCAGCCATTTAGGAGGACATTTTGGTGGATGATATGAGGTAGATGCAGAAGATTGTGATATGACCACATTGGTGTTCCTTTGGTTGTGGCAGCAGGGATAATTCTGCCCATTTTGTGGGGTTGTGTTGGTCCTCTGTGGGTATTACCCTCTTCCCTCACCTCTTGGCCTCTTTGGACTGGTTGGGCACCTAGACAATAATTTGATACTTGATTTATATATTAGCTGAAAATTACTCCAGACCTACACCCAGCATTCTGAAGAAATGAATGTTGTTCATGAAACACATTGAGAGAAAACATTCTGGGTTTTGGAAACGTTTTAAATATTAATACGCACAATAGCAATTTAATGATTATTTGAAATGACACCTGAAAAGAATCAAAGTGATGTGTACAGTATGTGATGTGTATGGTTTAACTGTCTTCAACCATTTTTGAATGGAATTATCAGCGGTAATGTGATTTTATTATATAACAGTCGTTTATGATGTATGATTAAAAGATATGAATTTTAGATTTGGTTGTATTTCAGAATAAATAGTTGTACCAAAAAAGTCCTATTTAGTATTGCAGTTTTCAGGAATCAATAAATAGCATCACTATAAATCCAAACTTCTACTTTTGTTGATGGCTTACTTGGTATAACACTCAACTGATGCTTTTTGGTGACAACTGTCTGAGCGGAGATATCCCCTTGCTTTTGGAGAGATCTTTGGGTTAATTTACTAATGAATTAAACAGATGTATGGGTTTGTTTTTTTAGAATCATACTTACCTAGATGGATGCGGCTTCCGATGGCACCTCTAACACTGAGAACTGAGCGATCTAACACTACTGAACGCTCAGTTCTCAGCTGCTGCTGTTCCCTGCTCTGACACCCCCCCCACGCTCACTGGAGCGCTGGGATGTGGAGGGGACGGTTGAGCCAGTTGAGCTGGGTTCTGGTCCAGGCATGTAGGTGGATTCCGACTCCATTTTCACGATCTTGCCCGAGCCTGGACCAGCTCTGTGATGTCAGCTGACAGTGGGCTTCAACGGGTCACGGGAGAGCAATTCCCTGCTCTGACACCCCCCCCACGCTCACTGGAGCACTGGGATGTGGAGGCGACGGTTGTGCCGGTTGAGCTGGGTTCTGGTCCAGGCATGTAGGTGGATTCTGACTCCATTTTCACGATCTTGCCCGATCCTGGACCAGCTCTGTGATGTCAGCTGACAGCGGGCTTCAACGGGTCACGGGAGAGCAATTCGTTCTCCTCAGGAGAAGTAGTGAGTATTCCCGTAGTGTTACCCTTCTTCCCACCACCAGAAAGCTTGACTCCTAAACTAGGTCACTGCCCATTTCTTGACAGGAACACATCTCTAAGTATCTGCTTCCCAGGTAAAATTTCAGCCAAGCATCCATAGGAATGAAAGAAGACTCTGAACTGAACATTTTAGATTTAACAGTTTTTTAGAGTAGGTTGATACATAAAGGTGCCCTTGGGTCACTTTAGAAATAGGGATGAGCTTCGAGTTCGAGTCGAACTCATGTTCGACTCGAACATTGGCTGTTCGCAAGTTCGCCGAACAGCGAACAATTTGGGGTGTTCGCGGCAAATTCGAATGCCGCGGAACACCCTTTAAAAGTCTATGGGAGAAATCAAAAGTGCTAATTTTAAAGGCTAATATGCAAGTTATTGTCATAAAAAGTGTTTGGGGACCTGGGTCCTGCCCCAGGGGACATGGATCAATGCAAAAAAAAGTTTTAAAAACGGCCGTTTTTTCAGGAGCAGTGATTTTAATAATGCTTAAAGTCAATCAATAAAAGTGTAATATCCCTTTAAATTTCATACCTGGGGGGTGTCTATAGTATGCCTGTAAAGGGGCGCATGTTTCCTGTGTTTAGAACAGTCTGACAGCAAAATGACATTTTGAAGGAAAAAACTCATTTAAAACTACCCACGGCTATTGCATTGCCGACAATACACTTAGAAGTTCATTGATAAAAACGGCATGGGAATTCCCCAAAGGGGAACCCCGAACCAAAATTAAAAAAAAAAAATGACGTGGGAGTCCCCCTAAATTCTATACCAGGCCCTTCAGGTCTGATATGGATATTAAGAGGAACCCCGGCCAAAATTTAAAAAAAAAAATGACGTGGGGTTCCCCCTAAATTCCATACCAGACCCTTCAGGTCTGGTATGGATTTTAAGGGGAACCCCGCGCCAAAAAAAAAAAAAAAAAACGGCGTGGGGTCCCCCCAAAAATCCATACCAGACCCTTATCCGAGCACGCAACCTGGCAGGCCAAAGGAAAAGAGGGGGGGACGAGAGTGCGGCCCCCCTCCCTCCTGAACCGTACCAGGCCACATGCCCTCAACATTGGGAGGGTGCTTTGGTGTAGCCCCCCAAAACACCTTGTCCCCATGTTGATGAGGACAAGGGCCTCATCCCCACAACCCTGGCCAGTGGTTGTGG